>NW_023458557.1:94917012-94989993 GCF_013731165.1 Rhagoletis pomonella | reverse complement strand
ATTTTTCTTTTTTTATATTTTAAGTTAGATCTCTGGCAATACATCGTTGAAAACCACATTCAATTCCAACCATTAGTTTTCGAGTGATGCGCGTACAAACATACATACGGACAGACAGACTAAAATTCCAAAAGACCCCTCATATAAATTTTTCTTTAATATTATTTTCTTTGAAAAACAAGAGTTTTATAACTTAGAATTTTTTGTAAGTGAAATTTTCTCCAAAAACATAGTGCCCTCTCATACCGAGACACTACATATGCCTTGCTCTCACCTTGGTTAAGCTTGCCTAGACATCTGACAAGTCCGAACACCAATGAGAATACGCCAACTGGCTAGGATTTCGCGAAAAGATTTCCGTTCTATTTTCTCATTAAATTCCGTATCAACAGTGAAAATTTTAATATCACCCCCTCTCCACTGAACCAGTTCTTTCGCTTATCGGACCACGCAAGACTTTCGAAGGGGAAACCTTGGCAATTAAAGAGGCCACCATGCATGCCAGAGAAACTCAGATGATCAGTTGCTTGGATAGCCAGGCAGCCAGTCAGGCTATATCTTCCGTTTTGGTTACGTCGCACTCTGTGCAAGACTGTAGCGAGAGAGTTGACCTCAATTTATGGGTACCAGAATATAGAAACCAAAACGAGGATTTGAGACAGCGGGTGAAGTTGCGAGATACGGTTCTGATTAAATGTGCTCTTTGCGATGGTCATGGGTGCCTCCTCGCTCGTTGAAATCAAAAGCAGAATTACCAAAATTTGTCACTCGATAACCACACAGAGGTGGAGCCGCAGTGGAACATATAGGATTACCAGACAGACCTGGAGAACCTACGACCAACTTAAGAGGTGAGTAAGAATGGATGGCAGTGGACCTCTCCCTCTTCCTCTGTACAAACAGCGGGTTCCGAGTTGAATAGTATCAGAGCTGGAGCGTCGGTGTTTATTCGAACGACATGGCAAAGCAAGCGGAGCCGTTGTATTTAATTCGCTGCACTATGCCACTCAAGATCGAAAGAGCTTATCGTTCCACCGTCTGCAGTACTCGCCGTCGTCAATGCGAAAGGACCCGTAAATCTTACGCAATATCTTTCTCATGCTCGGCGCCATATACCAGCTCGGGCATAATAAATGGCTTATTGCGTGTGGTTTTCGTACGTCGAGAGTGGAGTTTACTCCTGAATACAGATTTTATGAATATCTCGACTCGAGCGGACTAATTTTTCGTAAAATTATTTTCCACCCATCCCAGTATAGGTTCCTAGATTCATTAAAATCTGATCATAAATACGGAGTTTATGAATAACTCGACTCTAGCGCCACCTAGTAGATCGATTTGTCGTATTTCTGATCACACCTGCAGTTGCTAATTTCATCAAAATCGGACCATAAATACATTTTTTTTAATACTTACTACGACTCATGCGCCACCTAGCGGATTAAAATATAGCCTATATGCGTGGCACAGATCCAAGGAATATAAGTGCTGCGGAAATTTTTTATTAAAATCCGTTTATTAGTTTTTTAGCCAAGTTTTAACCAAGAAAACGGAGCTTTTACTCTAAAAAAATTAGTGTCTTTCGACATCTCAACCGAAACTCAATGAAGTTCAAGCGTCTCAAGTGAAAGTACTTATTACATACTTCATTCTACTTTCGTGTGCTGTATTTCGGTCGGTTTTCATACCTCAATCCACACAACAAACATCTGTACAGACATACCCTTTATTTGCAATCAGTAATTTGCTTTCGTCAATTCAATTAAATTTGCTGCTTTATCAACCTACCCCAACTTTTTCGCTTTCAAATATTTACACGCATCTAATTTTGGCTGTGTCGATTGCATCATTTCAATGGAAATCCATGCCGGACTGGGTCAATAATTCATGTGGTGCGAGGCAGAAGCTTTAATAAGCAACACTATACTAATTTATTTGGATAAATATATAGGGATTGTAAATGTAATTAGTGCATCATTAGCGGCTAGCTAAAGTGTAGCGCAACTTGGCTAGAGCTAATAAATGAGCGCCGAAAAATTTATTACATAACACCAAATTGAACGCGCATTTTGTGAAAGTACGACATTGAGATAAGCAGCTGTTTATGTTATATTGTTGAAGTAGTCAAGACTTTTAGGTTTAAAAGGTATTTGTTTACGCATAAATAAATTTACTTAGTTTCCTACAATTAGTCACGTTCACTTCTAAACCAGCTATTAAAATTAATTTAAACGTCTAACTGCAAAAAAAAAAAATGTCAACAAAAAATTAAGTACTAATAATCTCAATAGCTGTCTGCCACGAATGGCGGTCATTGATTTCTTTATGTCCCCTGTCTGCATATTTTTGTACAATTATTTATATTGGCGGCTACACGTTTTAACTTTAGTTTGATGTCTATCAGTTTGAGTACATTTTAGTTTGCCTACTTGTCACTAAAATTGTTTGCCGTCTGCAAAAAAATAAAATAAAACATACATAGATAAAAAATATATAACTCTGTTGTCGTCAGCAAACAAACGGCTGGCTCTTTGTTTGTTTGAGTGCAACAACTAATAGTTAGAGGCCTGTCCGTGCGAATAATTAATTTGACTATGTCACGAAAAAAATTAGTGAACACATGACTACCATTTGACACTTGCGTGGGCGGCTAGCCATTTACACCAATATGTACATACAAGTTTTTCCCTGTTCTTTGTTCGTATAACTTTGCCAACTGCCACTCTCATTTGTGAGTTTTCGCCAATTGTTCACACCATGTATGGGTTCACACCATTCAGCACTGGGAGGGTGGCACACTTAGGCCGCCATGAGACCATTGTGATACCGTATTAGAGGCTTCCGACATACCCGCTTTTCATAGAAATGAAACCAATACGTGGTTCTGGTGAAGAAATTAGTGATGGAACGAATGTCTACGGGTCTTTGCCAATGAGGGACAGATGTCGTTTGACGTTGCTTTGGAAATTATTCCTCGGAGCAAAAGCTGAAACTTTATAGTCTTACACCCAAATTCGTAAAAAAAAAATATTTTGACTGTTTTATAAATCGAAAATTTGTAAGAAAGTGCCACTTTATAGAGCTCTTTAAATCATTTTATGTTTCATGAATAAGGCCATTATTCTTCATTTGAAAAAACTTCAACTGGAGACAAACACAGTGACTCAAAAAGCCGCTTGGTGTTTTTTTTTCAATATTCACCACAACGTTTTTCCAGTAAAATGTTTTTTTTTTTTTTGTATAAGAATATTGTTTGCGCCTTAACCAAGCCCATTAAAATCAACGATTCAAGCTAAAAATAAACAACGTTTTGAAAAATTCAAAAAAACTTCGTCTAATTTTGGAACTTTTTAATATAAATTTTTAGAAAATTTTTGCGTATGCACTTTTATAACGAATGGAATTTTGGTATACCCAACAATGTGCAGCTAAAAATTCCCGCTGATTTTTTTTTTTTAATTTTTTTGCGAACAATTACAACATTTTAATTTTGATGCAAAAATGCATCTAGATGCTCCAGGAACATTTTTGCATTAAAGAGAAAATTTTGAAAAAAAAATTTCGCTTACATCTTTTTGGCGGTTAGGGCTCGATATAAAGATAACGATGACAAATGAAGCGGGAACGAAAAGTTCTATTTGTTTTTAAAACAAAATACAAAACCTACTAAAATGAAAAAAATTTACCTATCACAAACCCAAATGTTTTCTATAAATTTTTGTAATAATTTACCAGAGTGGCAACCCTGCCTCTGTATTTAATTACCTGCACTATGTCCGTAAACTTCATACAGCTGATCGTTCCATCGTATTCGGTGCTCGCCGTCCCCAACGCATAAGGGCCTGTACATCTTCCGCAGAATCTTTCTCTGGAAGCCTCCAAATACTGCGTCATGAGATGTTGTCATTATCCATGCTTCTGCACCGTAGATTTTATGCAAATATAGATATGTTGGTTAGTTGGTGGCAGGTGATCTCTCGAGACTATCCAGGCATAAGAAAATTCTTCCGTCTACCTGACACATTTTTCGACCATAAGTCCCAGACATAATACGGACAGGGTACATGAATTACTTTTTTCAAAATGAAACCACATGCAATGAACTTTATAAAGTTTCAAAAACATACTTTTGCTGTTCTTCCGTCAAGGAATCCATTTTCATGGTCATAAACGCATTCTTTGTAAGTTTATTACAAACAATTTTTAGGTAAAAAAATATAAATATTTTGCTTTGCCGGTCATTTTAAGGGTCTGGTTGATTGGAAAATTACTTCTACCTCAAAACCGATGTTCAAAGTAAAATGTTTACTTTTTTCTTTTTTTTTTTTACCCAAACCAAGCATGCAATGAATTTTGAAAAACAAACTTTAAGTGCATTTTTTTGGCTTTCAGATCCATAGAAATTGATTTATTGCAAATTGATTTCAGGTCAAAAAGAGAAAAAAAAAATGTAAAACCTTCTCAATTTGAACCAACGAAACTATTTATCTGAATTCTGCTTCTCAAAATCTTAAAAAAATTCTCTTATATCTATTTAGCTATCTCTCTTCGTTCTCGAGCTAATTGATTTTGAAAACTGTTTTCCCAAATAGAACGCTGTGCAGCTCGGTTCGATCGCTGGCCCCTTGGAGTGTTAGTACGCACCTCTAACCACTTAGCCATAGCGGCACTCGCCATCTATGAGATATATACTATTTTCAACCTACATAACTCCGTATAAATAAATAATACGACATTTGGCTACCTTAGATAATGCTACTACATACAACTATGGTGGCTAGTCTAGAAAAAAAAAGAATAACAATAAAATAAAACAAATAGCCTATGTACGAAGTTGACCAGCGTAAAAATCGAGCCAACGCAAGCTGTCAGTAATTAGTTTTTCTTTGAATATACATACCTATGTACATATGTACATTAGGATGCATCACCGAAAAAAGTTTTCACTTTCATCAAAATGTTTCCGAAAAATAGTAACATTTACGTCAAGTGGACCTATTTTAAAATACTTCCAAAAATCTCATTATTTTGTTTTCGTTGATAAAATTTTTAAAAGTTTTTTATGTAGACCATTTTAAGCTAAAACTCTGCTATAAGTTGTGTTGATTTTTTCGATTGTTTTTTTTTTTATTGTTATTTATCAATAAAAAACTAGATTTTTGTTGCTATTTTCAATTCGATCCAGCTCACGTACATAAATTTTAATATTTTCTCGCATTGTTTTGGCGGTAATCTTAAACTATTATAGACTAGGTAAATAAGTGCCATGGAAAAACAGTACCGATTTTTTTGTTTGGACAGTGATGCACCTTAATGTTCATATGTTGATTTGTGCAAGTTCATATTTCTACTACAAATTTGCGTTTCTATGCAGTACATATATTTGAAGCTTTTAATTTATTTATGTTCTACTATAAATGTGCCAATGGTTATTTTTTGTTATAGTTTTATGTTCCGTTGTTTCCTTGTACGCACTGGTTGAAACGGTTCAGCGAACAGCTGTCCCAGTATATAAATATGTACATACATATGTACATGCGAGTATGTAAGTACATATGGACACTCTGTGGTCAAATGTTTGACCGGTAATTTGCGCCGGTCTACGTAGATACTTGTTGCTAAGCGGCTAGGCAACGAAACTAATTTTTTCTCCACCACCTTTCGTGGGCATTTTTTTTGTTATATTTTTTTTTACATTTATTTTGCTAGGTATTAGAAAAAAATTCTTTGTGCTTATTTTTATGGCTAAATAAGTTGGTGCGAAATTTTGTCAGAAAGTGAGGGAAATTTATGTATCTACTACATACATTTTAAAATTTATTTTATAGTACATACTATGTTTATACATATAAATGGGTTTAAAGTATAATTAGAAAATTTTATTTTTCTATCGTTCCAGATAAAATCGAAAACGTCATTAAGTGTGATCCAAGTCTGCTGTAAAATTTTCTCTCCTCTCTACTAACGCTTTTTGGGTGTGTACTTAGTATGTATGTATGTACGGCAATTTTCTATGTAAAAAACAAAACACTATTACAAAATAAACATAAAAACGAATTCAATTAGAAGAAAGAGATTGAAAGCAATATTTAAACGCAAAACTACATAGACAATATTAATCTGAAGCAAGTGTGTCTGGTGTTAGAAAAGTGTAGCATAAAAATACTAAAAATTGTTGGTTCAAGCAAATATTTGAACAAATTTTAATACAACTAAAATACGGGGAAAAAATTGTATTTCGTGTAAAATGGCATTTGAAACAAATAATTCGTGCAAAACAATGTAGTTCGCTCTAACAAATTGTAAAGTGTCACCGAAATTTTAGGAAAGAAAGTAAGCAGTTCCTTGCTGTAGCAACTTGAACATCTATGACAGCCCGCAATGCATTTTGACTGCTGAAAATTTTTAAGGTAAGTGAAATTTGATATCAGTTTTAATTATAAGTGCAATTTTATAAAAGCTCGACACGTGAGCTATGTTAAAACGAATAAAAAAACAAAAGACAATCTTGGAAAAGAGGCGCTCCATGGTTTACATTTTTCGATTTGTTCCTATGTATACATTTACATTCATTTCAAAAAAGCTTTTAGATGCACATAAGAAAAGCTCAAAAGTATTGCTGAATAGCTCAAGATAATTTTAGGGACGCTGAAATGCATTTCTACGAAGCTTAAAAGCCCATGAGAAAAGCCCAAAATGAATTTAATAAAGGATGCGTCAGATGAGCTAAAACATATTTCTGAAAAGCTTTAGCGAATTCCATGAATAATAATATACATAATATCAAAGCCCAAACCTTTTTCAGAAAAGCTCGGAAGAAGTTCAAGAAAGCTCAAATATGTTTCAAAAAATTATAAAAGAAATTTCAGAAAAGCTTTAACGAATTTCATGAAAGCATAGCTCAACATATTATACAAAAGCTCAAACATATTTCTTAAAAGCTTAAATATATACAAAACAAAAGAAGGAAAGCTCAAATGAATGTTATAAAAGCTAAATAAGATTCTGAAAATCATAAGTCAATTTCAAAGAAGCTTAAATGAGTTAAATTTATTTCATAAAAGCTCATATCCGTTGCAGAACAAAAACTGAGACGAGTTCCATAAAAGCTCAAATGTATTTCTGGAAAGCTCAAAAGAATTTCTATTAAAACCTCAAATGTATATCAAAAAATTTCAAAAACCGCTCAAGTTATTTTCAAACACGCGCACACTTATTTCAGAAAAGCTTAACTGCTAACACAGCTAAAATACATGTGTATCAGACGGGCTGAAAAATATTTAAAAAAAGTTTAGAATTCAAACATATTTTAGAAAAGCTTAAATGTGTTTCAGAAAGCTCGAGACTATTTCAGAAAAGAGTAAATAATGTAGGAAAGCTTAAATATATATCAGTAAAATTAAAATGCAATTCAGAAAGTTCGAGGCTATTTCAAAAAAGCAAAGAAACCTACAAAAAAAGCTCAAATGTTCATAAGCAAACTCAGATGTAGTTAATAAAAGCTCAAATATAATTCAGAAAAGCTCAAATATATTTCACAGACTCACAAATATATCTAAAAAAAAGAACAATGACAGAAAAAAAAATTTCGTTAGAAAACGCATTCACAGTAATCGTAGATTTGGATAACTTAAATATAAACCTTTACGAACGAAATCCAAATGAATAGAGCTCTAGTACAAATACACCCATTCACCCAATAATATTATGTCTACTTGCATAGAAATAGCTCCCAGCATCTTATTGGCACTTTTAGCAACCAAATTATTGAAATATTTGTACAAGTATGTATATAAGTATGTACTAAGTATTCAAATATCATTGATTAATCTATTTTGTTAGCAAAATATATTCGAAATCTTGAATTATTAGTCGTTTCATTTGTTTGCTCAAAATGCAAATTGGCATGCCTAATTAATTTGGACACATTCCACCAACATTGACACAAACACACATACAACTACAAGTACAGTGAGTATTACAAGTTTTCGTAGCTTTTTAAATAAAATCTGCAATGAAGGTGCTCCACTCTTTCCTGTACGTTTGCGTTCATGCATATTGAACGTAAGTTCTTCTAGGCGATACCCAGCCCGTCTGGACAGCCAATGCGACGTCAGGTCTAGGTTCTCCTAATAGGCTTAGTGTTCTCTTAGAGTTGGGCACGGGCCATACAAATTTAGATATATCCGCCTGCCGCCATGCACCACCTTTGATCCAATTTCTGAAAAAACACTTCTGCATATATAAATAGTTACGCTTGGGGTTGAAATCCGGTTCTTGATCGAGGCCAAAGTGGAACCCTCCTCTGCAGCTAGTTGGAGCTGAATAATTATTGCGTTCAAAAGAGTTCTTTTGAGTCTTTTGAATCAGCTTCCATTTTGTTGTAAAAGACACTAGGGTCATAACGGCTACCTGGCTGTCCCTGCAAATGGCGGCCCTCTTGCCATGACGTAAACCACTACTTTTTAAAAGACATTGATTTAAAGATATTGTATCCAAGCTGTGATATCTAGTTCCCCGACCCAGTTGGCTCCCAGAGGTAGAATAAACACGAAACGCCTGTGGAATTCTATTTCAGGCCGTATGTAATCGGTATACAGTCTAATCTCGGGTGCCAATTGGAAATTATACTGCCATTCTCATCGTTTTTTCTTTCCATATACCCAGTTCTCTGACTGTTACAGCAAATACTGATGCGGTGTTCATCACGTGAAGGTCTATAGGAAATACGTTTGCAATAACATTGAGGGCATCCGTAGACCAAGTTATCATTACCCTGTAGTACAGATGCATGCGGCCCTCCGAACTCAGCCTAGACTTACAATATTAGCCTGCTTTTGTAACGTTGTCCACCATACCATGGAACCAGCGTGAAATTTCTGAATTAGGTCCCATGTCTTCCCAAAAAGCCGCATACAGGAATAAAAGGCAATGCTCGCTTACTTTAATCTTTCTTCTATATTTATTTCCCAATTACGCTTGGGACCCAGCATGACTCACAGATATTTGACTCATTTGGATAATCGTGGACTTTGGCCATTCATATTTGATAATTCAAAGTTAGGGACCTTGTTCATGCCTGTAAATAGCACTAATTCTGTGTTTTCTGGGTTCACTCTAAGACCAAATTTAGCAGCCCACTGGCCCAGCTTTCCTAGAGCTCCATCCAAGTTGTTGATCAGCAGAGGTGGAAGCAACCCGGTTATTTAAACTAATCCACATTTTAACAATCCCGGGATTTTGGTATGCAAAAAATTCTAATCCCGGGAAATGAGAAACAACTTTAACACACTGTAAAAGCTTATCTTTGCAATTGCTACAAGATTTTTCGTTATTACACAGTTCTTGCATAAAATGTTTGAACAAGTACAGAGTTATTCAGGCTGGTTCTGAAATTCACTTCCGAGTGCAAATGGCTCAAGTTCACTTTGAATCCAAATTTTGGTGTTCTGGAACATGGAACAGTGTCCGGTATTGGCTGCCCTAGTAAATAGATATACAATTTGCTCACCAACCAACACGATATACATATGTACATATTATATGTATATGCAATTACATGCATACATACATATTTAAATATTTACGCTATACGCCTTTTCCAAAATACACACACATGTACATATCTACATAGATATTTATTAAGCATTCCTTGGCGCACATTTGCCACGCGTTTAGCGTGAAATTTTGCAATAATCTACCAATTTGTGGCATTAAAAAATCATTTAATTTTGAAATAAAAATAAAATGCATAACACAATTAGGCATAACAACTCACAACGGCAAATGAATGACAAACAAAAAAAAATAGAAATTAACAACCATCAAGCGCATTAAAAACAGATAAATGTTGCTATAAAATTTGCTATATTAGTTTGTTGATGTCGCCGCCGCCAAATGATGTTAATGTGAAATACATACATACATACATATTTTTAAGTAGAAAATTAACAAACGATTTAGGTTTTAGAAAATTGGTTATTAATGATTTGCATATTTCCGTTTTCAACTGCTAATTGATATACATACATATTATACACTCATATGCATATAGGTATACATAAACTTGAATGCAGATTAGTTTATTGGCGTTAAATTTTGAATATAATTTGCCTATTGGCTACCTAAATGCAAAACTACTAGTATATTTGAATATACTAAATATAATAACGCATGTGTGCATATACATAAATATATATTTTGCTTTAATTTGAATCGCAATCAGCGACAACCAAATAATTTGTTAAGCGAAATATGGACATGCAGTCGAATAATTGAAAGCAAACATTTCTGCTGACATGCATGTGCATAGAACAACAACATAAAATATTAAATTAATTAGTTCACAATTTTCATAGAAGCTATACAAAAATAAAAAAAAAATATGGGCAATAATAATACTGAATACAGATAAAACACGTAGGACAGTGCTGGATAAAAACCTATGACTAGTTTAGAAATTTTTAGTTTTTCTATCCACAAATCACAGTACAAAGAAAGGCCCCTAAATGGCAATTTTGAGAAAATAGTACTGGAGCTGGATGGCATCTGGACGGTAACTTAAAATGCTTTGGATGTAATGGCAACGGTCTTTTAATCGGAAGTCTTTGAAATACCAGAAGTGGCAGACTGAATAATTGGCGACTGCATAAAATCTGGACCTGGCTGAATTGCGTTACAAGGTTGAATTACCTTGAACTTATGTGGGTGCCAGACTACGGTTATCTTGAGCTTCCAATTGGACCTGAGCCAATTTAAGGGCCAAGCGTAGCGGGAAATATATATGAAAAACTCATGAGAGCTATTGGTGTGGTATTGACACCTAAAAAAAATAACTAAGTCTTTCCTGAAAAGGCCTGACAGGGTGGTAGCAAAATTCTTTCTCAGACAAAGAAGGAATAATCTACTAGCTCTGATTGCAGGATGTGGACAGCACAGAACATTTGCTCTGCTACTGTCCGGCCTTCACCAGGCTCAGATGGTACATTTTTGGGTCGGATGTATTGAGGATGGACGAGATACGTTCGCTTTTTGGAGACTGGTAAGTTTGCAGAGAAGCAATGGATTCCCAATCCCCCTATATATCCCTTTCCACTAAATCCTGCCTATAGACCTTAAGTACAATCGGCAATACATCCTGAGTGCTTGAAAAAATTGTTTTTGTTTTTTCCGGCCACTCACAATTCCATTCCATTCCAAAGGGTTCAAACTAAAACCATTTCTTTAAACTGAAAATATACACTTCTCTAATAGAGTTAGATATATGGGAATTATCTTTACCGACCAGCTCTCCTGAAACCGGCACCTAGTAAAGCTATTCAAAAGTCGCAAGGCCTCCAACTGCATGAGATCCAAAATTTAATTTACAAAGCCGTTTCCAAATCTGGTGGAAGAAAACTGAAGTGAAATCGCGCTGGCTTAGCTCAGATAAAGTCAAAGACTAGCCTGCATGGCTACATCTGGTGTGATTAGAACAACACCGTTTGTGTATTTCGAGGCGCTTCTAGACTTGCCTCTTCTGCACACTGTAATTAAAAAAAAAAAAACTAGTGTTCTGTTTACCGCAAAATTGATGTCAAGGAAAATGCAAAGGATCCACTCTCAAGATTAAGAAATAGGAGAAAAAACTGCCTATTAGCTTCGTTAACCTCTGTTTTCCAAGTGTTAACTCCACATTTACTTACGTATTTGCAAGGTTTTTATTCTAACATCGGATACTGGGACAACGAATGACCCGGTTACTCAACTTTTTTTTTGTTCTAATTTTTTGTCCGTCACCTAACTGCTTTATACATTCATTCCTATAAACAACAAATTCAAGCCACAATCTCCAGTTGTATAATGCTGAAACAAAATATTAAATCAAATATAAATATAATATATATATATATATGATTTGTAGGACAGCTTAAATTAAATTGCTAAAGAAAGTTGGTTAGTGAAGTGTTTTTTTTTTGTTATTATTTTTTGAACTTCTCAGCCGGTTTATGGTTTTTTTTTTTTTCTTTTTGCTTTATACCATGTTCCTTAAACACAATTCCTCATTAATCGCTGTGGCGATTTCTTTTAGAAATAAATATCTATTTGTCTCTAGCATCTGGTAAGAAAATTATACATAACTCTACCTATTTTTATTTTTTGAAAAGAGCTGTTCGCATTATAGGTAAAATATTTAAAGCTTTGGAGTTCCTGTTCGTGATACTCTATAAACTCGCCTTAGGTTGTTGTGGCAAAGTGTAAAAAGCCATTTCTCACTGACATTTTATGGAAGAAAATTAAAAAAAAATGGTATAAATGGAATTATGACTTTTATATATGACACCACAGATTTTAATACTTTTTCACCTCTTTAACGCATAAACCATAATTTTCAATTTGCATACTGACTCGTGCTAGTACCCTGCAGTGAAAAGCCAAACCAGTTAGAAAAAATACTAGTTCATTAACTAGTATGTGCCTACTAGTTCGACAATTTCAAATAACCTAGGCGATCAGCGACATCTGCCTTTGAATTGCCAAAGCCAAAAATAAAACGGAATTAATTGCTTTTCTTACAAATGTCGGCTGTGGCGTCACGTGAAGACTACTGGTTCTGATTCTGAAATCGCAGGTTCGAGGCCGCTTGGAGGTGGTTAACATTTCTAAAGTTAAATAAATGTAAGTAAAAATAATTTATTCAATTTATAAATAACTAACAAATTTGAAAATCTAAGTGCATTGCAAAAAAACATTTAGGAAGAAATATAAAAACAAAGAATTTAAACAAAAATATTTTTTTTATTAAATTTAATACAATACAATAAACAGCATAAACAAAAAAATAAATTTATGAAAAATAAAAATAAAATAAAAAATAGAAATAAAATTTTTTCCCTGCGCCAGGATTTGAACCTGGGACCTCAGGCTTACCACGCGAGTTCTCTGCTCTGTCGGCCATTGTGACTGCTGGAGCGTCGCGAGCAAAAAGGCACACTTATGCTTTTCACGGGGCATGAATTTGCAGACTATCTCATCAACTGATATGATGCTACTAGTATTTATACTAGTAGATGCTGATGCATAGCCTGACAATTGACATCGCAATGTTAAAAATACCAGTCGCTAACATTGAAAAAGGATAGAACGTGAGTGAACTAGTTCGGCTAAAACGCAAACCGGTAGAATTCTAGTTCACAACTAGTAGCTTTTCCTGCAGGGTACATACATACATACATACATGCATACATACATAGTATATAATATGCCATGCTGTTGCTTAACATCTTTCTTTTTTTTTGCGCTTAGCGCTTTCTCGCGCACCGTACAACCATTTCTGCTGCTGCAACAACAACAAGCACCTTTGATAGTATTTCCGTAATTTGCGTTGGCGTGTGATATTTTTAAAATGATTAATTATGTGAAAATCGCATGTAAAAGTGGAGACTAATTAGTAAACTCAATATAATGTATGTATGTAAGAATGTGTGTGCGCATCTGTGTATGCAAATGTGTTTGCGGGTATGCGACGACGGTGCTATTATGCGATCCTTGCATTTTAAGATACAGTTTTCTTTGTTTAATGAAGGAGGTCTTAAATTCAATTTATTGACGCATTGTTTGAAACTTTTCACAAGCAGCAGGTGATGAATGTTTTCAAAAGTATTTTGGTTTTCCTTTTTTTTTTTGGGGGGCGCATAATCTTTAGCGAATAAAGCTTGTATTTATATAATTGGTATTGTTGAAGGCCGGACACGCAGATGTGGGTTAATGTGGGGTTTGTCAATGCTGTATTGTTGTTAAAGTTTTAATCCCACCATAACTTTTAGCAGCGAACATTAAAAATATTGCAATAACACATTTTCTTAACAACATTGCTTAACAACGTTCTAGTTTGTCGCCATATGAGAGGGCTAAATGGACTTAGTTGATTTTTCGTTATACAGTAAATTTATATTACTTCAAAATATTTAAATTTTGAATTAAAACTTGAGAGTAAAATATTTTTTTCACAACAATTTTTAAATTTCAACTCTCTCAAAAGTGAAAAACCTTTTTTGCAAAAAAAAAAAAAATCTAAAATTGGAAATGTCTCCACAGTCTCCGTAAAAGTAGTGTGGTTGGAAAAGCCTTTTTTGACTCGTAGAGAGTTTTAGTAGTGTTGTTTGATTCGAAAAAGCGAAAAAAATTTAACTCCAAATTTTTTAGTTTTTGCGGTCATTTATTTTGACATAAAATCTCAGTTTCAAAGTGTCTTCTTTCCCTTTAAGCCAAGAGTCACACTTTTTATTGCAATAACTAAACTTGGAATCTCTACAAAGCCTGCAAAAACTTTAAAGTATATAAAATAAAGCTGTTTTCTGCTCAAAAACAAGTTTGGAAATGTTGTCTCACTTAAAAAATTCTAGATAAAACACTTGCCAAATTCTCAAAATTTCTGCGTTCAGTATAAAATGAGTGTACATATTCATGTATTAATAGCGCAATGTATGACGAGTTGTTCTGCTGTCACTTGTACCTGTCAAAAATTTCCACTCATTACAATACCAGTTAACATATGACATTTAAAATAAAAAAATGTATTTCATTTATTTCTGAGAATATTTACATATGTACCCTGCAGTGAAAAGCCAAACCAGTTAGAAAAAATACTAGTTCATTAACTAGTATGTGTCTACCAGTTCGCCGACGTCTGCCTTTGAATTGTCAAAGCCAAAAATAAAACGGAATTAATTGCTTTTCTTACAAATGTCGGCTGTGGCGTCACGTGAAGACTACTGGTTCTGGTTCTGAAATCGCAGGTTCGAGGCCGCTTGGAGGTGGTTAACATTTTTAAAGTTAAATAAATGTAAGTAAAAATAATTTATTCAATTTATAAATAACTAACAAATTTGAAAATCTAATTGCATTGCAAAAAAACATTTAGGAAGAAATATAAAAACAAAGAATTTAAACAAAAATTTTTTTTTTATTAAATTTAAAACTTACAAAAAAATTAATTTATAAAAAATAAAAATAAAATAAAAAATAAAAAAATTTTGCCTGCGCCTGGACTTGAACCTGGGACCTCAGACTTACCACGCGAGTGCTTTGCTCTGTCGGCCATTGTGACTGCTGGAGCGTCGCGAGCAAAAAGGCACACTTATGATTTTCACGGGGCATGAATTGGCAGACTATCTCATCAACTGGTATGATGCTACTAGTATTTCTACTAGTAGATGCTGATGCATAGCCTGACAATTGACATCTCGTAGGACATCGCAATGTTAAAAATACCAGTCGCTAACATTGAAAAAGGATAGAACGTGAACTAGTTGGGCTGAAAAGCAAACTGGTAGCATTCTAGTTCACAACTAGTAGCTTTCCCTGCAGGGTATGTTTGTGTATAGCGTACAAGTACTTACATAAAATTGTCTTTCCGTTATTATTAAAAGAATTCAATATTCTTTAATTTTCGGTGTTAGTCGTCTTTATATTTTGTGTACCGGCTTTTTGTGAATGTATGCACATTAGGGTGGTCTAAAATAAGTAAAGTCGAAAGAAATATACCCCTATTTTTTATTTTGAATTAAAAAAATATTAGAGGTCGCTCAAAGCGCTCAAGGTTTTCTATGTATTTTATATGGGAAAAAACTTTTTGTTGAAATGGTATAGAATTCTTGAAAATCAATTCTTTTCGATCGGAAAACTCTAGTTCTCTTCAGGAGACCTCCAATAACAATACCAAGTTCTTTATTTAACCATTTTTTAATACTAAAGATTTTTCATTTATCCCCCATTGCATTTTCTGGCATTTTCTGGGTGTTTTGGCGGACCTATAAAATATAGTTGCCAGAAAAAATGATTAAATAAATAATTGGGTGTTATTACTGGGAATCTCCTTAAAAGAAACCAGGGTTTTCAATCGAAAAATATTGATTTTCAAGACTTCTGTACCATTCCTACGAGGAGTGTTTTTTCCCATATGAAAATACTTGGAAATCTTTGAGAGCTTTGAGCGACTTCTAAATATTTTTTGATTTCAAAATAAGAAAAACAGGGGTATATTTTTTCGGTATAGAACAATCCTTTTTCACATGTATTTTTGGATCAACCTAATGTATCTACATACCTACATACATATGCATGAAGTATATACTTGGCTCACTTTAAGCTTTACCTGCCAACTGACAATTGCGAAATGTCAGCTGTCAGTTAAGTATGCAAAAATTACGACGAAACAAGAGAGTTCTAAAAAAAAAACAAGAAATAAAAACGAAGTGAAAATTGGAAAAATGCCTTCCAAAAAACATAAAGCTGCTTTTACGACATCAGCTTTAAAATATTCATATGTAAGAGTATATTTATCTAGTTTCATTTACTAACTGTGTGGTGTAATGTAGTTACAACTAGCAGTGTGTCAATAGTTTTACAAGATTTTAACTTGATGCGGATGATAGCGATGAGAAAGGACTAGCTATAGATATTATTGTATGTATTTAAATATGTAGTTGTACGCTATCTTTTGTGGAAAGGCTTTAAGAAGGATGGCATTCTAGCATCGCAGATTCAACGAATCGCCTGTCGGCATAAATTATGTGAACAACGAAATCCGGTAAAGCACGCGGCGCAACAGCAAAATAAAATGAACAACGTGTAGTAAGCGCTAGATTTTGAAATAAGAAAGAAAAAACGTTGTACAAAAAAAAAAAAAAAAAAAAAAAACAATAAACACCGTCAGCAACACAGCCATTACATACGCTCATCCATCTAACAAACAATAGGTAGCTACAAAAGAGTTATTTATGCGAGACAGCGTATAGTGACTTGGAGAAATTTAACGCCGCCAAAGAATCGCTTTCAAAAAAATTTGCTGACAAAGAACTTTTTTCTTTTGCACTAAGCAAACAAAAAAAAAAAAATCGTTTGCCGTTCTTTTTGAAATTATTTATTTAAAATTATGTAATGCAAAACGTCAAAGTGTTTGAGAATTAATTACATAATTTTAACTTGAAATTTTAGAGACTTTTGTCCATGATAGTTATGTAAAAGCATTTCGCCCGCATCAGCAGATCCGGATTCGAGCTACTAATTTGTATGGAGTAACTAGAAGCAGTGGAGTAGAGAAAAATAGAAATTTCGTACTGTAAATAATTAATTAATATGTTGTGAGCGTAAAGCCTCTTCGGTAGCTTACATATACATATTAAGCAAATCTTTCACGCAGATGATGGAAGCTGGATTTCCACAATTGAAACACGGTTTGTCATATTATTCTTGCTCGAGAAAGTCAAGTAAGATAAATAACAACAGGCTGGGAAAGACTAGTTTGTATTAGCATCAGTAACGGTACTCACATTTTTTTTTAGTTATGTAGCTTCTTGGACCACAGTAACGACTCCTCACGAACGCCTTGCCTGACTAGCTCACCAACCATGCAATTGTCCGCCATATGGTTGCGGGCTGGAACCTGAAAGACTTTCAATAGTAAGTAGTAGTCTGAGGCGACGGAGAGAGAATTCAGTCGCTCTCTGACTAAAAATTGTTGAGCGTATTATCAGTCTCCACACTATTGGCAGCTTTAGAAATACTGATATGTTTCAATAGGCCAAACTGATGATTGATGGAGAGTTCCTCGTAGGTGGTACCTCCACGTACATTCGCGCTTCACTTTGATCTATCCGTTAATAGGTTCCCTCCCGGCCATCGTGAACTCAATTCCGAAGTAGTTGTAGTTAGAAATAATGAATAACCCGCGCTTTTAGTCCTGCTGCGGCGAGGTCAGTGGCCACTCAGTCTGCTATGTGTCTCAACGGATACACGAACTGCACGAAAAGGAAGTTTCCTTAGAGAGGGAGAAAGAACCTTTCTGGATTTTCAAGATTTAGGGCATTTTTTCGGATCTTCTTGGGGTATTTCAGGGTTCCTCGGCAATTTTTGGGCTAGGTATAGGTTGGTTGGTAGGTTTAAGTGGATTGTGACACCGATGACAAGGAATTAGCAAGTTTGCCGCAACTTGTGCAACCTACGTACAGCCATTTGGCGGTTTTAATAAATTTGAGTACGTCGTACAGAGCGAAGCAGCTGCACTCTCAAATATTCTTCAGGAATGGTTTGTCGATTGTCTTTAACCTCATCCTTGTGAGGGCCGGACACGCGCACAGCTAGTACTCGACTGTCTCTTTTGAGCCCTGGCCATCGCAACTGCGACGGCACCTATTGAAGGGCAGTCCTATCCTTTCGGCATGCACCCCAATGGGCCAGTGCCCTGTGCACATTGTAGTAAATTTGTAGAGATCTTTTTTGCTCGTTCCTAACAGAGCTTTGATTTAAAGTGGATTGTGCGACATCCAGAACAGCTGGCTAATCCTCTCAGATTTTGTGCAATTCCACTCTGCTTGGCCTTCGAGCGATAAATTTCGGCAATTTTTGTCTTAATCTCCCTGAGAGAGGCGCCCATGTCCACGTCGTGGAATAGATTCAGTGCGGAGCCGCTCCTTTCTAGTTCGCTCGCTGCCTCTTTTCCGTAAATGTCCCTATGTTCTGGGACCCTTATTAGGGTAATTTCGTATTTATCAGAAATATAGGCCAGCTCTCTCCTAAATTCATCTACTAGTTGAGATCTAGCAGAGGTGGAAGATAGTGCCTGAATACCCGATCGGCTGTCCGAGAGATGTTAAACTGCGTTCTCGAAGGTAAATTCTCGTACCTTAGCAAACGATTTGGAAAACGCTTGCATAGTCTGCTCGGCGGAAGGATAATTGTAGGTTATATTTCTCAATGAAAACCCCTGCGCCAACTCCGCATTCCATCTTTGACCCTGTAAGAACTCGACCTTTTCTTGATTCCAGTCACTGCGGCTTGGGAATTTCGTGCGGGGTTTGTGGTGAACCCAGGTATTCGGCAGGATATAATCAGTGGGCAGCGCTTTAATTTCAGACGGTCGCTGATCTAGAATGGAACCGTGCCCGTGTGGTTTTTCCTTCCATAACTCCAGGGCACGCAATGAAAATATCTATGGGTTATAAGTCAACATCCATCCAATGAGATCCATTGCAGATTATGAGTCGGACTATAGCTTTGTACATCTAGTGCACAATTTTTGGTTTCAAACCCCATCTGTTGCCCAACATTCTCTTGGCTGCACAAATAGCCACCGTGGCCTTCCTTGCACGCTCTTCAATGTTTGGTTTCCAGTTAAGTTTGCGATCCCGAATAACTCCTAAGTATTTCACCTTGTTTAAAAAATTCAGTTCCGTTCCTCGGAACCTTGGTTTAGTAAAATTAGGTAATTTTGTTTTATTTGTGAAAAGCATAAGGTCAGTTTTCGTCGGGTTTGCGCTAGAAGAACAGTTTATGGCACAGCAATCAACTGGGTTAGGTATAACAAAATGCTAAATTCTTCAGGTTGTTTCAAGAATCATCGGAATCTTATAGAGATTTTTTGAGCTTTTTTGTGATTTTTTATAACCTTTGTGATTTTGCAAGGCTTCTTGGGATATTGCGGGATTTATCAGTGGGTATGTCTTGGCTTTTGAGACTTGTTCGGGATATTTCGAACACCAATCGTAACAATTTCACAAACTTCGGAGTTTAAGAGCCCCTGAAGTTTTTGAGGATTTTCGGGGTTTTATTTTTTTTTTTTTAATTTGGGATTTTTAGGATATAACGTTTCTATGGTATATTTAAATATTACTGTTTTCAGTGTTGTTTAAGACTTTACGAGAATTTTCCAGGAATTTATATTTTTTTTTTGGAATTTTGGGATTTTTCTATGCTTATCGGATTTACTTCGTGATTTCTCGGGTAGGATTTGGACGTTATAGGATCTTAATAACGTTCTTCTAACTTTCAGGAGTTTCTCCAAACTTTTAGGAACCTCCTAAAATATTTTGCGATTTTTTTCCTTTCTCGGGATTTTTCCTTGAATTAAGGAATTTTTATGGACTTATTTCAGAACTTTTCGGGAATGCTTGGAATATTTCGTTGGGATCTTTCGATGTTTTTCGAGGTTTCCCGTGACATTTCTTGTCTTTGGGTATTAGTGTAATCTTTGCTGTATAGAATTTATTCGCCCGCAGCCAAATAGTGGCATAGTCGCAAATTCTACATGCAGCTGCTAAGAATGCAAGTTATGCTAACAGCGAAGTGCGTAAATATTTAGGTAGATGTGTATGCCGAACGTCCTTCTCTGTGAATAATGCATATTTTGCTTTCATAATTCCTTTCTCACACAACTTACATACACGTAGTGAAATACACTTACCAACACTGGCATGCATTCGCCCACACCCACCCATGCGTGCGATAGTAAAGCTTCGCGTTGAATCTAGTAGCACGTTGCGAGATTGCAAGCAAACAACAGCATATTCCCGCACTGTGGCTGTGGCAACGCAAAGTGGCATAGTTAAAGTGAAGTGGTAGTAGATATGCTAGCTAGCATTATTGTTGTTGTACATAGTGGAGTCGCAATCTCACTTTTGTGCAGCCACTTTGGCGTACAGCGATTGCAACCCAAGCGCATTGTCAATTGAGATACTCGTAAAAGCAGAATACCACTGCCATGCAACCATTGCACTCTAGGCCAGCGCCTACGCTATCTACATCCGCTGCGTCTTCACATTCACATTCGCAATACATATGCGCCATAAAACAAGAGTATGCGTAGTTTGCGTTGTTTGTTTTTTTTTTTTAATTTTTTGCATTTTGTTGGCTACATTCCTTAAGTGCGCCGAACTTATGCAAACGCACGTTTGAAGTTTCTATCTATCCTCTGCTGTGTTTGTGCAAGTTCTTGCATTTCGAAGCCACTCACCCACGCTTTTCTCACTTAAAACTCTTACTCAAACGGCGGCGGCGGAGTCCAGTGGCAACAGCTGCTGTTTTCTAAAGAACATAAACTTTAGCACTTTTCTATTTATTTTTTTCATTAGGAATTTTCAATGTTTTCGCTACTATTTCTTCTCTTCTTGGCTTCATTCTTTACTTATGTCTTTTGTTTGCTTAGCAGCTGGAGTCAGGTGTGCGCAGAGGTGTCAAGCGTGCATGTTGAAATAATAGCGAAGAGGACTTATTTGTAGCTGTTGAAAGGTGTGGGAGGATGAAACTTTTTATAAAAATATGCTGCATTAAATAAATTGAAACGCTGGGGATAAGCTGAGGCGGCATTGACTTGAATGCAAGATATTTAAAGAGAACTTTGTTTAGATATTCAGGTTCGGTAGATGTTGAACAATTTTCATAATTACCTAGCAGAAAATGGATTCCAAGGCGTTGCTTAGTTATATATACAGTTCCAGGTTAACCGAGCTTTGCTCGGAGTGCATATAATTTTTAAAATTTTCAAGATTTGGATAGCTTTAAAAATATATTTCGGAAAAAAAATTGGATTTCTTACTCTAAAATTTAGGTGACAACCCAATTCCGAAATCCGCTGGAATGGATGGTACATATCTTGACCCTATATGTGCTGTGTATACATACAAAAATGCTGATTGAAATTAACAAAATAACAATGTTTATTACATAGAAGCGTGGCAACCCTGTGGCAAAATATTTTCTGACCAAAGTTCTCAACAATACCTTTCATTATACATCCATATTGCGACGTTTTAGATAAATTTTGTAGAATCGAAAATAAGTGGCAACCTTACACTATTATTTGTATATAGGGAAACCATTATTTAAGAACCTTCTCTTGGCACCCATGAATAGTAATATTTTACTTTTTTTCTAATCAAAAAATTAACTAAATGTGTGAGTCGAAATAGGTGGCAACCCTATTAAAAAATATTTTTGAATTCGGGATCTTTAAAATACCTTCCATTTTATACCCATATTATGATGTTTTAATTAATTTTTAATTAATTTCGAATAGGTGGCAACCTTATACGAGTCTTCTCGGAGATAGTGCCTATTTAGATAACCTTAAAGTCCAAAAAGTTATCTGTGTACAAAATTTCATCAAAAGCATTAGAGCCGTTTCATATTCATTAAGACGCCGATAGACTATGGTGATCAATATGCGCAGAGATGCATCTATGTCTGCAGAGAAGTTTTAGAGAGGGTGAGAGAGTACAGAGAGAGCATGCATGGTGTTCTGGAAAGTCCAAGTAAAGAAGGTAGCCACGCGTCGCTAGAGGCGTTAGATAAGAGTACTAATGTCCATGACATTATTTGCCAGAGGCTCTTCTATATATCTATATCGTACGATATGAGAAGCATATATCTGGGTTTATGAAGCTATACTTCAGTGGCGTTAACGTAAACTCATTAATGGTAGGTGAAGGCGATAAAGATCGTGGTCATAATAGCTTGACAATTCGTCGAGATTTCTTAGAAACAGTTCGAGTAAAATAAAAGAATCTAATAATTTTTAAAACGTCGCCTCCTTTCTTACATTTAAGCCACCATACATATGTACATTAAAGTGGTCCAAAAATGTATGTAAAACAAGTAAGAGCAGCGCTGTCTTCGGCTATGCCGAAGGCTTCATACCTTTCATGAACATCTGCAAATTTTACTTTGACAGATTACTGCTTTTGAATACATCTGCATACATCGATAGAGGAGTTACATACTTATATAAAAAATCGCATCTAAACAATCAGAGGTATGGAAGATATACTTTATATGACACCAATCTAAGTGATTTTCACCGCTATGTGATCGGTATGTAAACCGGTAACACAATTTATTGGGTTTAGTTTCCTACATAAAGGAGATATATCGCAAAAACTGGTATCTGAACAATCAGTGCTATAGGAGATAAAGCTTATACAGCATAGATTTTGACGATTTTCTCAGTAGACTTTGTATTATTATTTATAAAATATCTTACGAAATTTATCGGTTTTAGCTGTTCAAATAAAGAAGTTTTACAGTAAAATCCCATATCTGAACAATCTGATGTTTGGAAGATATATGTTGTAGTCATCCGATCCTTGTTATTTTCACTGTAAGTATTCTGTTAATAATGAGTGAAAATGGTGCGAAACTTCATGTTCCTAGCTGCATAAATGGAGGAGTTATGATAAAAGACCTCATATCTGAACAATCAGTTGTATGGGGGCTGCAGGTTATAGTGACCCGATCTTTATTATTTTCGAGGTAAGTCTTCTGTTGATAATGAGTGAAAACAGCGCGAAATTTCATGGTCCTAGCTACATAAATGGATGAATTATAACGAAAAATCTCATATCTGAACAATCAGTTGTATGGGAGCTATAGGTTATAGTTACCCGATCTTTTTAATTTTCACTGTAAGTTTTCTGTAGATAATTATTGAAAACAGTGCGGAATTTCATGTTCCTAGCTATATAAATGGAGGAGTTATAACGCAAAATTTTATATCTGAACAATCCGTTGTATGGGAGCTATAGGTTATAGTGACCCGATCTTTGTAATTTTCACTATAAGTATTCTGTTGATAATGGGTGAAAGTGCTGCGAAATTTCTTGTTCTTAACTACATAAATGGAGAAGTTATAATGAAAAATCTCATATCTGAACAATCAGTTGTATGGGAGCTATATGTTATAGTGGTCCGATTCTTCCGGTTCCGACAAATGATTAATACATTATAAAAATACACCCACCTACCAAATTTCATCCGGATATCTCGAAAACTGAGAGACTAGATTGCATACAAACAGACAGACAGACGGACAGACGGACAGACGGACAGACGGACAGACGGACAGACGGACAGACGGACAGACGGACATGGCTAAATCAACTCAGCTCGACGTTCTGATCATATAAGTATACATTTTCATGGGTCTATCTCTTTTTGTTCTGGTACTTACAAACATCGGACCAAAGTTATAATACCATTTCATGCTCATGAAAGGTATAAAAATAAGGTCGGATTTTTAATGCCGCCACCCCCTAGGATTGTTATATACCGAAATAAATATACCCACATTTTTTTATTTTGAAATAAAAAATAATTTAGGTAGTGCTCAAAGCGCTCAAAGTTTTGCATGTATTTTATATGGAGAAAAAACATCTTTTCGTAGAAATATTGTAGAATTCTTGAAAATCAATATTTTTCGATCGGAAAACTTTAGTTATCTTCAGGAGATTCCCAGTATAATACTCGATTGTTTCTTTAACAATTTTTTCATGGTAACTATATTTTATAGGTCCTCCAAAGCCCTTAGAAAATGCAATGGGGGGACCAATAAAAAATCTTTAATCATAAAAAATGGTTAAATAAACAATTGGATATTAATACTGGAAGTTTCCTGAAGAGAACCACAGTTTTCCGGTCGAAAAATATTGATTTTCAAGAGTTTATACCATTTATACGAAAAAATTGTTTTTCCTCCATATAAAATACATGGAAAACTTTGAGCGCTTTGAGCACTCCCTAAATATTTTTGGATTAAAAAAAAAAAAAAAAAAAATTGGGGTATATTTTTTTCTATATACAGATCAATCCTAGGGTGTGCCGGCATTAAAACTCCCACTTTATTTTTTTGGACCACTCTAATGTACATACACGCATGCATACATTTAAGTAAATGTAAATATAAGCGCTAAATACTTAGTTACCGTCCACTTGCGAGTCACAGCCACCAAGTTCTATGCTTTCTTTTCCTCTTTATTACAAACATAACAACTAACTGGCTTACTTATTGGTTGACCAGCTAGCTTATTTTCTTCAGCATCAGCCGTTGCGCAAACAAACATACACACACACACACACACAGTCAAATCAGCAGTAATATGCATATAAACATGTACTTATAACATAGTTTCCTTAGAATAAGAAGCGATAGAAAAAAGTGTTATTGTCTGCAATCAGAAATTGATTGCTTGCAACACAGCAACACCAATACCACTCCCCACCCAGCGCTCGCTTACTTAGCGCTGCATACATAACTGTACAGTGTATAGCCTTCATTTGCCAGTTGCCGTTCGTCGTTGCACACAAATCAAAGCCATGCAGAAACAACAGTTTTTTTTTTTTTTCTACATTAATTTTGCTACCTCTCTTTGCTTGCTATGCCTTTGACTTTTTATCTTCCACTTGAATGCATTATAACTTGACTTACCTACCTACATACTTCATTGCATAACACTGTGGACACCGTTAGCAAACACTATTATCGATTTTTTTTTTTTTGTCTAATTTAAAATGAAATAACGTTGACGTTGTTTACCGAACGATTCGATCACCGCAAACAATGCGGCATTTATTCAGATTGCTTTATCTATTTATGTAGATGCGGAATGATGCATGCAATATTTTATTTATGTTTACATGTGTGTGTTGAGCTAGAGGTTTACCTATTTGAAGCTTAAAATTAAACACGTTTAATTGCTGGTGGTGGTAAATAAGCAAAGGAATAGTTCAAAGGCTTTGTTGAACGATCACAGTCAGCAGTGAATTAAAAGGTATCGAATAACAATTTAAGTGCTTATAAAAATTATCAAATAATAAGTGTACAAAACTTCGTTAACACATGGCTGCAATCATAACTTCCTTATTTTAAAATATTTTGTGCATAAAATATGAACGAGATTATCCAGATTTGAGTCTTTAAAATTTTAGTCTATTACGTAGGTATGTACATTTGTATTGATGCAGATCAAGTAGCGCAAAACCACGGTCTTGATAGCAATGCAGACCTCATATTCTAGACTTTGTAGATTTTCCCTGCCGGACCAAAGCGTAGCGAACCCATTTTACTATGCGACAGAAGGGCTCGGTGGGGTCAATAAAAGGGGTTCATGTGCCTTTTTTCGCAAGTTTTTATCATCATATCATTTATAAGATGTGTTTTAAAAAAGTTGAAGTCAATTTTCAAAAATCCAATAACGAATCCAAAAAAAAAAAATAATAAGGTTTCATAAAATTTGGTATTTAGAGGTTCTTAAGTTCGCTCATTACAAATTTCCAACTTATTTTTCAAAATGCAAATTCCAATATCCGAAATATCTCAAAATACAAACTTTATTAATAACTTTATTTAAAAATGAGAAAACTGAAGTATTGGAAATGACGAATTTCGTATAAAATAAAAAATCTTTAAAAAACTGTTAAGGTTTTAATTTGACGTTAATTCGTGACTAGCATGTCTAGAACCCTTATCAGTGGCATCTTAGCATTGACTTTACTTTCGACCGTGTCTATTTATTTCGATAATAAGCTTATTTGGGTTCCTGGTCACATCGAAATCGCTGGCAACTGCATGGCTGATGTGCTCGCAAGACAGGGGACCATTGAGGAATTACTTCCGAATAGGGAGGGTGTGGGGGTTCCCCTGACCACAATTTAAAATTGCCCCTAGCCCTTTTTTTAGCCCTTTGGAGAATTTATTCATACTTGGCATGAAAAAGTTGTACATGCTTAATTTGATCTCATTTTTTTTTTTTCATTTATGTAAGAGATGAATTTTTAAACTAAGAAAGACTGATATATATATACATATATTGTATTGTATGTTGCTTACGTTTTTATACATACATACTGTAAAAGTGTTAGGGCTGTTTACTTATCTATTCACGATTTAACTATAGTTTAAAATAGATGGCGCATATTCATAGTCATATTTAGTTCACAACTAAGTCGAAACTATCCTAAGTTACAACTAAATCTATTCATAGTCGCCTTACTTTCGACTTGTCTGGCTAAGTACCAACTTAAAATTTAGTTTCGGCTACAGCTGCAATTAAGTCGTAACTAGGAAGAAGTATTTTTTTTAAATTAAGGAAAAAAGACGAAATATGTAAAAATTAAGTTGGCAGAGCGTGATAATATTGAATGATCTCCAATTGAAATTTACAAAGAGCGATCCATTTGAATCGGAAGATGAAATTAAATGCGTATTACAATTCGAATAAGGCTACATCACAATTTTATAATTGGAATGATTTACATATATAAATGCTCAAATAATAAGTCAATTTCAAAATTGTTCTTTTAAAGCAAATTATGGCATAAAATTTAGATATGTGTTTGTATGTTTCACAGTATGCTTTCGATAAACATCGACTTCACATTATTGCGGTAGTTCTGGCTATTTCACACAATTAACAAGAAACCTATACCTTATTCTTTTGCATAGACATGCAATGAAAGTAAAAATTACATAAGCGGATGATCGAACTTGACATTATTTAATAAAAATGTAATTTTTCCAAAATATCGTAAAGAAAAATCGATACATTTTCACACTCGTTTTGCAATATCGTAAAACTAAGTTAAAACTACTTAGTAGAAATTCAAAATGCGACTATGAATAGAAAGGAATTTTAAGTTGGTACTTAAATTTAAGTTGCAACTTTATTAGTTTCGACTTAATTTGTTAAATGGCCCATCAAGTCGATTGACCGTGTATGTCCTTGTGGTGTGATTGTACCAGCTGCTGGTGCGACTTCAAAAACTATTTGAAAATTTTATGATTGTACCAGCATGCTGGTGTCCTGAGTGGTGAAATTTTCTAAGTAAAAAGTATTCTGGCGTAAATTTCTTGCATTATATGAGTCAAAGCCGTGTTTGTGGAAGATTTACTTCACGATATTGCAGTTGTGAATTAAACAAATAAAAAAAAAAACAATGTTTAACAAAATGCTAGAAAAATTATCAAATTTCGGCTCTAATCATTTCGATCTTTCCTCAACCTCATTTGTAAATAAAGAAATAAATATTGTACCAGCATCCTGGTAAATTATATGCTTCGAGCCTGATGGTACAATCGCTTGATGGAGCCAGCAAGCTGGTGTCGTATATTTCCCCTTTTATACAAAAAGGTTTTTGGTTGGAAACCGAGTTCATTGTTTTTATATACGACTAGCAATTACCCGGCGTGCTTCGCTGCGCCTTAAATGTATTTTTGTGTTGTAACTCTCCCCCTAAGCTCTTATGGCCTCATTTACAAAATATTTTTAAAGAACTTTATGAAGTTAGATTTAAAAAAAATCGATCTATGAAGCATTGTTTATTTTTTTTTTTGAGTTAATATAATTTCGAAGGTAATTAGAAAATATGTAAAGAACCGACTTTCTCTTGGAAATTTAATTTATAACCTTATAACTGGAGTCTACTATCGCACCCTTTCCTCATATTTTCCTCCCTAATATTTTCAAATGTTGTGAGAGGGAGTAACAAAACAAAATTAGTTTTAAGGCGCAGCGAAGCACGCCGGGTATTCGCTAGTTAGTTAATATTACTGTACATATTTGTATAGTAGGGGAGATTTTTTCAAATTATATAAATATACGTTATTTGAATATTGAATTAATACACGTTTGAGGAAAGGGTGCGATAGTAGACTCCAGTTATAAGATTATAAATTAAATTGTTGTCAATGTTTTTTAATAATTGTAAACATTCGCCAGCTGTTTCTGTTTATTTATTAGTAAAAGGCAGGACTGCCAATCTTGCGGCAAAACAACAATAAAAATCCAAAAAAAACACGTAAAGCCAAACAGAATTAATTGCAAAACGTGCAATGATACACACATGAAATTTCTTATGTGCACCCTCCACACAGACCCCAATCACTTCTGAAAATTTCATTTTATGTGCACCCTCCACACAGACCCCAATCACCCCTGAAAATTTCATTGAAATCGGGCAAGCCGTCTAGGAATGATAGAAATCCGAAAAAAACACGTAAAGCCAAACAGAATTAATTTTTGTTTTTTTTTGTTTTTGCAAAACGTGCAAAGATACACACATGAAATTTCTTATGTGCACCCTCCACACAGACCCCAATCACCCCTGAAAATTTCATTGAAATCGGGAAAGCCGTCTAGGAATGATAGAAATCCCAAAAAAACACGTAAAGCCAAACAGAATAAATTTTTTTTTTTTTTTGTTTTTGCAAAACGTGCAAAGATACACACATGAAATTTCTTATGTGCACCCTCCACACAGACCCCAATCACCCCTGAAAATTTCTTTGATATCGGTCGAGCCGTCTAGGAGGAGTATGCGAACAGGAAGTTTTGCCACTTAATTTTATATATATAGATTACTTATTCAAAATGTTTGCGTGTATACTTAAAAATGTGTATGTAAGTAAAAAAATTTAGCTACCATTTTTAGCCACAACGACTTTTTTTTAGCTCTTTTTTAGCCCTTTTTTTAAAACAATTTGGCTACCAGTAAAAATTATTCGCGGCAACACTGGTCGTCATTCTCACTTTGTTTCGCCCTCTCTTTGCCTTGCCCACCCAATCTCTTTTTCCGGCCTACCTGCGTCCTTTTCCCTCTGCCCTCTAAGCGCATCACAATGGACAGCTCAGTCGAGTCCAAGTGTGCCTAACCTAACCTAACCTACGGTCAAATTGGTTAAACGAGTTATGGTTGTCGTAAAACTAGCAGATCACACCGAGTACAGAGGGCTCGCCACTTTCTGTTTGGCGAATAATGTTCTTTTACTTAAGTATTTTACATTTCGGTATTGTTTCGAAATGTTTCGAGCATTCTTGGGACCTTTCAGTTGGTTATTTACTACTACTAATACTACTACTACTACTACTACTACTACTATTACTACTACTACTACTATTTACTAGAAATAACTCTAGCTCAAAATCATATATTTTCTTCGGGAAAATATAAGACAAATTATGTCCTTTTTGGCCTGAAAATAATAAAAAGGAAAATAGCAAAAATCTAATATTTTTTTATTCAAAATATAATAATATACTTCAATTTTTCTGTTTTCCCTTATAAAATCTATACTCGGTATGATCTCTGGCAGAAGCTATTGCATTTCCTTATCTTCAATATTTATGTTGAGTAATAAAATTTGAAATTAAAGTGAAATACGCAGAACGGAACCTTATAGACAGATATCTAACGGACAAGGCTCATATCTTAAGATCTTTATACGCATGGATACACACACACACACATATAAATGCAACTTTAATCCTGCGAGGACGTGAGCACGTGCCATTGTCCAGTTTCTTGCAGCAGAATGCACTAAGATATGAGAAATGCAACTCATACGTTTCTCATTTCCTGAACGCACACAGACATGCAATCGGACGCATCTTCGTAAATACATACATACACTCGTAAGTATGTTTGCACTCAAACATGCCGTGCAAGTGTTCACGTATGCATTTTATACTCCACTCAACGCTCTAGCATTTGTTCACTTTTTGCACATACAGACAATTTTTAATATATTTTTTTTTTGCACAGAAAATTGCATAAATCCTATTTGCTAAAATGCATTTCACTATTTCCTTTCCTAGAAATTCATTTGGACATCGACCATTTATGCTCCTACATTGCCAACACTCCTAGCTTTATTGCAGACGCAGCAATAGAAAAAAATGTGAAACAACAACCAGCAAGCGGACTGTTGAGAAAATTAAACTGCATTCTCTCAATTTTATTGCACCGTCGAGATTTATGAAATTTAAATGCTTTGAAATTAAATTTATTTCATTTGTTGTATTCGTATCTACACACCTACGTGCTACATATGTATGTATGTAGATACTAGTATGTACTGGGACCGGAAGAGGCAGTGTTACGTATACGCACTGTTGTGCCTTTATGGAAAAACGCGTTGAATTTTTGTCTACATTTATTGTTTTGTGCTTTAAATCAGTACAATTAGATTTAAGCTATTTAGTGTTTCGACAACTAAAACGAATTTCTAGGAAAAGCGAAGAGATGTCGTCCATTATTTAAAAGGCAATTACTCAATTTCACAACAAAAGCGAATTTGGTTATTTACCACTTGAAACGTAAGTTTTTGGCCTTTTTTTTCAAAAACAATAACAATTCTTATTCCAGAAGTATGCTATACTGCTTTTGAATATCCGTTTAAATACTGTTTTCCTTTTATTTTAAAAGGATATTCTAGCTGCGTTTGTTGCGTTTTTTTTTGTATTATTTTCAATTTAAAATTTGTATAGAATAACTTTGGAAGAAGTCCTATTTTATAACCTCAAAGGCAAACACTTCATCTTTTTGATCCTTAAATTATTTGTGATTTTTGTGAAATTTTTTTTAATTTTTAAAATTTTTTTTTTAAGTACGTATTCACATTTTTAAGGAAGCATCAAAAAAATTAGCTTCACTCCCTACGTGTTAAAAGTTTGTTTTCTCTCGCTGCGCCAGCTTCTCTTCTATACAAAAATTTCTAAATCAAATTTTTAAATAATTTTTTTTTTTAATATGTATATCCAGACCTGAAACTCAAAACATTCTATTTGATCTTAAAGCTCGTGTTATTCAAAATTTTTCCGAATTAAAATTTTTTAGTGGGTTTTTTTTCAAAAAAAACGAAGTAAAATATCAAATGTTTTTTGTTGGAAAAAGTTTTTCAATAAGCGTTAGCTATACTTTTTAAGATTTTTTTAATTGCAAATTTTTTACCTTTTGTTTTATGAAGGAAATTCTACTTCAAAGAACCGAAAAAATGTGTATACAGCATTAGTAACTTTTTTTATTCTTTTTATAATTTCAATATTTGTAAGTACATAATACAATTTTTTAACCGACTTCAAAAAAAAAAGGAGGAGGTTATCAATTCGTCGGGATGTTTTTTTTTTTATGTTTCTTACCGCATAACTTTGGAACAGGTCAACCGATTTCGATAATTCTTCCTGGTTCCCCATTCTAATTTAATTTAGATCCGGTTATTCATTTTGATTTGATTGATGGATTTTTTTTTAATATTTTTTTTTTTTTTTAAATGCGAGTATACACAAACAAATTGAACTGGCCCTAAATTGAAATAATAATAAGTATACCTTTAAAGGAAACCCTGTTTTAAAATACATCCCTTGGGAACTAAAATATGTGAAATGAAATATTAATAGAATTTGCTTTAGATATTTTTTTTTTTTAGAAATTTTTAATTTTTGTGGGTAAGTTATACAAAACAGATTCTTTCTCTATCGTTGGCAAACGTTCATATTTGAGCTTATATTTTGCCGAATTTACGCCGAATTTCCACTAGGCATTGAAATGACAACAACAGGTATGCCATTCAAACAATGGAGGCTTCGAGGAATAATACCCAATTGTTTAACCCTGTTTTAATAAAAAAATTTTGTTATAGGTCCTCCCAAAATGCTAGCACCCATATAAAATCGTTAGTATTGAAAAATGACTAAAGAAACATTTGGATAATATGCTTTGAAGTCTCCTGAAGAGAAACAGGGGTTTGCAGATTGCAAAATATTTGATTTTAAAGTATTCTTAACTATCTTTTCGAAAAAGAGTTTTTCCTCATATAAAATACATGGGAACGATTGAGCGCTTTAGGCGACCTCTAAAAATTTTTTGGAAAAAAATAGGGGTATATTTTATTTCCATATAAAACCATCCTAGGGGATGACACATTTTTGGACCAGCCTAATGCACAAACTATGTATACATTATCGTCAACGAGGATACTCAACTGCACTTGAAAGTGCTGTTTACTTCTCTTCACAACTTCATTCATATCTCCATTTTATACATATGTATTTCCCCATTTCGTTCACCTAACTTTAAAAGTTTCCTTTCTAGTTATTAAAAATATATGAACTCATATGTACATAAATTTATACGCCTGTATGTATGTATGTATGTTGGTAATGCATCAGACATTTTGCAAAATATTCATATTACAGATTGTCCAGCGCGCAGCCAAACATAAAATTGATTGCATCAAATGGTGCAAACGCAACGCTAGCGGCTGATGAGTGAGGGTGGGTGCGCATTGTTGTCTGGTCCGGAATTTGATGTTCGTTCAGACAGCTCAGCATCTTCATGCCATTTGAGTAGCTGCGAATGCTTGAGTGATGTACTGAATACTGAATGCTTTGGCTTTGAAAGCTTTACAAGTAAATAAACTTCTTCTTCCACTCTCTTAGAGATTTTATAACTCGGAAGACTTGATTTTATTTTGTATGCAGAAAATTTTAATTTTACTGAACATTCATAGCTACATATTAAACACTAGTAGTATACACACTGATATATACTTTACTTTACTTTACAGTAATTTATTTAAAAGCCATAAAAGCATAATTTCTTAAAGCACTACTGTTTTTTTTTTTTAATTTCTTAATAATTTATTTATTTTTTCTTTTCAAGGTTAGTATCTGTCACCCTCATTGCCATCGCTCTTTGGTAGGCGCTTTGGTTTGGACGACAAATAAACCATCAAACTGAGCACTTACTTATGATATCATAGCTCCGTAAGTCAGGTATATTTTTTTTAAATAAATTTGCCGAAAAATTCAGAGAATAAGGCAAGCGAATGGAATTTAAGGCTATTTATGCCATAACTGATTCCTGTTATCCATATGGCTTGATTAGCATATTTACATAGAAAAATATTAATTGTAGAAAAAAGCTGGGGAAGGCTGAAATATTCCGAAAAATCCCAAAACAAATCACGAGAGTGAATGAAATTCCGAATATAATATATATATTCGAATATAATCTTCAAACTTGCGATATTCTAAAGATCCAAAAAATCCAGAAAACCTTGCGTACTTAACTCTCAACAAAAAAAAAAAAAACATAAAAACTCAAAAAATTTATTTCTTTTGTATATTGCTTAGAAATTAAAATAAATATTCTTATTCAAATATTTATTGAAAGTCTAAATTTTCTAAGTCGTAAGGAAATTAGGTTTAGTAAAAGTTAGGCTATTTTATAGCCGAATTTCATAACTCGTTTTACCAGGTTCCTATTTTGTACCGTTAAAATATCCACCCTGTTGAATCACTTGCTGTCGCTGATGAACCTCATCAGGCATCTTACGTCGGTATATCAAACCTCCCTAAGGTAGGCCAGGAATGGTGAAGGCAGATGACGCAGCCTGCTCTACACAGTGCAGGAATTTACACAGGAGACGCAAGAATGTTTCCTCCTATTGCTTTTGCAACATCTTCCGTAAGGCACGCCGAACCCATCTGCATGCTTAGACAACAACTAGACAGCGCCCGGTTATAGCACCCACAACGTTAGATATGACCGCTTCCGATCCCATACCGGCCAAGTCTGCCTGGAAATTCGACAAGTTGTTATTTCACTCCACCTTTCTTCAGCTTAATTTTGTATACGAACTCACTAAGTAGCAGCTTGCAAGTGGCAAATGGCATACCAATGTGTTCTTTACTGCTTGGTCGTGTCCTGCCTTGCAAGTTCATGTGCCATGCAATTTCCCTATATGTCCCTAAGAACAGCGACACAAGTGAGGTGGAGTCTGTTCTGCTTGGCCATCTCCTGTAGAGACCCAGTGCCTTGTGGCAGTTAGTCTAGAAAAATGCCTTCTGTTCAGTTTGATGGGAAATGCAGTGCATTTTGTGCAGTAGCTGAGCCACAGATTCCTGCTGACTCCACAGCATTACAGGCATTTCCATCTGCTATCATCCACCTTTTCCCTGAGAGATGCAGCCCTGGACTGCCACTGAAACATTCACAGCCGACACGTTCCTGGCTAGCTCGTCGGTCATCTCATTGCCATGAATACTGCCGTGTTCCACCACCTAGATCAGTGCAATGACACACCTATTAGCTAAAGCCTTAGCGTTAAAAAAAAAACCGGCCAATAAAAATTCCCACCCCCACGCCGCCATCCATTTTCGAAACATTTTGCAGAAACAGTCTCGCCGGCTTTCCACCAAACCAGCATACGGTTTATGAATAATTGCAAAAGGAGTAGACTTAGTTAGACCCCACATCGTACGCAGCCCCTTGCACGGTGGTGCTGATTTTAAAGTTTAATTTCGGTGTGAGAATGAGCCGCAAATACTAAATACAAGGGGAATGGAAGATAGGTTAAAACAAATTCAATTTCATAATCGTTTTACCGACTGTGCTGCTATGCCTTTCTCTTTAATATTTCCACTAACTTGTATCTGCCATTGGTCTCTCTTTTTGGCCCCTTTTCACCGACCTTGCACATTCGTTTACCTTGACGGCCTTTACCTACGACACTGCTACTTTTATTGTTCTTACCTGAAACCTGTTCTTGTGGATAAGCCATTTTATGCTTGTCGCCAGCAGTCTACACAAAATCTAGTCCTTTTGTTCTAATTTCTTTAGACACTCGCTGCTGCTGCTTGCTTCCTCCTCAGCGCTTCCTACTCTTTTAAGTGGCCGTGCATTTATTTTATTCACTTTTCGATACACCATAACTTGTTTAGTTTATACGTCCGCTCGTAAACGCTGATATCCGCCTCTACCACAACGTCGCCTCTGATCAGCTCAACAACTCAGCCGATTCTGCCACCAATTTGCCTTCTAAAAGCAAACGTTACTCTGTTCATTCAACCTGGCTGGACGGCTGACTGGTGGCCGGCTGACGAATACCTGTTTCCAACGTCGCTTGCGGTGCGCCAACCAGCCAATCAGCCTGTGATGGCCAGTCACTCAAGCGCTTGGCGCGCGCTCGTCCACTCGCCAGTTGTACACATAACCAGTTCAACATTTAGTTCTTCAGTTTGGCGCAGTCGCCAATGTCTGTGATGGCTTCACCAAGTTTATTGCCATGCCAACTATTTTTTAGCTGCCAAGCTATTGAGCTAGCTGCCTGCCCTGTTGTCGAAGTTCTTTTGCTTGCAACTTTTCATGTTTTTGCCTTTGAAGCTGCATCTTATCTGGTCTGCTGAACTCTATGTGCTATTATTTCCTTTGAATTGGCATCCTGTGGTAACTCCATATGTTTGTTTGTTTGTTGATATACTTGAAAAGCTACAGCAGCCGCATTCAGAGACCCCTTTCAGCGTTTCTATCTTCTCCGCTTATGTTCGGAAATTTTTATTTTCATTTCTGTTCATCGGTGTATATATTTTGGTGCATTTTACGACCGCAACGTTCAGCTGGGCTATGTTCAAACTGCTGTTTGTCGCTGAGTTATAAAAATGTCTTCAGCCCGAACTAAGCGAATGAGGTTTATGCTCACATCGGTAAAAAAGGAGCACAGAAATTTTAATTACGATTTTCGCGTTAAAAGCTTTAAATATTTTTACGATCTGTACGATCAACAGACAAACTCATTGGCTGCAGCAAATGAACAACAAAGGCTATAAAACTCGAATCACATCGCGAACAATTTTACTATCCGATGAAGTATTTTCGCATTTTGTAGTTTTTTTGCGTCTTAGCAAGCGTGAGACATGCGTGGATGCTGGAATATATTTATAAGGAGGGAAGAGTTGTCCGATTGCCGAAAAAGAGGCATCTTAAAAATTCAAACCATTGCGATGAGTTTGAGCTCCGACGACAAAAAATGGCGTTGGGCTTTAAAACAAATGTTGTGCGGCAAACTTCTCCATCTCACTGATCGATTATAAATTTAGCGCTTTCTGGATAAAGTTCATTCTCTATCGAAAGAAAGGAGTATTATAAAATCCGTTGAGTTTCTCCAATCCTAACTGGAAGTTACTCGCTAGAAAGTATGTTTACCGGATGTGTGCTTACATAAAAAATATCGAAAAGGCTACAGAATGAAAACGATAAGGTCATACAAAGACTGGCGGTTGCGAGGTGCAACAGTTAGGTATATTTCGTAGGTTATTTGAAAACCAATCGGAGGTTTATAAGTGCATTTACGCAATTCGCATTGGTGTTGTTAAGGAAAGACTGCAGAGCAGAACTGGTTTACTAAATAACAGCCCGCTGCCTACTTGCAGCACACAGAGCTAGAAGCCAAAGGATACCTCCTACGTTCAGGTCCGGTTCAAGTAAGTAAGTTGAAGAATGACTTAAAAGTGTCACCCCTCCTGCAGGGAAATTCTGGATAAGATAGTAAAAAGTCTTTCGTAAGAGAAATTAATAACAGATGGCAAGATAGTTCGATAATTTCATTTTTAGAAACTTGTTTTCTTTCAGATTTTATTTTTTAAGATATTATTGTTAATTTTTTTTTTTTTTTAGAAACGTATTTAATTGTTTTTTCTTTGTTAAATATTAAGATTTAATTTTTGTTAAAAATAATTTTTTTTTATTTCATTTCATTTTAAAAATAATTTTTTATTAAGTTTTTCATTTTATTTTTTGTATTTTTTAATATATTCTTTTGATTTTTAGATTTTGTTTAAAAAAATGTATATTTTTCCCTTTAAATTTCATTTAATTTTAAAAAATATTTTTAATTATTTTTGCTTTCTTCGTTTACTTTTCTATTTTTAATTTAATTTTCTTTATTTTCATTTTCCATAGTTGACCTTAAACGAGGAAGAGGTCTAGGAAATGTCAATCTGAGAGATGGCATTTGTTTTTCAATTTGAGTTAAATTTTATGGGTATAATTGTGTTTTTTTGAGGGTATCTCAGAAGTAGGGACGCTACCAAAAATTTAAAAGCTTTCATATCAGCTATGAGCTTGAACGCTTTTCTTAGAAATTAAACAAATAAGCAAATGCATTGCATGAATGCACTCACGTTTTGCTGAACGAAAAGCAGAATAACACTAAAATAGCATTCGAAAACAAAAATGGCAGAACAGCTGCACCTAAATAAACAACGAATTGCATTAATGCGATGGCAACATATTGCCCAGCGTACGCCAAAACATGGCACCACATTGCGGCGCATTCGGTTGCGAGCGTAAATAAAGAAAGACACGTTTATCTGTACACTCTAAGAAGGGGAATAAAAGTGAGCGAGCAAAACATTAGTCTGACAGAATGCACTGGCATTTATGTGACGGACAAGCTGTATATGTTTGTATGTAAGGCGGTAGTTGCAGGAATTCGTCCGATTTGTATACCTCAGCGAGAGTAGGTGGCTGTAGAGTTATACATGGGTGTACGTGCAATCTTCTATCTTTTTCGTTGCGCACGCTTAGCGTAATTTTCGCTGGCAAATTTCAGGTTTGCATTTGTTGAATACTTTTAGTTGTGTGCTTTGCTTTGTTTATATTTCGTATACATACATATGTGTATGGTATGTATTTTTATACCCGAGCGCACTTGTGCACAAGGGTATTATAACTTTGTTCACATAACGGTTGTTTGTAACAGGCAAAACGAATCGAGATAGATATAGACAAATGTATACATAAGTGATCAGAATGAAAAGAGAAATCGATTAAGCGGTGACTGTCTGTCCGTCCGTCCGTCCGTCCGTCTGTGCACACGATAACTCGAGTAAAAATTGAGATATCTTAACGAAACTTGGTACGTGAACTTCTTTTGGGCATGGGACGGATGGTATTGAAAATGGGCGAAATCGGACAATAACCACGCCTACCTCCCATATAACGGTAATTTTCAGAAATACGAAAAGTGCGATATTTTAGTAACTACTGAAGATAATTCACTCAAAATTGATATTTACAATGAGTTTTAGACGAAAAATAAGAATATTAAAAAATTTTGGCAAATGGGCGTAGCCACGCCTACTTATGGTTACATGCGTATATCTTGGTAACCGCTGCACCAATTTCTTCCAAACTTGGCACAGTTCTTGATCCTGCTACAACATATTTAATGGCTGAAAATTTTTAAAATCGGACAATAACCACGCCCACATCCCATATAACGGTAATTTAGAAAAATACGAAATCCTCGATAAATCAGTAAATATTAAAGCTAATTTATTCAAAATTGATGGTTGCAACAATTTTTTACCAAGAAATACGCTTATGATAAAATTTTGGAAAATGGGCGTGGCACCGCCCACTTATGATCACATATATGTATCTCGCTAACCGTTCTAGCAATTTGTACCAAGCTCGGTATGGTTATTGTGCTTGCCACATAAAAGCAAACCGTTGAAAATTGTTGAAATCGGACTAAATTACGACCGCTTTTAATATAACGGTATATTTCAGTAATGCTTGAAACTTCAATATTTCGAAATTTAAGGACGCTAATTTACTTAAAATTTATACACCCCGGCTTATCGTGTAGCGGTAGTTTTCGGAAAGGTGGAAAACATATATTTAATAATTGCGCCGGGTATTTAATGTTCGGCTCCGCCCGAACTTAGACTTTCTTACTTGTTATTTTTCACGTTTTTCTTGCTTACTTTTTTAATGGAAAACTAATTTTTTTACTCAGCGCTGCCTCATTTCGATTTGGTATGAAAATTATTTCAGCCTTCATTTCCTAGCATTGAATGCATCAGTTGTTTGTTTTTCAGATGCGCGCAATGGACAATCGGCTGTTGAATGAAACCGGTTTTCGGCAGCAGTGTTTGGGTGCGCGGTAAAATGAAGAGCGTATAGCGAAAAGCTTCTTGTCGTCCATGGCGTGGGCTAGACTACATTGTCCAGCAGCGCTTGGACGGAGTTGACTGGCTGTGTGACTGAGTGACCGCAGAAATGTACAAGTTTGCTAGATGAAGTATTCAAGACTAAAGTTAGGCGATTCACATAAATATAAGAGAACGATTATATGGTTTTCTTAACTTAAGCTAAAATTTAACAAAGGATTTAGCAAATAAAGTCCTGTTAAAGTCTTTTCAATCATCGACGGCAGTTAGTAATCCAAGGTTGGTAAAGCGGCTGAGACTGTCTGTTAGGGTTGTCTATGAAGGTGTGCTAATATGTGTTTTTTGGGAAAGAAATATAAAAAAAAAGGATCAGTCCAGCGCCTTCGCCTTGACCTGCAGGCTGTTTTGGAGACTCAGCCGCTAGACTTAAACGTAGAATACGTGATATTATAAAGATCTCATTCAAGTTTAAAACGGTACACGAAATATGCGTTTTGATTGTATTGAATTGAATTTAATAAATCAATATGAATTTAAAAATAATTATACTTAGCAATAGCGAAGCAGATCCATATTAACTTCAACCACACCTACATATTTCATGTACCTGATGAATTAAGTTAAACTTTATTTTTTAAATACTTGACAACGCTCCTAAATACAATTCAAAAATAAAGCCTTTTTAAACCCATGTCATTTGATACCCATATTTTTAATAATTGCTTTCACTTATTAAAGAATTTGAGTTAACCTTTTTTAAACAGGTGGCAACCCTCTTTAATACTTCTAATGTTTAAACTAGGGATATCTTACCATCTTCATTTCACGTCATGTTTTAATATTTCATTTCATTAAATTCTAATTTTAAAACATATGGCAACCCTATTCGAAATATTTTCAACCCAACACCTTGTTAAACTTTTTTCGACTGGCACACATACTGCGTTTATATATTTAAATTGTATATCTTATTCCCTTAATTCAAGTTGAATTTAATTTTTAAAACATATGGCAACCCTCTTTAATAAAATTAAGAAAACAACATTTTTAACGAATGCCAATTTATACCCATACTTATATAATTCATTTGACTTATTAAATAATTTTAGTTTAACTTTTTACACAAGTGGAAACCGAGCTTGCTTTTTGAAACAGGTGGCAACCCTCCTATATACAATTAAGAAATAAAGTCTTTTCAAAACAATTTCGATCGATACTCATAGTGTAATAATTGATTTAACTGAAAAATAATTTGAATTTCAATTTGTTTATCAGGTGTCAACTCTTTTTGAAAAAATAAGAAGTTACTGCACATCCACAGGCCAAGCCCCTTAATTTGATACCTCATTTTGTAAAATCGAACGAACGGTACAGATTTGATATGCCGAAAAATTTTCGCGTATTATGTATTCATGTAATAATCAGGCCACAGCCCCAGTCGTCGCGTGGCGTGGTGTCGTCGCCAAAATAATTATCTACATAAGAGTACGTGTTAAAATAATTTGACAGCTCTGTGGTCCGTTGCTCGTCGTTTTTATTGCGTACAATTTTTTATCGATGAATTTACATATAAGAATGATGGTCATGTTATCATTAAATATATCGATAATTCTAAGTTAATTACATCCACAATAATTTAATTGATAATTGAATTAAATATCAAACATTTCCATAACGACATCGAAAATTTTATCGACTGAACTAACGAAAAAATACAAAAATCGATATGAGTTTGGAAAAAAAAAACAAATTAATTTAAATTTTTAAGTGACGTACATAGGTATTAAAACGTTATGGCATCACGATCATGACCGGATTATCACATAATCATATTCATATGTATAATAAAATTGTAAGCAGATGTCTGTACATAATAAATATTAAAGAATTATTAATAGCGGGATGGGTCTTTGTTAGAGCCACAGAGGCCAATTTAACAATTTTTAGAAATTTTGTCCATCTTTCCGCTGTATGTTTGTACGCGTATCACACAAAACGATATATTGCTAGAGGTCTAACTTAAAATATAGAAAAACGTATTAGAGAGTTGCCATCTGTTTGAAAATTTAATTTAAGGTAAAATGATAAGATACAGTTAATTTTGCAATATGGCTGTCCAAAGAAAGAGGTTGCCACCTGTTTGAAAATTTTAATTTACTGATACACATAGCTGTCGAATAGATATCTAATTACACTCAAAAGGCTTGACTATGCTTTGCAGTGCAGCTACTTACCCTCCACTACAAAATCACTCAAACGCTCATTGTGCTCTTATACATACATTAAGAAGAAGCAACTTATCGACGGTGTAATAAAACTATCTCGTGCAACAGTATCTAATACGTTTTTCGCATTGTTGCGTGCTATCTAATATTTTATAAATAATAAGTATGCAAACACGTACATGTGTACACTCGCATACAAATGTGTCAATGTTAAAAGGCTATCGATTTGCTTGAGTGCATTTTTATGAGTGCATTTTTTTGAGCACATATTTATTGCCAGCAAATATGTATGTATGTGTAGTAAGTATAACCCTCGCCTAGCTTTTTAGCTTACTGACTGTCCATGCGTTTGTACATCCGTACTACACATTTTTGCTTGTTTGTCTATTTGCTTTTAAATGAAAACGAAAAAAAAGGAGATAAAACTTCTAAGCAAATTGACTACTGCTGCTGCTGCTGCTGACTAATATTGCAATGCGCTGTGCCCCTCCTTATTTGCTCGCGCGTCGAGTTGATGAAATACCAATGAAGAACGCTTGTATTCCTCGATGAGCGATGGTAATGGCGACACTGATGATGATGTCGATGTCGATGTTGATGTCGTCGGTGGTGGTGGTGGTGGTGGTGGTGGTGGTGGGGGCGGCGCCGGCGATGGTGATTGCGGGTTAACTTGGCGACGTTGATGTTGTTGTTTCGTTAGCAATGTTTGCTTAGATAAAATTGCAAAGCGCAAAAAATAAGCACATCAATTTCATTTCAAGCGCACAAACAAGCGACTTTTTCGCAAATATGTACCAGCACTAAAAACGCTCGCTTATTTAGTTACATGTAAGCATACATATGATATATGTATATACGAACATTTAAATGCAAACGGATAACATAAATGTGTGTGTGTGTGTGTGCGTGTTTGTGTGTACATATTTAAAGTATATTGACATGCATGTTTACGATATATTTGTTTTTTAGCGCTTTTAACGTCGCATGAGGCAGAAGCAAATAGCAAAAAAAAAAATTAAAAAAAAAAAATAAACACATAAAGCTAACAAGTAAAACTACAACACAACATACGAGTAACAACTACAAATATTTTACAATAACCAACAGTCCCTGATGACCCAAAAAGCATTGATGTAACAACATGCGGGTAATGTTTTTCTGGTGTGATTCGCATGTGGACTTACTCACTTACATACCTAGCTACTACGTGTGCATTTGAGTAGAAAACTTTTATAATATAAACCTCATATACATATGTACATTAGGGTGCTCCTTAAATGTGGGAAGCAAATTTTTACATTACAATTCCCTAGTCTCAACCCCTCCATCGATACTATCATAGTCGAAGATATCACACATCAATTTTGGTCCCGATTGGAGGCGGTTAAGGCATGTCGCACAGTGGGCAAAATTCAGATTACGCTATGAAGACGTCTTAACCGAATCCAAACGGGACCAAAATTTATATGTGATATTCTCGATTGAAGTAGTATCCATTTTGGGTATTAAAAAAAAAAAAAAATTTTTTTTTTAAATTTTTTGGGTGTCGCCTTAACCGTCATCAACCGCGACCAAAAATATAAATGTGTTATCTGTGCCCGTGGTATTACCGATTAAGGGGGTGAAACTGAAAAAAAAATCTTTCGTTCGATATTAAGGACCACCCTAATGTACATATAACTATGTATTAAAATATGTGTCTGGTAACTGGAAATATAAATTCTATTCCTTTCCTGAAAACCTTTTTTGATTTTTCTTATACCATACAGTGCCAGACACTTAAATAGCGCCCACTTTTGTTCCAGGTTTCTTTTTGTTTATTTAAAATTCATACATTTTTAAAGAAAATACACAAAATTATGTAACAAAAACCATGTTTATAATGATTCAACCAATTTTCATCAAAATTTCAAACTTAAAAAAGGTATTGAAAGGCACAAGTTTCAAGTTTCTGAAAAATTGCGTTGATTTTTGATAACTTTTTTTGTAGAATGTGTTAAGCATTTTCTTCCGAACAAAGTATGGTCGCTTACTGAGGAGCAATTCTGATGATCAAACAGAGGCGCTATTCAAGTGGCAGCACAGGAGAAGGACACACTTAGGCCACTGTGGGCCCATTGCGATGCCATATTAGAGACTACTTACGTCACTTTTCATACCTTAGAAGTAAAACCAATTTGTAGCCCTAATGAATCGCACAAAATCGTAGATACTTGCTGAACCCAGTTCAGCCAAACATTCAAAGGAATAGTGGAGAAACGAGCGCCGACGAGGCAGGGCAGTGGCGCAGGTAACGCTCTACGATTTCGATGTCCTATCCATCACGCTTCATCAGCTTCGACAGCCATTTGACTGAATATCCATCCTACTAGCATGGATTCCCTTTAGGCAATGCCGGGTGACAAGTCCAGTTACATGCCGGAGCATTGGTCGCTCGAAGTGAAGTAGAGGGCTAGATCTACGGTTATCCAACCTAGCCCAAATATTCCCGGCTGTCCTCCACATGAGTTCCGCATACCATCTGGTATTTTCCCATTCGATAAAATTACTCCCCAGCCAGAGTTTGCAGGAAGACAGCGGAATGCCCGCAACTCGAGCAGTACTGATTGCTGCCGGTAAGGTGCCTTTCTTTGCCGGTTCATTCGCAACATATGTAGTAGCTCGATACATCTCTATGGCCTGGCAGCCATATGATATGAGTGACGTATCTCCATGCAAGCTCATTTAGGGTACGCGTACATTCCATGACAATTCTCGCCGATGATTTGTCACAACTAAGTGCTTTTATAGCTGCCTGGATATCAGATAAGATAGCTACTGCATGGGAAATAATAGAAAAATCTATAGGCCATCCTGCATTTTCGTTGATTTCTGTGTACGTTCAGTTTGAAAAGCGCTGCAAAGATTTGGCAGACGAAAACTGAGGCTAAGTGAGAGTTCTTGCGCGTATACATACATACTCCACTTCCTACCTTCAGAACCAACTGGGAGCTATCAGTGTAGATGGCTGCTGAGTCGGAGTAAGATATCAGGTCTGAATACTCCTGCCATTCACCCGTTCCGGGGATCCTTGTTTGGAAATTATTTATAAGTCCAGTGGGCGGGACTGTGTAGTCCAGGCGCCTGAAGACTGCTAGAAGATCTTCCAGAGAATCTCGTACCACTCCACCTGATCACGGCGTTTGGTCTAATAGCCTTACTGCTTGCCTGTAGTTTACCATACACACATAGAAAGTGAATCAAGTTCTCTCGGGCTTTAGTCGGCATTTTAAGGGTAACGCCATAATTGCCGGAAGACCGAAGCTACTTGATATTGTCCGCGTTCATATTCTAGACCCAATGCCTTTACTTTCTTTATTCAACTTAGAAAATTATCTCTAACTGAAAATCGGATTAAATAATTTTTTCACTAAAAAAAAACTCTCTAAACTCTGGTTTTATATCGAACGGCTCGGAGAGGAATTTTTACATTTTGTTGGAGATGGTGGTGTTGCTCAATGTTATTTTCACGGCTGTTTAAGCTTCGCTCGGATACCAGAGATCATAAATCGCGGCTTATAGGCAGACCTTTTACATGCTATGAAAGGCATCTTCAAAGCCAGCAAAGAGATGGTGAGCGCCGATCCTGCTCTCCATGGAATACCTAACTTCAGGTGGGTTTATCAGGTTCAAAATCGTACTGATAAGGCTCAATAAGTTCGTAGAGAGTGGTTTTTAGTCATTCGCAGAAAACACTGTTTAAGACCCTATACGGGTCATCTAGCGTTCATACATTTCTTCCACGGCTGCCTCAAAACAGTGGTTCGAGTACCCTCGGAGTGTGCAAACGTCTAAAACACTGGCACCTTTCGTCTATCACAACATGATCGATTTCGTTTCTCGTTTTTTGAACTGGCGACAGCCAAATAGCATTAAGGATTGGAGGCCCCGTCCTTCTCTTTCAACGGAGCGCGGGCGCAAATGAGCGAAATATGGAAGAGTTTCTCTTTTATGCGGGTTGTGGTGAGACGCCTGTGCACCGGGGTGAAGGACAGTACTCGACGACGGAGTTTTTGTCCCACCTCAAGTCCAACACAGAATTTGCGTTACTTCGAAAGGCACCTATTTTTTTGCCTTATACAATCCATCGCATTTCTTGGATGGCGACGATTTCAGCCTTTGTCTCCCGATTTGAAGCGTTGTAAGAATCTAAATTTATACTGAATTTGTCAAGAATTCAATGCCGCTTTTCTGTACATAATTTTGTACCTCTGTATCGATGAAATGCCCATTAAGTAGAACCCATTTAAGCGAAAATTTCTGTGAAATTTTTGTAGCCTTACTCTATTTTCTTGCTTTTAACTTATTTTTACTTACTTGACTGTTTTCGTTAATTAATATTTCAATATGCTGTTAAGTGGCCTGAGCTGTGTGTTAATGTACGAATATTTATTCAGTTGTTTTTGCCATTTTTTTATGCTCAAGTTTTTGCACTGCAGGCATATTATTTCGTTCAGCTTTTTGTCAGCTTTTGTCTGCAATCAAAGCTATGCACGTACTTACTTATGTCTGTATGTAAGTAGCAAAGATAATTTTTAATTAAGCTCGAAATGCAAGCGAATTCGCACAGCCAAAGGCAATGAAGTTGGTCGAAATTCCCCGCAAAAAAAAAAAATAAAAAACAAAGCAAAAGAAAAAAATGGCAACAAAAATGGCAGGCAGTAATTAAAGCGCTTTTGCCAATTCATCCGAAATTCACAGGCGTGTAGTGAAGTAAGCAAAATAGTTGAAGTGACTCTGACTGACGGATATGAGTTAAGCGCTGACTGGATATCCTTAAAATCTGTTGAGTGGCAGTTAAAATTTTCAATAGTCATTTTTGCATTATTCAATAATTAAAATGTTGCCGAAACGTGTGGGCTAGAGAGGGAGGAGGACAGCAATGTGAAGTTCACTTGCGCATGAGTGAGCATTGAGTAAGGTTCATTTGTTGAAAAATTGATGGAGTGCACTGAGCGCGGATTTAGTTAAAAGTGTGCACTGTTAGTCAACGATTGAACGAATTGGGGTTTAACTACTTTGGCTGCGATTTATTTTATGGCTTTAAAATGTTACCAGTTTCGCTTTCGAGTATTGGAAGATTCCAAGGCTAAATATGACCGTTCCTCTGCAATAAATTTATTCAACAAAAATTCGCTTTAAAATTTACAATTCAAACACTTACTGAACTTTTCCATTTTCTTTGCCATTTCTATAACCATAAAAAGATGTCCGCTGTATACATACCTTAGATATGTATGTGTATATGTGTATGTATGTATGTATCTTTTTTAAGTTATATTTTTTATTTCTGATATGTTTTTTATTTTTATTTTATTTTTTTTATATATTTCATTGTTCTGAGGCCGTAAACGCAAAACAATTATTCATTCATTCGCCTGGCATGTCAGTTACGCGTGTAGCTCAGTTGCACATACATATACCTACTAGTAATATAACAGCAAAAGGTCGCCATTAATCACAGTCGCGGAAAATTGGCGACGCAGTTGAGTGACATGTAAAAAATAACATTAAAAATATACGCATATATGATAAAAAAGTCTTTTATAATAAAAATTGTACATCAGCAAAAATTTTCGTGCGAATAGCCAGGCAATTAAACAAAAAAAAAAAAACCTTTGAGAGGTTTTGCTTGCAGTAAAATTCTGTATTTTAAAAGCCATTTCAGTGGAAAATCAAAGTAGCTTTTGTGGCTTTTCTTTCGATGGCCATTAGTGCGAATTAATATATAATTCCCTTGAAATCTGTGAAATCGACGTTTTGGAAATAAGTTTAAGAGTATTAAGGGAATTTTTTTATAAGTCTTATGTAAGAACTAAAGCTTAAATTTTAACGAAAGTCCTTCGTAATTTAGATGTTATATATGTTTATCGAGTTATCACAGCTTATAAGCAGTGCGCGCTTCCACTCCGCAGCGCCTGGGTTCAAGGCCTAGCAAAGCAACATCGCCAAAAAAAATGTAGAAAAAAGGTTTTTTCTTAACAGCGGTCACCCCTCGGCAGGCAATGGCAAACCTCCGAGTGTATTTCAGCCATGAAAAACAGCTTCGGCGGCGGCGTAAAACTGTAGTTCGCTCCTCTTTTGTAGCGAACGGCACAAATCGGAGGAGAAAGAAGCTAGGCCAAACACTAACATATGTCTAAGCGCCAATAAATTATTATTATTATTATCACAGCTTATCGGATTTTATCGTGTTACTAGAGTGTAACGCGTTGTCGAAATTTTTTGATAGCTTTCGAAAAATGTGGAACTATCAAAATTAATCGAGTTATCGAAATTTATAGAGATGTCCTAAGTTTATCGATTATACATTTATGAGTTATAGAAATTTATTGAGAACTACAAACGCAAATTTATCGGAATTTATCGAATATTATGGAAATTAGTAGAGTTATCGAAATAAGTCGATTTATCGAATTTCGTTGAGCTATCGGATTTTAGTGTTATTTAAATTCATGGAATTATCAATATGTAGAAAATTATCGAAATTTATCGACAAACTGGCACGTATTTTTTTCAAAAATGTATTTTTGATGCAGAAATGCATCTAGATGCTCTAGGAGTACTTCGGCATCAAAAAAAAAATTTTGAGAAAAATGTCGCTTACGTTATTTTGGCGGTTAGGCCTCGATATATCAATGAAAATCAAACAAGCACCGATACAAAATATTACTTATCGATAAAAAAAACTTTAATAACTACATATGTATGAATATCGATTTAAAATATCGATAAACGCATTTTTCGATAACACAACTGATGTACGTAATTATCGTTATGGTTGCTCCTTAATTATTTCCGTTATCGTAGTAACGATGCAACTCTATCGAATTTACACCTTTTACGATAATTTGACTAATTATCGATATACATAGATATTTATCAATATAACATACATAGGCATAGACATAGTTTTAAGCATTATTCTTGATATGTTTATTAACTCTCTTTGGCTCATAATAATTTTTCCCTATCGGAATTAAGAATGTTCCACATGAAAGCAGCAGCTGTAGCTCATACGTTTATCCAAATATTTCACATTTCGGCAATTCGCGAGAGTAACAAATATGATACCCAATAATTTTAAATATGCACAAATATCTACTATATATACAATGTATTATAGATATGTGTATATGTATGTATGTACATATGTATTTATGTACCTTTCACTCTCTTCCCCCCAGGGCGTATGCGTAACATTTTTGCAATGCGTCAACCTCTTACCCGCAAGTAACAACAAAATGAGTGTCAAAGTAATTTCCCTGATGTCACCGGTGTAACCAATGCGTGGCTAAGGATTCGAGTGCACTTTAGCTGCCACTGAGTACTCATGAGATTTTCACGCAAACGAAACGCGAGCACGGCTGTACGCATGCTGGTCCCGCTTGTCAGTGGCGCACGTGACGCATGCAAGCCAAATTTTAATGACAAACACGTACCTACCTACCTACATACATTTCGAAAAAAAGAAAACGTGAATAATACGTGTACTGTATGTATTTATGTAAAAGTGCCTGTCATCGGTTAGACATTTTTGCCCACTAATCCATATTTATTACAAACTTTTGTGGCTTTGTTTGGGCGTTTAGCTTTCTTTGTACGCTTATTTTGCTCAACATTAATTTAATTTTATTTTTTTTTTGCTCTGCGCTGTTTCATTTCGTTTGCGCCACTCGCCGATTATATATGTGCATATATCTGCTTCACGATGCTTAATGCGACCTTTATTTCGGTCGATTATACTAATTCGCTGTCAGCGATTAGTATCAAGCGTACACGTTGTACACACCTACTTTCATTCACATAGACACACACGCTCACCCACATTTACACTCAAATGATATGAATTTACTTGAACGAATATTGTATTGAGTGTTGTGTGTTGTATGAAAGGTGTGGCTTGACTAGCGAAAATTCAAATGAAAAAATATGCACTGCCAAGTTTGCTGCCGCTCGTTTGTTGTACTGTGCGAAGGACACGTCTCGCGGTCAAGGTCGTCAGTTTGCTTTACATCGTTATTGGAAATTCCCAGTTTGTGCCTGTGTTTCTGCGTTTGCGTCTGTGTGTCAGAGAATTAGTAATAGAATTTGATATGCAACAGAAACGGCAGCAATTAATGTTGAAGCAAACGAGCGTCTTGCATTTTCAATTTAATTTATTACTGGGCATATAGTATAATTGGATGTGCGTGAGACTTCTTACCCCAGACTCCACTCATTTTTTTTCTTTTCTAAGACGAGCCAGAAATACGCTTCAGGTGTAAAAGAGAGGTTCAGTATGAATACTTACTTATGAGTCCTGCTGCCGACCTTATTGTTAAACCCTTTCTACCGAAGATCCAGGTCAGGACGGATTTCCTGTTAGCTCCTCTCGAAAAGTTATGTGGATAATCTGTTAAAAAAACTAGTAATTTGTAGCAAAAAAAAAAACCGACTTCAACTCTCATATAAAAAAAAAAATATATATATATATCTCATGATCCACTGATCGGGTATGGGACCACCTCTGAGGCACTACCTTTCCGATGCAAAAAGAATTATCGAAATCGGTTGACGTGGTCCAAAGTTATGCGGTAACAAACATAAAACAAAAAAAAAAGGAAAAAAAAAATATTCCGACGAACTGATAACCTCCTCCTTTTTTGGAAGTCGGTTCAAAATAGTAATCCAGCGTAAAGTTCTTCACAAAAATCTCCTGGTTTGGTAATTATGAGTTAAAAAAAAAATTTTTTTTGGAAAAATGTTTATTTTTTTTTTTTATAGAAAGTATTTTCAAGTATTTTATTAAAAAAAAAATTTAGACACGAGAAAATTTTAAACAAAAAAACAAGCGACTCGTACTTATGCAAAGTTATGGAGTACCGTTAGTTTCTTCATGATTCAGTGATCGGAACCTAACCAAATTTATAATGGGACCACCTTTCCGATAAAAAAAAAAAACTATCGAAAGCAGTGCACGTGGTCCAAAGTTATCCGGTAAAATACATAAAAAGTATATTGAGGGATTGATAGCCTCCTCCTTTTTTTCAAGTCGATAAAGAACAGTACACTTAGGTCTCTCTTTATGCGGTACATGCGTTCCTCAGAAAGCCGCAAAAAAAGTTCTTTACTTTCATACAAAAACAGGGGATACGTTCCAGCATTTTCAAAAACCCCATAAATTCAGATACTCCATGTTAAAAATTCTAAAAAACCGCATAAAAAAATCCAGTGAGGCATTATTGAGCAAAAAAACTATTTATTTCTTCACTTCAACACTTATTATTCCATGTAAAACCGAACATTAATGAAATAAATAAAATTTTATCTGTATTTTAACCAAAAAATAAATAAATAAAAATACCACAATAAATACATGAATTATGTAAGAATACATAAAAAAAAATTTAGAAAAAAAGGTTTTTTCTTAACAAAACTTAAGGAAATTTTTTTCTCAAACATTTTTTTAAGAAAAATTTTTTTTCTGTAACAATTGTTGTTCAAAATTCGTTTGTAAAACCTTTTTTTTTTTTAATTCTTTGCTAAAAATATTTTTGTTAAAACTGTTTTATTTTTATTTTTTTCGTTTGGTATTTTTTTCCCGGCTAATCATATTGAAATATGCTTCTTTAATTTTTATTCAGTAGTAATTTTTTTTACGTTGCGGGTCCCATGCTCAGTGCACAACCCATTGCTGGGGTGGCTGTGTTCCTAAACGGGAGCTTGCTCCTCATAGTGACGCTGCTAAATTCAGTGAGCGTTTGGTGTAAGCACTCAACAGCGGTTATAAGTATCTCTACCACCAGAGCCAGTAACCAAAATCGGAATTTTTTCCTTCAAATTTCTGGAGAACAAAATCTCATTTAATCAGAATTACTCGTGAGCTTTTCCTGATCTCTTCACAGTTGCGGGAAATTTAATAATGACAAATTTCACATAGCATTTAATTTAAAATAATTATACGCTGTCTACTTCCTCTAACACACCTTTCAAATGCATATTGCATCAGCAAAAAAAAAAAATAATAATAATAATAAAATAAATAATTACAATAAGTACTTCTGTCTGTCTGCGCATGACAATTTGCTGCGGGTCATGTGTGACATAAACATGCACACCTATGTATGTATGTATACGCAGGGCACAGGTCGACTTACATACATGCATACATACATACATACATACTACATGCAATATATATGTAAAGTGAAATGCGAATGGCAGCACAGTTGTACTAAACGAGCACCTAGAATGCTGCATACCGTCATGTGACGCCTTAATGTCTGGTTTTGGTAAAAGCTTTTATTGTTTGTTATTTAATTTAGCGGCGGGTGCGCTGGAATTTCCATTATCCACACCACAATGGCACTTGGGATGGCAACAGTCATGCGACAACGGTAAACCAGAAAGCAAAAAACGCAAACGAAACAAAAAAAAAAAAAAACGAATACTCTACGTAATATATTACAAAACGTAATAACAGAAAATTATTATAATGCAAGTTAGTACATACAGATAAATGTGTGTTGTTTGCATGTTTGTGCATGTACGTACATTAGTATTAATCCAAGTATTTTGTGGTATCACGAAAACATGCAAATACTCCCCATTGCTAAGGTTGTTGTACAAACAGTCACAAGTGACTTTCTTCGCAATGTAAATGCAGGTTTTCTTTCTCTTTTTGTTAATTGCATGGAAATTTCCAAATTTTGGTTTTCTTGTTGTATACAGGTAAAGCAGAGGTTTCAAGAAAAGCTTAGCAACAGAATTCAGCTGCATCATTTTGCATCATTGGGTTTAAAAAAATTTAAGAGGGTGGTTCAAAAAGTGCATAAGGCTAAACTTTCGACAAAACATGAATTTATGTTAAAAGAGAATAAAATATAATTAAGAAAAAAAGTCATCACTCAAATCAAGGATAAGATTATTGAATATCATGAAAGGTAAAAACGTGGTTTACTAAAATTTGCTGTATTCGTAAAAGTGCGATAGTTGCTTTAAGAAAACGACGAATAATTTTAGTAGCTAAATATTGCGACAACCGAAATGCATGACAATATCTAAAATCGCAGACGATAGCGAAATTGAACTGCGTTAGATCAGGGATCGAACATAACAGTTATTGATGAAAACTGTCATGGAAAAATTCAGTATGAAGGAAATGTTCTACAACTAAGTGGTACATACCAATCGATTTCTTTTTTTTTACCGAGACTCAAATTTGAAAATAAATTTTTATTTGCGATTTTTATGCAAAATTTAAAAAAATAACAATTATTTTTGATTTTTATATTATAAATCCAAAATGACAATTATTTTATAACAGTCATCAATAAAAAAAGTCAGTGACTTTTATTTTTTAAATCGTTCGTATAAAAGCCATTGACATTTTTCGCAGTTAAGAAGGTGTTGGGAAGCAAAAGTTTACTGCGACTTATACAAATGACTTTTGTAAGTAAGATTTTAAAAATAAAGGTCAGTGACTAATTTTTATTTATGACTTTTATAAACAAAAGTCTTCGATAACTGTTATCTAAGACATATAATTTAAAAATAAAAAGTAACTGTTATTTGCAGATTATTTAGATAAAAATCAAAAATAACGGTTATTGTGCTTTTATAAAATAAAAGTCAGAAATAACAGTTATTTAAGGAGTAATTAAATAAAAGTCCAAAAATAATTGTTAAAGAGCGATTTTTTGTTTTAACAAAAATTCTAATTGTTACGGCCCCTGCGTTAGATTGTAGACAGCGACACGAATTTCCATACTATACGATAGATACCATATCGATACATTTGACACTCGATATCGCTATTTTTACAACTATGTTTTAAATGAGTATCATATCGATACCTTCGGTTCGATATCGTGTACGCAGCCATGGGCATATCAGATGAGCTAGTGGTTCCTATTTGAGATAAGGTTTAGGGTGTGAGAAAGCTTTTGACAAGATGGGCGCCATTTTTAGCCACAGCGGATAACAAGTGCAAATGTGTGGTAATTTCAGGGGAACTTTTTAGCGTTTGTTTCGCCACAAGTCCAGCGAACTTTTGCGCCTCTTCATAATCGTAAACCAACTATATTTAAAATCCATTATAACACCCTAGTGACCAAACAGCAGTCAATTGGCTCATGGTAAAGAGATATGACTCCAACCAGGAAATCCTTAGTTAAACAATTGCCTAACAAGTCCCAACATGGGCCACTGGAAACTATATTTCGTTGAGAAAATAAAACCGTTTCCCCCTTCCTCGTATTTTATTAACCACTATATTTATATTCAACAATTCAAAAACCAATAACAAAAACATTATATTTATATTTCTAGGTGAAAACACACTTTCGTCATGTTTCCGAGACTTGATCTTTATAATAATAATAAAATTTTGGCGCATACACTTTAACTTGGCTGGCGCTTGGCTGAAATTCTCCACTAATTTCTGATGTGCGTTTTGATGTTGTTACACAAATGGGGGGAGTTTAACGTCTCTTCCGAACGTCAAATGGGTTTTATGAAAACTTTTTCTTGGCAGAGGTACACACAGCATAAGTGATAGAAGTTTTTAGAAAAGTATCGATACTAGTATCATGTAGAATACTTAAAGAGGAACACTGGGAGAACTGGTGGGACTGCCGACGCTGGCGCAACTGGTAACATTGGCAACACTGGTGACACTGTGGGTACTGTCGACACTGATGGCACTGCCGACACTGGTGACACTGGCGCAACTGGTGACACTGGGGGAACCGGCGACACTGATAACTGATTTGCACCAATTATAAGCTGAAAGCTTACAGTGAAAAAGACAAAGATCGGGTCACTATAGTATAAAGCCTTCATACAACTGATTGTTCAAATATGAGATTTTTTGTTATCTATCCTCTATTTATGCAGCTGGGAACATGAAATTTTGGCACTATTTTCACAAAGTATCAAGAAAAAGTGAAAATAACAAAGAGCGGGTCGCTATAACCTATAGCCTACATACAACTGATTGTTCCGACACGAGTTTTTACTTTAAAGCGCAATAACTGCTTTATGTGGGCAGATAAAACCATTAAATTGTGTGACCAGTTTATATATCGATCATATACAGTAGTGAAAATTATAGTATAGGTATGTACATATGTATATCTACCTGATCACTGTTCGTTCAGATATGAGGTTGTTTTTATAACTCCTTTATCTTTACATGCAGTGAAGGTAAATATTTTTCTTAGCTCCACAACTACTAATTTCAAATGCAGTAATCGGTTTAAGTAAAATTTTCTGATGTTCATAAAAGGCATGAAGCCATCAGCATAGCCAATGACAGCACTGCTCTTACTTGTTTCCTAATAGCCACTTGCCTTATCCTATCAAAATTCCATCTGCGCTTTTTACACCCGAGCCTGATTGTGTCAGATTCGTTATACTACTTAGTTACCTTTAACTTACATAAAAATTTAATACCACGACTCACTTTTGACTTTGAAGCTTAAAAACTCCTGTAACTTAATCCTTTTTATCGCGGTTTCTGGCTCCTGTACGGCGCTGGAAAAATTGCATGCCTTCTTTACTTATATTTAGTACCAACATGATTATATATAGTGGATTATATTTTTTTCTTATTACCCAAAGCGCCACACAAAAGTCGTGTAATTTTCGTAAATCAACAGATAAACAAAAACATTGCACCAAGACACCGCAAAATTACAAATTAAACCACTTCCCCTCTCGCCCGCTCACATTACAACCAAACTCTAAGTACTTTATTTTAACTTGAAACATACACATTTAATGCGAATTTTTTTTCTCTTACCTCTTTCAGGTAAGCACAAACTGAAGCAATGTGAAGCGATAATGTGGTTTGGTAGGTGGCAACCAGACAGCTAGACTGCAAATAAAACCACAAACAAACAAAAAAAAAACGAGTATGAGCGACATGAACAGCAAAGCGAAACACAACAGCAACAACAACACCCTGAAAATTATCACTTACACGACGCGCACAACATCACGTGATAATTGCAAGTACGAGTAGTTACCAGTTACCAAGTGAAGGAATAAAAGAAAAAAAGTAAAAATGAAATATGAAAAAATAAATAAATTGTAAGTGGAGTAGGAAAGGCGCGAGTGTAACTGGCATACGGAAATGACGGCGATAGGGTAATCAGGATGGCAGGCCGCTAGGCAGGTAGGCAGTCAGACAGGCTTTGTGTGTGGTGTGGGGCCAGAGTGGTTAAGCAGGAAGTGCAAACCCAGAAGGCATCTCCAGCGCGGCCTTTGCGCTCTGCAGTGCCGGAGAAAAGAAAAAAGGTGAAGTTTTTAAACCGAAAATGCGGTGAGACATGAAAATGTCAGAAAATGCAAGCGGTAAAAATACTAATTCAGTGTGAAATGCAGACGACATAAAATTTCGTTATTATTTTTCTTTTTTAATTTTCGTGGACACTTTTTTCATAAAAATTTTGGTCAGAATGTGAAAAATTTAGCAAATAGTGGCAACACAAAAAACAAACGTGGGTAAACACTTGGTTGCAGGAAATTTTATTTGTTGAACGGAAATGTTGTCTGGCGGAGGCAGTGAAGTGAACATGTGTTTAATTTGGATTAGATTGCACAAAGTGCAGTTGACTTTGTCGCTGGTGCATTTGTGGGTTTGCTTTTAATTTACTTAAGTTTCTTGTATTTTTTCTGATTACGCTATTTGCAGCCAAAGTTTCAGAGGCTTTAAAAATGAAGGAACATTGAAAGATTGAATGCCAGGAAAGTATGTCGAGCGAACAGTGGTAAGAAAAACTGTTAGTTTGGTGGTCATTGGAAGGTAGGAGCGTAACTTGGGTGATATTTTTCACTAGTAAATATGACATTATTGATTGTATTCAAAAATTTTTATCGAGCTTAAGGCCTCTCGTGATATTTGTTTGAGCATTAATTTCGGTATTAGATTCGACTTGCGGTGATATGGTAAATCGGTTTTCTGAAATGCCTACATTTTCCTGATTTGAGGCCCACTCTTATTTTTTTGCAACCATTGTATCAGAATGAGTTGGTCCCTTTCTCAAGTGGAACAGCAGCCGATGAAAACGAGTCTGAAGCACTCCGAACGGGGTGTTAGCGAATTTATGTGGACCTTAGGTAAACGTTTTGTAAAGTTTAACAATTTATGGTATTTATAAAAACTAAATAAATTTGGCCGAAAGATAATTGTGAAGGAGACGCAAGACAAAACAACAGAAATTCCTCTTTTCAAAAGCAAATATCCCTATGGGTTAATTCGACAAGTATAGAGCTTTCCTCATTGGAATATCTTTTTTTTTTTCGAAACATCTGTCAACAAGTTTATCGATTTTTGTAGGTACTACTATCGGTATATCGTTTAAAGTATATAGTTATCGAAAAATGCAAAGTTAGTATATTAGATACAAAAATATATACTATTAGCGCGCGATTTACATTTTTATCGATTTCCACGAAATTTGATCAATTTTAAGACATGTTTATCGATAAATTTTTATCGGCTTATTTCTAAACAGCTTCGTCGTTATTTTATCGACAATATATTGACATGCTACAAATTATCGATTATCTTTTGCCACAATCCCCAATTTTTTCGCAGAAGAAGGTTGCCACTTGTTTCGAAAATGGTATTCAATTATGGTTATAGAATAAATAAAATATTAAAATACAGGTATCAATCTAAGAAAGTCATAAATATTTTTCAAGCGGGTTGCCATCTCGATTATCTTTTGACAGTTTGTTTGGAAAATTGTATTCAATTAAGTTTATAGAATAAATGAAATATTAAAATACAGGTATCAAACTAAGAAAGTTTTTACTGTCATAAATATGTTTTCAAGCGGGTTGCCACTTATTTGAAAAATTTGTTCTTTCAAATGCTACAAATTATCGATAACCTTTTGACAGTATCCCCAATTTTTTCGTAGAAGAAGGTTGCCACCTGTTTGGAAAATTTTATTCAATTAAATTTATAGAATAAATTCAACATTAAAATACAGGTATCAAACAAAAAAAATTTACTGTCAGAAATTTTTTTCAAGCGTGTTGCCACTTGAAAAATTGTATTCAGTTAAATTGATAAAATCGGCTAAATATGGCAAGATGGGTATCAAATGAAAGTATTTGAGAATTTTTTTTTAGAAATACATATATATTTAACTAGTAAAAATATTAGGTAATACTGTAGTATTTTAAAGTAGGCAATTTTTTTTTCAAAATGAAAAAAAAAAATGGATCCGCTTTTTATGGAAGATGAATATACGGCATTTGAATATTTTGTGTGACAAATATTGATTTAATACGCCTTTGAAGAAATTAAATTTCTAGATACATTACCTAATTTCTAAATATCTTCAAAAATACATATATTATCTAAAACCCACACTCATAAAAAAATAAGGAATTCTTCATAAATCGGAAGATTTGTATGAAAATCTCTTTTCATAAAGGTCTTTAAATCTATTTTATTTTTTTATGTATAACAAAAAAATACTTTTAAGGCGCACCGAAGCACGCCGGGAATTTGCTAGTTTTCTTATGAAATACTAAAACTGTTTATAAATGCCCAATGTCGGCTATTTAAATATGGAAAATGCAACCCTGATTTTGAATACGCATTCATTCATAACTAACTTAAGTGCCATTTAATTTTTCAACTGAAATTGGCGCTTAGTGTAAACGATTTAATTGTTTTTATAGATAGTTACCGTTTTACTTATATGTCGTATTTTTCTTTTAACAAAAAAAAAGTTATCCTAAAGTACAGACTTTTGTGAAGCACTAAAAACTATTTTCTGTCTTCTGCCTTCTCCCTCGCGACAAAAAAAGCTGTAATTCCAAAATACTCACTAAAATGCTTATCTTACTAAAAATTTTACTGCATCCGCACACTTCAACCGCGTTCTCTATTTAATGCACAGTTTTTGAAATTTATTATCACAAACAAGCAGATATTTAAGGCAATTAAACACACAAATATGATGCGTATATATCAATGTCCTGCGATTTCTGGCAATACCAAACAAACATTACATAAGCGTCAATGGGCAATGAGTTGTCCATAACATGCACTTATTTCAGTACTGCTGGATTTACCAGCTAGGCAGCCAGCTGGCCAGTCGTACAGGACAAAATTAATGACCTGCCAAATCAACGTGATTGCCGTCATTGCATTCGCAATTGGTATTTGGCTAACGTTGTAACTTTTGTCGTCGTCATCGTAGCCATTGGTATTTTTGTTTGTGACCATAACAACAACAACAACTACTATCAAGTATTGCATGTACACTTAACACATTGCTAGTACTCGCACTCGTGTATTTTACTTGAAACGGGCAATGAAATTAAAAATACCAACAATAAAAATGCTTCGAAAAGAGAGCTAGTGGTACGGGGGTCAGAGGAGAAGTAGTGGCCTGCTGTCTATTCGACTAAAGCCAGCTGCAAAGGTCAAAGGAGAACATATTTGCAGTGGCTACGTCTGTTGGAAAAAAGGACACTTTGGCACATTTCTCAGCATTTCTAAACTTTACATACATACAAACATTCGTCTGTATTTGTAGTTCTGTGGCGCTTTGTGTGTAATCTCTTATGCCTCGAGTGCATTTGAAATTGTGGCTATTTTCGTGCGTTATCGACTGTGACATAACTAACTTATTGCCCATTCACACTATCGAGCAGGAGGGAGAGAGAGCGAGAGAGAGAGAAGAGAGTCAATAGTAAAATATTGTTTAGATGAAATCCTAGTGCAACATGCGAGCGGTGGAGTAGAGTTACAACACTTTTAGTGGATGCTTTGATGCGAGCTGTGGTGATCCAGTAGGGATCGAAAGAGTATGATATATAGAACATACTTTAAACCTACCTAACGAATGCTAAGGGATATTGATTGACGAATTTCTAGAAGAAGTTCTACTACACAAATGTTCAAACGAATTAGTCAATAACTTCTAAACGTTAGAGATTCCCAGACAGATAGGCAGATCGAAAGACGACGAACTAAGAACATACAATTTTCTTATCGATAGTTTGTCTGCGAGTTTTTTGACCTTACCATGGTGACCCAACACTTAGTTGATCTCTTGGTTTCACTATATAAAAAAAAAATTGTGGAAATTCTATCACAGATTGGGTGAAAATCTGCGCAATGTATTTTAAATAGAGAATATCTATTACCAACTCGACTTTATCGACGGCTGAGTGGAAGATCTACCTATCTCGGCAGCCAGTTCGAATATGCCCTATCTCAGAAAACTTTTCAAGAACGCCCCATTTCAGAGTTTGATTGAAGAACGCCCATCTGAAAATTCGGTTCAAAAACGCTCTATTTCAAATAAAAATGTGCTGAACCGAATTCAGAGAAAGGGCGTTCTTCAACAAATTCTATCCATTCTTGAAAAGTTTTCTGGGATAGGGCGTTTTCAAATTTTCGAGATAGGTCGATCTTTTACTTAGGTTTCGATATGTAAATTAATAAGCTAATGGCTTACTAGTAATGTTCTTCTATCAATATGCTTCCCATTTCGAGCTTGCCCTTATACATGCATAAGAACACAGATGCGTTTACCGTTAGAGTATTGATCACCACATTTAAAACTAAATCTATAGCTAAATTTACTTATCGATGTCAATGAATGTATTGATAGTTTTTTCAACATATGTATCAACAGATATGTATATTGATAAATTTAATCATAATGATAATCGGTAAAATTGTTCACGCTCGGTACAGGCGGTTATGCCCGAAGACGAATAGAGTTGCGGTTACGTTTAGTCGAATATCGAAAAGTTTGGGTATAGATCGATAAAGATATATATCGATAAATTCAATTTTAACAATTTTTACAGCAACGTTTATCGCTTTAACTTAAGTAATTTTTGAAAATTTGAAATTAAAAAAAAAATATTTTTTTTCACGTACAAAAATTTAAAGTTTGCGTTAGCAAATTACAAACTATTTACATTTGAAGTCCATTTATTTTTTATAATATTTTAATCAAAATTAAAAACTATGTATAGTTGAAAATTTTATGGGCTTATCTACATAACATCTATGTACTATAATGTATAAAAAATAAATTAGCTTTCAAAAGCTTCATAAAGTGACATTTTCAAGCATTTAAAATCTGCTTTATTTTTTATGAATTTGAATGCTAAATTACAAAAAAAAAATTTAAAATTTTTATTTTTTTACTTAAAAATATTTTTATTTCGCTTTCATTAAGTCCAAATCTTCGATTTCCACCTAATTACGAAAAAAAAACCTGTAATCTTAAAAAAATCAGAGTAAAAATTCTATACATCAAATATGCTTATTTAAATTAAAATTAATTTTGCAGCATTTACTAATTAAAATCTTCAAGCGAAATCGAATTTCTTACATTTTTACTTCATATTTAGCCTAATAAAGCAAAATTTGTAACTAAACTTAATTTTTTCTTTTCATTATTTTTTAAAATGTATAAAAAACTAAAAATTTTTAAAGGAAAAGTTGAAGACAAAAATTTTTGTTACGCCAAAATATGATTGTTTAGCTCTCTATTAATAAAGATCTCAAATTTAAATTAACATATTTTTTACTTACAATGGGGGTACAGAGGCTTACAGCCCGGAAAATGCCGATCCAAGTAAATCCATAGCAAAAATTACCCCTAAGCGAAATTTTAATAACCTTTCGTAATTTTGCTGCAGATTTTAATTCTGCGGCTCAAAATAGCTCTTTATAAAAGTTTTACTCAAATTTTTGCAGCCGTTAAACAGTTGTTAGCTCCAAGGTAGAGAAAAAAAAACAAAAAATTAAAAATTTGATATCCTTACCAACTGAACAGCAATTGCAAATTAATTGAAAAACACATTTTAAGCCAGCGATCAAATTTCACATTGGGCTAAATGCTCGTCATGTACTAAAGACGCACTCACACACACACACACACACACACACACACGCAGAGACAGACACTTAAATCCGACATGCCTCCAGTGTACGCTCGAACATAACAATTTTGCAATAACAACATTGTTAGCAGCAGTTAAAATCGTCTGCAACTGAATGTAGTATACAATAATAACAACAAACAAACGAAAAAAAAAAAAACAACACAAGAAAAGTGACAACAACCAATGTGATAGTTACTATGTACTGTGTCGTACTATAAAGCGAATTGGAATTTTCGCACAATTTGCAATTGCAATTTCGCACTTTACACAATTTACAATTTCGGCCATAAATCAATGAGCAATAAATTTGCTCAAACGTCACAATGTCCTGCGCGCATCGTCGACGCCACTGCCACCGCTGCTGCCTGGGCCACTGACTGTGCCATTGCCGTCGCTGTCGCTGTCGCTGTCGCTGTCGCTGTCGCTGTCGCTTTGCTATTCTTAGCCTCATTCTACGCCAGCGGTGGACAACGGAAGATCTGAAATGTTGTCGACGCGTTCGCCAATTGTACGTGCAATTTTCCTCACACACATACATATATGTACATATGTATGCTTTTTTATTGTTGCACTGCTGATGTTGCTTCAGCTGCAGCCATTGCTTCCATTTACTTACTTCAATGCGTCTCAACCGTGCGTCCGTTCGTACGGCAGAAGTTATAGCATCGGTAAATGAAAAATTCAGCTGCCATCGGCAACAGTAGCCAAAAGCGTAGTAAAAGCAAAATATCAAACCGGCTAGAAGTAATTTCGAAGTAACTGTGAAGCTTGTTGTGACTGCATTGATAAAGGACTACTTCAGCGGGGCGGATGGGGGGGAGTGCTGTGACACGAAATGTATTCAGATGAAAACATTCTTGCAATCGTATATATGTATGTTTGTATGTGTAAATGTTTACATGAGGAATTTACTTCCACCAGTGCTTACTTGGCCAGACTGCCACTGTTTTAGTATTGAAATAGTGCAACGTAATCGTTCAGCATTAGCCCAATTTTATTCTATGATAGCCTTAGTTTGTTTGTTCGCTTCAAGCAAGCAAACAAAATGATCGGAAAACCACTTTGGGAGTTTTAATGATAGGAAGTATAAATTTTTACTAGTAACTATTTTATAGTAAGAAAAACAGCTGATGGCATGATGCTTAATGCAATTCACATAATCAACAAAATTGTTTTTGGTGCTTTTTGAATTGCAATTGGCAATATAAATATATTTAAATATATATTAAGATAGGAAATATTATTTTTCTTAGAAAATTCCGTCGGCAAATAACAAATTAATCAGCTGTTCATAAAACTTGCAACTTCTTGCTGATTTTGCGTTTTCGTACTTTCTTGCATATTTCTCTCATTGGGAGCACATATTGGCTTACTCTCCGAAATTTGGTTACTGACAAGTTACCGGATATTTTTTGCTGGATAATACGAAAACACAACTAATAAGTGAAAATCAAAATGTAAGCCGAAAAAGCACAAAACAAAAGCATAGGCCAGAATTGCGCTTATGTAGATCCATACGGCGACTTTCTACGTCGCAAAATTTTGACGCACAGACAGAAGATGCCGTCAATTGCTGGCGGTTCGCATCAGCGACGGAATTACGCAAAGAAAGATGGAACGGCGAAATCTTTGGTTTCGACCCACACACACACGCATACGGTTCATTGAGATGTTAATAAAGAGGGGTGTCTTAAAAGGCAAAGTACGTTCGAAATGTATCTGAATGAGCAGGTTCATATCGAATGTACTTTGCTATTAGAAAAGTGCTGAAATGGTGATGGTTTAGAATTTAGGTTTTTCCCCCCAAGATCAAATTCTAGCTGTTCAAATTGTTTAAAAACAAATTGAAAATAGACAGCAGTATACAATTTTTTAGGAATTTATAAATCTATCGGTAAAGAAGAGAACGCCAGTTTACGCTAGCTTCGTATTATAAACATAAGTACGTATTTATTATTTATGTACGTGTGCATGCACCTAAATTATTATATGAATATTAAATTCGCCCCAAAAATTATTTCCTTTTAACTACATATTTGGCAAAAATGCCACTATGCCATTCTATATGCATGAGCGCATTGGTTTTTCCGATGGTCGCAGCCATTACGATAACCAAAACCAGTGGTGGTGAGCTTAAAATCGGCTTAAATTGCTGCCTTAACTATGCACCATTCACATGTGCCGCTGATGCTGGTGGTCGGAGAGGCAAAAATAGAGAAAGAAAATGAATGAGAAAAACGGACTAGGGTGAAGAGAATCCCTTAAAAAAAAAATGCGAACAAGCGCACAATTCCATGTTTTTTTTTTCTTTCTTTTTGGTTATTTGTTATACTTTCTCAAACAAGAACCGGCGCTGGTAGTACATAGAATAAGCTCAGCTGCATATCGGTCGGCAATATGGACTGGCTGTGGTTTCCAAGCACACACCCACACATGTGTATACAGATATATACATACGTACAATTGTATAAAAAAAAAATGCAATGGCGGCTATGTTGCAAATGAAAGCGTGGGAATAAGCATTAAGCGACTGCATGGACTCTCTTACATACATACATGTATAAGTATGTATTCTATTAAGGTTTGTTTGTATGTATGCATGCCGCCCTCTAAATACTTACATATGTATGTATGTATGTATATGAACCGGCTTAAAAGCCTTGCTGCCATAATACTCGTACTCGAACACCTACAAGACTCAACGACCAATACATTCAATGAACATTTGGTCCAATGTCCAGCTGAGAATATAATCTTGATTGATTTTCAGTTGATGTGAAAGCCGTGCGCCGTACAGAAAGAAGACTAAAAGCGTAAGCCATTTAAGCTGCCCACAGCGAAAGAGAGAAGGAGAGATGGATAGAGAGAGAGAGAGTAAGAGACATAGCGATTGATAGTGAAGGGAGTAGGATTTTGTTTGGTGAAGAAGCAAGCTGATGTAAACGGCTGGTGAAGGATATTGTTTTTATACCAAAGTATATTTGAAGCAGTGAGTTTTAAGTGTCGAATTGGCAGCTGGGACGCATTTTGTTGTTAAATATTTCTGAGTAAGACAGAAGGTACTGCTGGAGATTTTAAGATTTGAGGATTTTGTAAATGAATAAAATACATTTGTATAACGAATTATGAAAATACTGAGGAAACTTGAGGAATTTCTTTCTATTTACTTTTGTAAAATTAAATCAGAGTTTCACATCCTTAACAGTATTTTTTGCCAGCACGTGCTACTTAGTGTTATTTTAAATGCAAAACCACTTCAGCCGAGCATAAATAAACTCCATAGCCTTGCATAAGTGCGGTCTGCAAGTGTAATTTTGCGTAAAAATCGTTCGTCTGTATTCCCCGCTTGAAAAGTTCGTTTCTGCTTTTTATAAAGGTCTATAAAATTTACGTGCTTTTAGCACTTAATAAGTTTTTTTTTTTTTTGGATTTCTATACAAAGTCTACTTGTTGACGACCTTTTTCGAAATGCTTGGCTACAGCAGTGGTGAGTTGGGAAGACAAGGTGGTTTATTATATATAAAATCAAGAAAGAGAAAACAATAAATACAAATTTAAGTGCCATTTCGAATGCATGTTTGTGTACTAAAACAAAAAAAAAAAACATATGCCTGCAATTTTATGTGTGACCTTGACACTTGAAGTAATAAAAACCAAATATTTTAACTCATGCGTAGGTGCAAAGTTAAATAAGTTTAATTACGATTAACCTGATCTGAGTAAAATTTAAATTTTTCTTCACATGACACTGATTTTATCAAATTTTAACAAGATGTACACTCTTTGCAGAAATTCAAACCAAGCCGTACACCTCTATCACTCTGTATACACAGCCACTCACATTTTTCATTAGGGACTAGTTTTTTTGTCGCAAACACACGAGTGAATATTAGTATGGAAATTTGTTTTCAAAAGCCAATTTATTAAGAGAATTGAACTTTGTATGAGAATGACTTTTTCAAATATGTACTATCATATCTAATCTAATCTCCGATTTCTAGTTAGCTGTGAAAATACGTACGCTAGGAGTAAAAACATTTGGACCGTCTGTAGACCGACAACTTTAACTGACCCGCGTATTCAAAATATAAATTAGTTAGAGTCTACGGCTAGCGTTTTATTACAGGTATAGGTACATAAAAAAAAATTATCACTATTTTTCGGTATCAACGTAATCATTAATAACACCATAGCAACATAAAAATTAATATATTCGCGAAACTATGCGCAATTTATAGTAAAACTGCGTATTCAGTTTATCTCTTTGACATTAGGATTTTTTTTAAAGGACTTTGAAATTTAAGAAATATGATTATTTCAAAAAATTATTTAAGAAATTTAGTGCAATGTAGGATAAAAATAAGGGTTTCATGTAAAAGAAAAAATTCTGTAGAATTATATCAAAATAAATTTTTTGGTGCATAAGGACGAATGGGTATGGCAAATGTCCTTTAAAAAATTTGTCGTTAAATATCCTTGACAATTTGCAATATATTTTTTTGAAAAAATTTTTATTTGAGGACTAATATATGCACGATCTCATCATCGAATTTTGTCTTGCAAACTTTATTAACATAAAAAGAAAAAGCTTACTAAAAGCGCATTTTCAATTCCTATTTGTCGTTTTAAACCAAAAAACTTCATTGTTTTTAAATTCTACATAATTTTCTCTCTCATTTGGTAACCATATTCTTATTCTATATTGCACTGATATTTTTTAAATAATTTTTTTGAATTAAAATTTCAAAGTCCTTTGAAAAAAAATTCTGCCGTCAGAGTGAAAAACTAAAAACGCAGTTTTACTATATTTGGCCCATAGTTTCGTGAGTATATCGATTCTTTCATGGGTTTTGAAATTCTTTTATTTTTGTCGCACGGTGTAATATAAAAAGTGTATTGAAAAATATTAGGTTTGTTTTTTGGTTATTAATTTTATGAGGAAAAATATAACTTTTACGCTTGACAATATCAAATCGAGACGTGTATAGCCCTTTTGATTCTTTCTGGTTTCAATGTAACAAGGAAAAATATTTCTATGCACCAACGAAAAATATCATTTAGATAAGATCATTAATGAGGAAAAATAGCAAGTTTCACGTTGATGGCTAAATAGCAACGTCCTGAAGAAATTTTTTTTTTTAAAGTATACTTTCAGAAATAGTTAATAAAGTGCGGGCTGGTGTTAGTGTTTTTTAACCTTTTGTTACTCATACGCCCTGCCTGCCCTCGGCTCACTTCAGTTATAAAACATTTATCATCACATTGCGCAATGGTTTTAACCGCAAAAACGGGATTATAAACTAGTAGCATCTACTAAATAAATTAGTTGAAATAAAATTTTGTAAAAAAGAGCACAAGTAAAAAGCATGCGATAGGGATATGCTGCTGAACTGTAGCGAAACGATGACACTAGTTAGCTAAATATGTAACTTCAACTACATACTTTATTGTTGCTTAATTTGTTTTTGCCCGACCACATGGTTGAACGTTGTAGGCAAACCTTTTTGCTCACACTCTTAGTTCAACCGACTTCCATGAAAACAAAAAATCCGCGTATAAACTCGTACATAAGTATTCATGTACATATCTCTCTCTACACTCTTAGTCGCAATAGCCCTCACAAGCGTAAAAGGAATTCTAGAAAAATAAAGAAAATTTTGTAGCTCTTTTAACTTGGATATGTAGCAGTTTAAATGCACTATCCTACAAAATTAAATCTCATTCAAAATGTACTCGGTAAAAGCTGTGCAGTCTTAAGCCAGCAGTGAGCGTTTGAAATGGCTTTTAAATGGAAAATAAAAATGTTGATAAGTTAAATCTCAAAAAGCTATCATAGTCAGAAATTCTCTATATTAGAAGCATTCGTTTGAAGAACGCTTTTGAATTTGATTTTTTTTTGAAATTAAACTTTTTAGCGGCGGTTGGTTGGTTGGGAGTAAATGGGCACATTCAACGGAAATTGTACACGGAAATGGCGCAACGGAATTGATGCAACGGAAATTGTACACGGAAATGGCGCAACGGAAATTGCACACGGAAATGGCGCAACGGAAATGGCTGGGGCTGAGACAATTACTTGCTGTATGCATATGGCATTAATTTAACAAAAATTTGCTAAATAACACTTGGAAAAAGACCAATGCAAGAATGAAAGTAAAGGGGAGTACGTATATAGATAAAGAAAAGGATAAAGGCAAAGGCAAACATAAAAACAAAAACAAAGATCCGTAAAGATAAAGGCCAAGGTAAAACACTTCACTTACATATGTATATATAACGGTACAGGTGAAGGGGAATATGTAGACGAAGAAAATGATAATCATAAAAGTAAAGACAAAGAGGAGGATGAGGATACCGATTAAAGTAAAGATGAAGACAGGGGAAGAAAGATTAAAATAAAGGTAATCAAAGAGGAAAGGATATATCGAGAGACACAGAGACTCAATCTGGGAACTATTTTGGGATTTTAGAGATTTTTGGGATTTTGGGTTTTTATCGGTTTTGTTATCAACATTTTTATCGATATTGTTATCAATTTTGCTATCGATATTTTCGGAACTTATCGATATAGTAATCGATATTTTTATCGGTTTTTATTGATTTTTTAATCGATATTTTTAACTATTTTGTTAGCGATATTTTTTATCGATTTTGGTATCGATATTTTTATCGATTTTGTTAACGATATTGATCGATTTTGTTATCAACATTTTTATCGATTTTGTTATCGATATTTATCGATTTTGATATCGATATTTTTATCGATTTTGTTATCCATATTTATCGATTTTGTTATTGATATTTATCATTTTGTTACCGATATTTACCAATTTTGTTATCGATATTTATCGATTTTATAATCGATATTTTGTCGATATTGTTATCGATATTTATCGATTTTTTTACGGATATATTTTGATCGATATTTTTGTCGATTTTGTTTTGGATATTTTTATCGATATTTTAATCGAGTTCCTAACAGATTGTGCTAACAATATTATTATCAATTTTGGTAAAGATATTTTTATCGGTTTTTATCGATTTTGTAATCGCTATTTTTACCTATTTTGTTATCGATATTTTGCTGAATGTTGCTATCGATTTTACTATCGATAGAGTATAAAGATAAAAAGGAAGATAAAGGCAAACAAAATAACATAAATGTTGTTAGAACGAAGAGGGGTTGAGGTAGGGATCTACATAGAAAAAAGACATAAAATATAACCCTAAGAAAAAGCAGATTTATGTTTGTATGTATGTACACAGTTTTTTTTTAGAAAGCTTCGCATTAGTAATGCTTTTACACAGCTTATTTTGACCTTAACCTATGAACGAAATAAACGTTTTAACTTGTTGCGAAGCGCAACATCACCAACGGTCAGTTAGCTGGTTGCAATCTAAAGCATAACTTGTGATTAAACTTTGCAAGTTTTTATTCGTTTTTTCGAGTACTTATTATTAAAAAAAATTTTCTAAAAGACAGATAAAAAACATAAATTTTTGGAAGGATTTTTCTATGTCAAAGATAAAGTTCTATAGAGTGGTAGTATTTTCATGTTGGCTTACCAAAAGTTTTCTTAAAATTCCCTTCGAACTAATTTCTGCGACAAGCATACACCTACATATATATGTATGTAGGTGAAGTTAATGATCTTTTAATATCAGACATATGAAGTGCAATACTTTCAGAATTCAATTCCAACAGGTGGGCTGCCATTAGCCTCTGTTGGACTAGCTTGCCCCAGCTACAGCTAGTATTTATCATTAACCAATACAAATATTAGATTTATTCTTTGTAGCCAACATACGTATGTATGCCATCTGCAATAAATAGCCGTTATATATGATATATTTCCTTCTATTATTTCTGCTTTCGGCGTAATTGGTAAACCGCTCCACGTGGACAATGAGTGCATATTTTCATTAGTCAACTCATTTAATTGCCAGACAGCTAACTGCATTCAAATAGCTTTGCTCCTGTTTACCCATTCGAAGGAGCGCTGTGTGTGTATATATTTTCTTATAATTAAGCGCAGGCAAATCTTTCACTTGCCTTTTTACATCTTTTTTCTATTCATTTATTTTTCTACTAAATGCATATTTGATTAGGCGCTCGAATGGTTTGTTATTCTGGCTTGTTGAAGCGTTTGTTTACACTACTATGTCAGCACAGACATACCAATATAAGATTATGCATGCAAATGTGCACAGCAGCGCGTATGTTTTTACTTCTCTCGCAATTAATCAACAACTAATCATGCAGTGTTGCAAAAAAGAACACAAACACACTTGCAAAGGGATTTCGCCGGAATAGCCATGCGAATGCTGTGAAATAAGAAGCAGCTACAAAAGAATGCATGTATGTATGTACATACATATATGCATGTAAATGCTTGCAGTAGAGCTATTCAACGCAATCCTTGTGCAATCACCTTGTCTTAAACCCCGCAGTGTTTGAGAGAAAAAACATAACCACACATTGGCACACACGTACATATAAACCGCTGGGACATACAGCTTATAGCTTTGCTCACATACCTGCGTACATATGTATGTATGGATGAACATTTGTCTATTTGAATGACAGTCATTCAGCAGCTAATTAATGTTTGCGCTTGCTTGCATTCGTTCGCATCAAAAGGCAAAGGCAAAGGCAACCGCCACCAACACTTGCTAGCTCTTTCTCTTTAGCTCTTTGCTCACTATTTTTTCACAGTGTGGCCAAAAGTGAAGATTTGTCTTCAAACTAAGGACTTATTTCCTAAAAATGTTAGTCAAAATTTTAAAACAAAATTTTTAAAATGTAACCAAAATTCTACACAAAAAAATCTTTACTCTGAAGACATCTGGCAGCACTTGAAGATTTTCTATGTGTTTTCAACGGCAAATGTGGAAAGGATTTTCTGCCAAATTGATGTAATAAAAACATTTTAAGCGGTATTCTGCATCTGTGAATTATTTAAAAAGAAACGAAGTAGAAAGTCATAACATTGACAAAAATGAAAATTAGATTCATTAAACATTATAATTTGGATACAAATGCATCTAGTCGAAAAATTGCTAATTAGACTTAGAATTTTGTTACTTTTGGAAATTCTGTATTTTTGCTCTTCTGACGAAATTTTTTTTCGCTGAATAACATATTTATATATTTTTTTTTTTTATTCTAAAATTTCGTAGTGTTTCCAGCATTTTGATCCGCCAACCTCATTTCATGAAATTGCCACACGGTATTCAAAACTGCATGGAATAAGCTTTCAATTGCAGCATCGTGTTTTTTTAGGATCAAATAAATTTTTCAATCTTCCGTCAAAAAATAATGCCCCAAATATATATATAAGCTGATCATTCTCTAAACCTAATTCTTCTTTTTGAAAGATTTTTTCAATTGCTATTGTTACATTATTCATAAAAAATACAGGTAAATCTTATTCAATCGTACTTGTTTGGAATGAATTCAAATTTAAGGTATTTTTTAATCGAAATCTCGAAAAAGGATAATTGTTTTACAAAAATATTTTTTGTTTAATTTTTTGTTAAATTTTCTGTAAATTTTTTTGCGATTTTTGAGGATTCAATCTTCACTTGGCAGATTTTTCACGAAAAATATCTGGCAACACAGCTGCTATGTCCTTTTTGGCTCATCTACATCTCAGCTTGACAATCTGCCACATCAGCTTTTACATGCCTGTCCCTGCGCTTGCACTACATAATTCTTCAACTCACTTGGCTGTGTCAATTAATGCCATCAATTACTCAGTATGTCCTCAACACGCCAATAGCGACACACACACACGCCGCTGTCTGCCTGCCATTTTATCACCTCACCTTGCACGGGATATGTGAGTGCGCTGGGTGGCAGTTTTTTTTTCAATTATAGTAAATATTTACAATTCTGTGTGCAATCTTTTTAATTCTATCCTTACTTTTTTTAATGCCATGCCATGTATGAACTTTTTTGCTTCACTCTATTGTGAATTGTTCTAAAAAATTGCATGGATTGCAAATTGTACTCAACTAACTTCAATGTAGAATCTTTTTGTTTGTAAATTTCCTTCTTACTACTGCTACAAAGATTTAAAGTCTTCCTTAAGTACTATTGTATGCTTGAGTTGGGCGACTTAGTACTTATACTCCAAGCTGTTTTTTCGCCAATAATATTCCTTCAACTAATGAAAGAATTCCTAATTTTCCACGGGAGATAGAACTCAACAAAACAACTTTCGTATGAAGTACGAACGCAAACTGACTGGCTGCTAGTGTCGCAGAAGCTGGATAGTTTCCGATACACGACTTGTACGTGAAAGGCGAGCGGCTACGTGACACTCAAGTGCGCTCATTCGCCATTTACGGAAACTTAAGAATCCTATCATCTATCATCATCATCAAACATTTAAGTGGTGGATCACAGGGTGAACTTGCTGTACAGGGCAATTCTGGAAAATTACTCGTAAGAGAATTGTCAATGCTGGCAACTATCTTGAAAGCTCTTTCGAAAGATTATTTGAAAGATATGCTAACGAGGAGGTAATTCTGAGCAGTGTGCTAAGCGGTAAATTTTGTTACCATCTCATAAGAACGTAACAAAATATTGTTACGGGTTCCCTTGACGCTAATGCCGACGCATTGGATAGAAGCTTATCCGTTGACTAATCTCACTGAGGACAATCGCCTTTGCCATATAGTGTGCACTCGCAGTAATACCAGCTGCTTCAGTCTCATGGGTCCGGTTAATTCGTGGCAGGGAGGACAAAAGGTTTCTACTATACACACGCGTCAAAAAAAACCCACACACAAGAAAAAGATTGTTTGCACACTGAAAGAAACTACTACGAGGAAAACAAACTAAAACGGCGAACCGACACGCCTCTACAATAATCTCTGCAATTCCTATTTAATCGAAAGGTTAAGCGCCTAGCAGCTTAGAGATGTAATTTAGGCTGCTCTTAACCCCCCCTACCATGGTTTCCGTAGATTTTTATCGAAACCCCTTTTACCCGCCAACAATTCCTTTAGGATTTCAACCAAATTTTGTTGTATTTACCAATCCATATTATTATTCATGACATAGAACATTATACATACTTAGCTTTAAGTCTTACGATACTATTGCTTACTCATCTACTCACAAGAGATGCGAAATTCAAATATTTTTGTTCTTTTATAAACGATTTACCAAGCTATTAGGGAAACTAATTAGGCAAGTACATACAATCAATAATTGAGAAACAAAAAAAACGCTACCTGGGTTTTTTTCTCTTATCAAATATCAATAATACTAGTGAACAGAAACTAAATAAAAAGGAAGAAGAAGAGAAATTACTTACAGTATGCTGCTTTATTCGTTGCTTGATTTCGCTGCGCTGCTCCGAAGGCCTTCAAGAGATGCTGCTGAGTTGTTAGCACATGCATTAAATTAGTTATGTAGGTACGTACCTATGTACATACCAATGTACACATGTATGTTTGGGAGTGAAATAAAAATCTCCTCGTTTTCCTTTCTTATATACACATATAAAAAAACTCAACTAATGCCAATTGGAATTCGCACTCTACTTTTTCTTTTTTTCTCAGTTTCTTCGTTTCTCAATCCATCGATTTGTCTTTTAACAATTGCTTAAAATTCTTTACTCTCAATTTGTTACGTTTATTTTTTCTTTCTTTGTTTTTTTTTTTTTTTTTTTTTTTTTTTT
>NW_023458557.1:94869004-94916912 GCF_013731165.1 Rhagoletis pomonella | reverse complement strand
TTTTTTTTTTTTTTTTTTTTTTTTTTTTTTTTTTTTTTTTTTTTTTGAATATGAAGAGAATCTATTAAGAGAACTTTTTAGAGACTTACACTAACAAATTCAAGAGAATATTTATATGGTACGCTTCATGGATAGTTTTTCTTTTTTTCTCTAACTTAGGATTCATGAACCATTTGGTTTCTCATAATATGAATGCGTTACCAATTAGCAAAATTAAACAAATTTAGGTAAGATTAAATTGGAATCCAATTCAAAATTTCTCGGCAGCATCCAGAATTAGGATTATTATGAATTTTTTTATTTTTTTATTTTTTTTCCATGGACTCTAAATGATTGCTGCTTGCACTTCCCGTACGTGTTTATATCAGCAAGTCTAATATAATTTATCTGCCTCACGGGAGCCTGCGACAGTGTGATATAACCGGAGCAATGCGGTTCTGCCAACCTCTCCCTTAGAACAAGTCACCAGAAATTCCCATCCACCAGATTCATAAATTCTTTGCGTTAAATTCTCGTTTAAAACAACTTTTAACTTTTACTGATTTATGATGGGCTATTAGCCATTCTCATTGGAAAATTTTACTTGGGGGGAAATTTTACTTCTGGTCAGAACTTCTCTCCACGATGTCTGGTTAGCAAAAGAGGCCATTTATTTCCGGAAGTCAAGCACGTCCCCAATTTTTTTCAGTTCTTCTTTCCTCGCGAGTTGTCAAAGTCACAAGCCTCTCAGCGCCTTTTAGGACATTCCCTATAAACCCCGTTTGCAATAACGACAACTAGATGGCGATGTAGCGACAGACATAAGCTCGGATCGAATACTTAAAACCTAAACGGGTACTCATTTCGGTTTGTATGTACGACGGTACAATATTTCTCCGTGAAATATACGACACCACAAAACTTTTTAGCTGAATTGCTGAATAAGGTGAAACGTTACCCAGGTATCGAGAATCGCGGATACACGAAGTGGAGTCAATTTGAAGATACTCAAAGATATTTTCTGCTTGAGCGAAGCGGGCAATAAGATTTGTCGGTAAGAATGAAAACGCCATAAATATGAATTTATTTTTAATTCATTCCCTTTCTGTCTATTGAAGAATAAATATTATTTTAATTTAAAAACCCGCAATTTCAATTATTTAAATTTGAATTTTAATATAATTTTTTACGAAATTGTTAAGGCAGCTTTCACTGCATATTTTTCTTTAAAAAGATACCAACTGAACATTTAAACTGAATTAAATAAAAAAAATATATAATAAGTTTATAAAAATGAATTGATATATAAATCAAATGGTTTCTTTCTGAGGCAATACAATTTAGAAACTAAATTAGGAAAACGGAGAATATGTAATTATAAAAAAGAAAAAAATAAGTTCCTAACGATTAAATAAAAAGAAAAAATATTTAGCTTTTTTAAATAATTTAATGTAAATAAAAAAGTAAAATAAGTTCCTAATAATAAAATAAAATAAAAAGTACATGTTACTTTTTAAAATCTTTCCTCTAAAAATTAAAAAAAAATAAATATATTTTGGTCACAAAACAAAAAAGAAAATTATTAAAAAAAAAATAAAAAAATAAAGATGCTGCTATAAATAAAATTAAATTTAAATATTTTTATATGTACATACATACATATGTATATGTGTTTCTTTGTAAAACAACGAAAAGAAAACAAAAATAAAATAAATGCGTAAGAATTAAATGAAATAAAAAATAAGTATTTTTCTTTCTAAAATAACATAACTTAAAAATTAAATTAAAATTAAAATTAAAATTAAAAAGTAAAAAAGATTCCAAAATGTTAAATGAAATTTAAAATAAATATTTTTATGCAATGAAATCTAAAATTTAAAAGAAGCTTAATTTAAAACAAAATAAATATTAATGAAGCATAAAAATATAAGTTTTTAAAACTCGTAACTCGGATAGACACGGCAAAATGATATACACACAAAAGCTTTCTGGAAAAAGAGCTTTCCACCATGAGAGCTGGCAAGGGAGCTTTTTTGTTGCAAGACCCTCGTGCCAGAATAAGCAAAATCTTTCAACCTGTCTTGCCAACAATTGCCCTACAAATTACTTTCAACTATTTTAACCTGAATTGCCCTGTAAATTGTGATTCAGCGATTTGGTTAAATAATAGTTGAGTTATGGCATTTGTATGCATTAAACATTAGATGGCTCACAATAAATTTGGCTAACTAACAGCACTATTCGCTAAGGCTTTCTTCCCCCGGTTGTTTTATAGCAAAAATATTTTATTACAAAATGCGAATCACTGAAATCGGCCCAATATTTTAGGAGTTTTGTGCAACCAAAAATGTAGCGTAGCTAATTTATAGATTAAGACTAAATCCGGCAAATGTTAGCTGAATATTTTAGCTTACGAAAAAAAAAATCGATAAAACTTGTGCCGCAATTTATTCGTTTCAACTTTTTTTTTTTTTTAACATAGCTAAAGTCATACAAACTCACACTGCTGTTATGTAACGAGGCGCTGACACGTTGCAGTCGCAAGCCGCCGCACGTTGCACAATGCAAAATTTTACATAGCATATTTTAAACATTTCTATTGCTATTCTATTTGCCATCCGCTCCAAATAGCCACCCGCTGCCGCCGTTACACCAAATGCGCGCTGCCATTGTGGCACAAAATTAATGCAAACGATTGTGGCTACTGCAGCAGCGACAGCGACGGCGATGGCTACGGCGACAACACCATTGCTCATTTGTAATTCTAATTAAACTGCCTCTTATGCATTTTTGGTTTGCCTTGTTTCCAACACATATTTGTACACCCAAAACACAGTGCCAGCGCCAGCGCCAGCGCCAGCGCCAGCGCCAGCGCCAGCGCCAGCGCCAGCGTTAACGGATGTCTGCCTACAACTGCTGTTGACTTTTGCCATGGCTTATTGAAAAGAAATTGAAAATACTTTAGTAAGCATGTATAGCCATGCAAAAGTTTTAAGAGTAAATAGAAAAAAAAAAACAAAAAACTAAACTGAAGATAAGTGAAGTGAATGCAAAAAAAAAGTAATCAGTAAAAAGTCTCAAGTAAAGCAGACGAGGAACGTGTAAGCAGAAAACTTGCAAAAGCTGTGTTTGCCCACTGCATAAACAAACAAGTTAACAAGCGACCAACGCGCGTTAGCCGTGTCACGCTAAGGCTACTTATACCCATACTAATACAATACCTATACATTAGGGTGCTGCTTAAAAAATGTCAATACCGAAATTTTATATGGGACAGCTCTTTACTTCGTTCAGCGGACAAAATAAAGACAGCAGCTAGAATTTTAAAAGTTGAAATAATTTTAACGGGTCACTACCAAGGTCTGAAAAAATTTACATCGGATAAGTTTTACATATCGCTGCCTTAAAGTGTAATGTTTCTAAGTCCACTTCTTATCAAAATTCTTATTTTCATAAAGGAAGCAATAGAAATTATAAGTCCATCACTTTGAAAAGGATTAAAGTTCACCATCACCCGCTTCGCTGAGTGTATGAATTTACTAAACTATGCCAAAAACAGGAGATTTGAAATTTGTTTAACCATCTTCAAAATATTTCAAACTAAAACTTTCATGAACCTCTCTCTTGTGATACCTTTTGTTACTTACCAGCACTTTCGATTGATACCCATATTGTAACAATCGATGGAAATTATTGAATATAGATGTTTAAACATTTGACAACCTTGTTAAGCCTCTTTCGTCTGACACTCATATAGCGGTACATACATACATTTGTATTTAAATTACCTCATTTCTATAATTCAAGTTAAATTTGAATTTTCAAACATGTGGAAACACTGTTATGCATATTTAGCTTAGAAATAAAGCCTTTTCAAGACTCACTACCTAACTTTTAATATAAGTAATTGTATTTAAATTAAGTTTTAAAACAGTTGGCAACCCTCCTCAAATCCCTCAGAAAATTTTACATGTTGTATATAAACATTTCTAAACACTTTTGCGTTTGCCACTTTAACTTGAGTATAATTAATTTAAACTCGACTTTTAAATCCGGTGGCAACCCTATTTAAAATATTTTTCAACTTAAATCTTATTAAACCCCTCTCGTCTGACAGCCATAATTCAAGTAGCATTTGATTTTTAAAACAGGTGGCAGCCCTCCTAAATGTAATCTTAAAACTAAAGAACTTTATAAAAACATTTCTCTTAATACCCATATTGTAGTATTTCATTTAAATTAATTGAATTTAATAAAAAAAAAATCTAAAAAAAAGTAGCATTTGATTTTTAAAACAGGTGGCAACCCTCCTAAATATATCTTATTACTAAAGCCCTTTACAAAAACATTTCGCTTAGTGCCCATATTGTAGTATTTCATTTAAATTAATTTAATTTAATTGTAAAACGGGTGGCAACCCTTGTAGAACACCTCAGTAATAGTATTTTAAATTTTGAATCTGAAGGTTTCAGATAGCTTGCGAATAATTAATTTAAATTTTAATTTAAAACTGTTGGGTTGCCACCTTTGAAATTATTTCCAAGCTAATTTGCTAAGTCCAAAAGAGGCACCGCAAATCCGATAAGGCCAATATAAGACGCATATTTTTAGTGTTTTCTATGGTAAGAAAATTTGTAAAATTTTAATATTTTCAACTCTGGTAGCTTCCCCTAAAACTTAGGTGTTGACATTTTAAGTAGCACCCTAATATACTATGAGTAAATATGTTCATATGCAAACATAGCTTACAACGCTTAATCGCCTACCACCCTACTACTTCGACCGCGCGTGCGGCTCGCTGCTGTAGTGGTGCATTCTAATTAAATGCAACGCTTGTAGCCGCAATGAAATGTGGCTGTGGCATAACAGCTGTGCTGATTATGCTGCCCATTTCCAGGCTTACAAAAAATTCAACTATTTCTCCTATCACAAATACGGTGGTGCCTACTACTACCTATATATTTCCTGTTGCAGTGTAGATAGTTGTAATTTTCCTACTTGCACGCCGGTTTATTTCCACTGCAACCGTTACTAAACACTATTTACTTCCACAATTAAGTATTGGTTATTTTCTCTCTCACACCTCTTTCAGCGTCAAGTGTTCGCCGGCTGAAAGATGCGCCCACTTATTTTTTCCTTTTTTTTTGTTTCTTTTTGCAAATCTCCAACATTCGCAATGCTTTGCTGCTGTTGTTGTTTTTTGCTGTTATTGCGGCGTGCTTGTTAGAAATGAGGCATTGAACTCAAAATTTGTAACGCTCGTACTGCTTTTCTTCTTACGCAACTATCAGGCATATCAACAGTTATAGCCGTAAATATTGGTTGGCAGCAGCGTGCGAAAATTTTCCGGTTTGATACAGTTTTTCTCGTTTGCATGGCAAAATAGAAGTGAGATGATAAGATTGCAAAGTTATTCCTAGTAGTGAAATATTTATGCTTTAGCTTTATTTACTAATCATATTAAATGGTACAAAGATTGAGTGAAAATTTTGTCAGAAGACTCCGTTAGGTTATTGGGTGAGTGAGCAGTTCTTAACTCTGCGTCAATTTAGTCAAAGCTCTCCAACATCACAAAAAATACTTTTGTTTTTGTAAATTAACAGTAAGTTTTTTTTAGAAAACAACCCGTGGCACATTTGCAATTATGTCTGCAGAGTCTGGACTTCGCAACTGCAAATTTCTAAGAAATAGCTTATCACATTCGTCGGAAAATATGGCTGATCGGCCTAAAGAAAATTTCACATTTACTTGGACGACTTGGCATTGTACACGTCATTGACCGTAAAATGATTTGAACGAATCCGCGTAACTTTACCAGTTTCGGTTTTAAATTATCATTATGCGGCTACATGCTTTTGAATTTAAAAGCGTCATAACTCTAGTAAATAGGAGTAATTCCGGGGAGTATAAACCTCCAATCCAATGCCTCGCAGGCAACTAGGATATTCCTTCTCTTTTGCTCTTTTGTCTCCAATGAAGGTAGTGCCATTGGCGCTCATCATTATTGCTGGACAACCTCGACGTCCAATAAAGCGAGCAAATGGGGCGGATCATAGTCATAGCTGTTTCAGAAAGCGAATGCATAGTCAATATTCGTGTATAATTAAAATCGTGGAATGCATCCAATTTCTACTCAAATTCATGAACTTAGTTATTTCGTGATACGAAGTATATAAACGACATTGATACCAATCGTAACCACCGGGATTTTGATGCCTATTACGATTCCCGTTACCCTGATACAACTTGGTTCAAATTACATAGAATCGACTTCGATGATCCAACATTGAATATATGGCAATAAATAATCGCGTCGATGTTTTTGCAAAACTGCCTAAATTTCCGTTGTGGCAAAAATGAGATTTGGTAACCCTGAACTCCAGGCATCGAGATTTATGCATAAAAATCGTTAGATCGTTATTAAAACAACATCTTTGCAAAATAATAGCTAGAGAAAATACCGCCTATCAAGGCAACGCCTTGAAAGAATAAACGTGTAAAATTAAAGTGCCGTAAGATAGGCGGTTTTGCAATTGCGCGATGGGCAGTTTTGCAAAAACATCGACGATCTCTTCATCATCAGCTCTCTTAAAACTTTTCTTCAAGCATATCTTTCCTAGTTATTAGTCCTTCTGCCTCGTTTTCTAAGTTGAAGTTTATTTGTAGGAAGGAACTTGGTTCCTTATCTTCTCTCTTGGTTCCCTTTTTCTTATCACAACGCGATCTCATCTGATATGACCTGATAATATGATCTGAGATGATCTCATATAAATTAATTCATCTGGTCTGTTGTCATAATGTAGCGATATGGTCTGATATGATCTAATCTATTCTGATATGATCTCAAATGATATGACCTGAGATGATCTAATATGATCCGACTTGTGGTGCACGATTATTCGATTATTTTCCAAAACCGCTTCCGAGTTATACGAATAATGGCAATTAAAAAAAAAAAAACTGGTTCCCAAGAAAGTTAGAAAATATCGGTTCGATCTTATATTTACATATTATCTGATTTGCTTTCATTTCAATTGATGTGATCTCACCTAATATTATCTGATTGGATATGATCTGACATGACCTGATGTGATCTAATCTTCTATACTTTTATAGTACTACCTGACATGATCTGATCTCATCTAATGTGAAGTGATATTATCTTATTTGAACTAATTTCCGACGTCATGTGATGCGATCTGAACTGGCTGTGGAGTAAAACTTTACCGCTAATTTCTGTCTATTATTTTTTAGGGATTAAAAAAAAAACATATATCTGCGACTTTTTTGAGACCTTCCGAGATTTTCGGAATATTTTCGGGCTTCGCGATTTTGTAATCTTTGTCAATTTCTTCCGAACTTTTCCCAGCTTTCGTCAGCTTTTTTGTTTGTTTTTAAAGCCGACCTTAGCTCGAATATTGAACGTTAGAAATTGTTTAAATTTGTTGATACAATTAACTAATAAATTTGCGTTCGATTTTGCTGAACCAGTGATTCCCAAAGTTTAATTTTCTTTTTTTTTTAAATCCCCCTAATGTTTTGGAATACTGTGTTTTAAGGTAGTTTTCGAAAAATTCTTAGTGAGGAATAAAATTTCCAGCTTGCTCGCTCTTCACGACAGCTCAATCCAAGAGTAATCAATTTTGATTCCCTATTCTGTGAGTTACAAAAGAAGGAGTGTTCTTTAAATAATATTATATTTAATATAATTAAGTATTTCGTCTAAATATTTACCTCACGCTCCCACTCCACTCAAACTGTTACTCCTCATAAAATTTTGTTTTGTCTCTTTTGCTAATCTAGCTTTCATCACTCAGTAGTTGTAATCGCTGGTAATTTCTTTAAAGCAGCAGGAAGAGCTCATTGAGCAATCATTGTATTTATGCCCTAAATTTGATGCGTCGCTTGCCGCTTGTCTGCAACGATATTACTTTAATAAATGAAACACAAGAAAAAAATATAATATTTTTATTTTTATTTTACCTTTTCGAGTTTAGGGTTGGAACTCGGCCGCGACGCAAATTTCTATCTTTATATCTAGTCTTCACATTTTTGTGCGAATTTTTGGGAATATGGTAGAAATGTAGATGCAGGAGTTCACCGAAACCAGTAAAATTTATAAAAGGGGTATGCGAGAAAAAAAGTTTCGAAACCTCTGCGCTAAATCATTATTTAAAAACTACAAATTAAAAAAAATATATATATATTTAAAGCACCCAAAGGTCACTGCATGTATTAGAAATGTTACACCCATTGATATCATTCTAAGCGTATGCACCCTTTTGCACATCAAACTTATTATCTTAACACTTTGTTGTTATGCAACGGAATATTTTTAGTTTCCCCTTTGATGTAATGAATTTTCCAAAGTTTTCCTGCTTGCTATAGTTTTATCGATACATAGGAAAGTTTAGCAAATGGAGCTTTCAAATGCTCAAATGTTCCCACCATTGACTGAGGTCTGATTCTTTTAGTCGCGCTACTCATTTCATCTTAGCAAAAAAAGACCTGTGCGCATAATAAATTACAATAAAAAGCTGAGCTCAGCGCTAATAATTTAAAGAGACTACAAATTCAAGCCAATGGTACAAAAATGTTGCAAATGTTTTTTTATTGTTGCAATCACTGCTGATGCTGCGTTGCGAATTAGCGAGTGTGTGAGTTTTTTTTTTTTAAATTGTTTTTTGTTTTTTTTTTTGCTACTTTCCATTGTTGTGTATTACTTTTATTGGACTACTGTTGTTAATTTATTGTTGCTATTGTTGCCATTGTTGCTGTTGTCACTGTCGCTGTTTGTCAGCATTATGCATTGTGCGATTTCTACCATGCATCACCGCCGCAGCGAGTGCAAATGATTTGTTGACATATCTCCCCTTTTTATCACTCATACGCCCTGTTGGTCGCCACAGTTGCGGTGCTGCGTCAACTGCTGGCGCTGGGATATCACTCACAGTCCGCTGTGCATTGCCGGCTTTACTGCGTATCATTACAACTTTTGTTGTTGTTGATTTTGTGATTGTTGGCGGTGGTGACTCCCTGTTTGCTTTAATTTTTTTTGTTTTTTTTTTTGTTTTTTTTTTGTTTTTTTGTTTTTTGTTCGCATGTTACTCATTCAGTGCGACCAAAGCAGCAGCTGCTGATTAAATTTTTGCACAATGACATGCACGTTTTACACCACATATACATAAATAGGTTTTTGCATTTTTATTTGCTGCCGTCGCTTATCAGCAGTCATTACACACACACACACACACACACACGCACACAAACAATTTATTATTCTTGCTGCGCTGTCAGAGCGTTCATTTTTTTTTTTGTGTTTCGTGCAAAAAAATTGATAAACGTAATGCTGTGGGGCTTATTGCCAGTGACAGCAGCACCCTAAAAAAAAAATGCTCCCTCATGCTCGCAAGCATGCACACGCTCTCTTACAGTTTTATGCATATTCCGCTGAGTCCGTACTTTGCATAATTTAAATTTATGACAACACCAAGTTACAATATGTATGTAAGTGCAGCTGCTGGCTGCTGCCTGCATGTGCATCGGAGTCAAAAAAAAAATTATAAAAAATAAGATGCACATTTCTCCTCACTGCACACACATACACACATTGAGCATACTCACGTCTGTTTGTACATACTTAACACCCGCTTACCTACTACTTGTTCATGCACCGCTGTCAGCGATACTTGAGCGCCACTTGATCGCTGTGTCCGCTGGGTTGACGCTCTGTTTAGCGCCTGAAATCTGCTGTTGCATGCACCGTTGCATGCGATTCTTTCTTATTATTCCGGTTTTCTTCTTCTTCGAAGTGTGTGGCAAATGCTAAAAGTGTGCATAAAAAGAAATTGCTTTGCATGCTTTATCTGTGTGTGGGGGAGTGAATGGCAGTTGAGCGGGGTGTGAGATTGATGCGATTGCGGGGTCAAAGATTGATTTATTTTGCGAAAACTTAATTGAATGTGAAGCAGATACGGATTTGTAAAACTTAAGATGTGCTTCCTCAGGGACGAAAAAACAAATACAAAATAAAATATGAGGAGAGGAGGGAAATGCATATTTAGGTATTTTAGCTTTTGAAGAAAACAAATCGTATGTACAGATTCAAAAGTGGTAGGTGAATAACTCAGAGAAAGGGCAGATCAGTATATTTGAATTTATTTATATTAAAAAAAATATATATATATATATTTATTGGTTCAAAAAGGTGGGTAGGCACACTGGCCAATGGTAAAGTTCGTTTATCACCTCTGCATGGTTGTAAGCCATGGAGAGTCCTCAAAAAGCTCCGCAAGCAGTGTCCGGAGGATGCATCAGACTAGGCCGAGCATACATTGAGCTGCCATCAAATTATAACTTATGAAAGTTTTATTACATGGCAGTTGAGAAGTGCACGTGCAAAAATTTTATTAAATGAATGAAGGAAATTTTTGCACATGCAACAGTACATTGCATGCAATTAGGCGCTTAAACAGCCGAAATGGGCGGTATCGGAAATGTCCTTAAACAATTTTGCGGGTGCGACGGGACCAAATCTTTCTCCGGCACTCACGATAAAACCCGAAACCTCCACAAATTCAGAAAATCTTCTTGAAGCGTTGTATTAAATAAGCACTTTTTTAAGTTTTATTGAGATGAAAACGAACAGCAAAGCAAAAAAAAAATAATCGGATGATGCCAGATCTTTCAGATCTTTTTATACCCGAGCGCACCTGTGCACAAGGGTATTATAACTTTGTTCGCATAACAGTTGTTTGTAACAGCCAAAACGCATCGAGATAGATATAGACAAATTTATACATAAATGATCAGAATTAAAAAAGAAATCGATTAAGCGGGGACTGTCTATGCCTCCTTCTGTCCGCCGGTGCACACGATATCGATTGAAAAATCGATAAAAATGTTTATAAAAATATCGATAAATAAATCAATAAACATCGATAAATAATCGATAACAACATCGATAACAAAACCGAAAACTAATTGATAACAATATCTATAAATAATCGATAGCAAAATCGATAAAAACATTGATAACAAAATCGGTAAATAATCGATAACAAAATCGATAAATAATTGATAACAAAAGCGATAACAAAATCTATAAAAATATCGATAACAATAACGATAACAAAATCGTTTAACATATCGATTAAAAAATCGATAAAAATAGTTATTATTTTAACGACAAATTTCGAAAATATCTATAGAAAAATCTTTAGCAATATCGATAAAAATTTTATTTCATTTCATTTTGATTTCATTTAAATAAAAAACATCGATTATTTATCGACAAGTTTCGAAAATATTTATAGAAAAATGGATAACAATATCGATAAAAAATCGATATCAAAATCTATAAAAATATAGATAACAAAACCGACAAAAAAATCGATTACTATATCGACAAGTTTCGAAAATATCTATAGAAAGATGGATAACAATATCGATAAAAATTTCGATATCAAAATTGATAAAAATATAGATAACAAAACCAATAACAATATCGAAAAATCGTTTAAAATATCGATTAAAAAATTGATAACAAAATCGATAAAAATAGTTATTATTTTATCGACAAGTTTTGAAAATATCTTTAAAAAAATCGATAACAATATCGATAAAAAATTCGATATCAAAATCGATAAAAATATCGATATCAAAACCGATGAAAATGTCGATTATTTATCGACAAGTTTGGAAAATATCTATAGAAAAATGGATAACAATATCGATAAAAATTTCGATATCAAAATCGAGAGAAATATAGATAACAAAACCGATGAAAAATATCGATAAGTCCCGAGAAACCCGTAAATATCTAAAATCCCAAAATAGTTCCCTGATTGAGTCTCTGTGTCCCTGTCTATATCCGTTTCTCTATAATTACGTTTATTTCAATCTTTCGTCCTCTATCGTCATCTTTACTTTTATCGGTATCCTCATGCTCACATTTTCCTTACATTTACCTTTGTTTTTACTTTTATATATTCCCCTTCACCTTTGCCCTTATATAAAAAAAGTGTTTAAATTTACTTGATTCGTCTTCATTTTCGCCTTTCTCTTTAGCATCTTTGTTTTTTTTTATTTTTACTTTTGCCTATATCCTTTTCTTTATCTATGTACGTACTCACCTTTACTTTCATTCTTGGATTGGTCTTTTTCTAAGTGTTAAGTGTCCTTAACCTTTTATTAGCAAGTTTTTTGTTAAATTAATGGCATGTGCATACACTCAAGAAGGACTTGTTTCAGCTCCAACCATTTCCGTTGCACGATTTCCGTGTGCAATTGCCGTAAATTTGCCAATTTATTCCCAACCAACCAACCGCCGCTAAAGAAGTTTCACTTCAAAAAGTGGACGTAAAAGCAAACATTGTTTTTTTTTTTAATATTTTTAAAATCGAATATCTCGAAAACCGTTGAGTTTTGGACACCATGTCTTATAACCAAATTAATCACGGTAACTCTGTATAGATATATTATTTTTCCCATAGGCTGGTGATTAGAAAAGAAGGAAATGGGCAGTCAGAAGACGCCACTGAAAAAAGAACGATACCATTTCCATATGTATGTAAAAATGAAGATTTTGGTTGCACACTGTATTTGCCAGCCGTCAATTCAATGAAGTTTCAAGTAAGCTCTGATGTTGCCACATTTTTTTATATAGCGCCAATTAAGAAAATGAATAAGAAAATGCTTTGAAAAACCACATAGCCCTTCTGAGTTTTAACCACGAGCCTTTAACAAATATTTTTATAGAAAACTGTAGACTAGTGAGCATATTTCTTCAAATGGCTGGGGAGAATTTCGATCACCTGATTGGTGAATGTATCGACTTATGAAACCCGAAAGGCTAGACTCGCTAATTGCCAATTATTGGGCTTCTTAGGTGAGATCCTCTTAGGTATTATATCTTCAGATTTGTGTATCCTACTAAACGAATTAGGGCTAAGATTATGTATACATTTTTGAATGTTTTCCTACTATTTAGTCACGATTGCATATGATGTCTATGTATATGAATTAGTAACTGCACTCGTTAAGAAGAACTAAAAATATGCCTGTATACATACCTATGTGCATACATACATACATACATACACATATATATCTCTCATCTGAACATTCTTTCATTTTCTTCCTTCTCCATGGCTATGCAACTCCTTTTGTATATACGACACTTGTGACAACAAACAGTAGCAAATTAAATTTTTATTGCCCGCATTTAGGCGCACAAACATTTTGAATTTTTTTTTTTCAATTTCACAATTCCTTGTAACTTTAGGCATTTCTTGTGTAACACCATTGTTTATGGCAACACTCCAATGGACGAGCTCAATACAAATCTTTTTCAATTGTCCAAGAGCAACAGTCCAAGTGTACGCGATTAACTTAACTGTTATTATGTGCGCTTGCATAGACTCAGGCGCGCAGGAGTGATTGTGATGCTTATAAAGCAAAGCATATATGTACAACAATTGCGTTTTACAATGCAATTGAAGAGAGACGGACACGGCTTGACATAAAGCGAGTAACAAATGCTGACCACAATTTTGGTCGCAACTATTCTTTGGTGGCGGAGGAAAAAAAAGAGAGCCAACAAACTGTATGTATGGCGGTACGAGCAGAGCAAGCGGCTTGCTATGACAACGATGAGAACAAACAGCATTTTTTGACATTCAGAGAAGGCTGCTTTTTCCACTGAAATTGGCGGATTGCCAAAAATAGTTGCGACTCTTGTGGAATGCAGGCCATTAAAGAGACGCTTACATTAGAAGTGAGTATACAATTTAAAGGTAAGCTGAAAATGAAGGAAACCCTGGAGGCGTTTAAATAAATAAATAAATAATAGCTTTAGCATATATGTACTTGTTTGCTTTCAATAAAAGTGAAATTTAATTAGTCAGTTCTTAATTCTCTTGCCATCAGCGTAATCCTCTAAATTGCTTACTTGTCACGTGAACTCTGCACATCTGGGCATTCCTCTCGTTCAACATTTCCTTTGAATTAATGCCGCTGTCAAAATAATTGCTCGAAAAAAATCATGACAGTCGTACTTAAAACATATGTATGTTTGTACAAATCATTATACATATATATACACATTCTACTTTTAACTGCAAAATAAGACGAGCAAAATATTTAGAAAATAAATCACTAAATAACGAAATTAATTAAAGCTGCACGTGCCCCGAAATATGTGCTTTTGTGTATATCTAAAATAAGTATGTATGTATACTTCGGTTTGTTTGTATAGAAATTTGAACATTACAAATATTTTTTTTTACATTTTGCTATTTTTACTCGATAAGATTATCACATTCGTTTACATTCCTTCTATGTTGCTAGGTTGTTATTATGTACATATTAGTGTCCGGCCGAAGCTGGAATTTTGGCTGAAGCCGAAGCCGAATATTAGGTTCAATTCAATATTCGGCCGAACACCGAAGCCGAAGCCGAATATTAAAATTAAGTTTTACGTTTCAAAAATAATAAGTCTGATTTTTTATAACGTAACAAATTATTTTTATTGTTTTTTAAATAAGAGGAACACCTTACAAATATACATTTTTCCACAGCCGCTAAAAATTGTTGGTATTATGAATGTTACAATTGTAAATGCTTTTTAAAGTTTGTTTATTTTATTTTTTTTGACACTTCAATTCTCAGGAAACTTTTTTCTGGCATCTGTTTCTACAAAATCGATTTTGTTATCGATATCGTTATTGGTTTTGTTTTCGATTATTTTTCGATTTTGTTATCAACTTTTTATATCGATTTTGTTATCGATTATTTTTCAATTTTGTTATCGGTATTTTTATCGAATTTATTATCGACTATTTGTAAATTTTGTTGTCGATATTTTTACAGAATTTTTTATCGGTGTTTTTCTCGATTTTGTTATCGATTATTTATCAATTTTGTTGTCCATATTTTTATCGATTGTGTTATCAATATTTTTATAAAAATTTTTAACGATTTTTTTGTAGATTGTTTATCGATTTTGTTATCGATAGGGTAAAAAGATAAAAATGAAGATAAAGGCAAACAGAGTAACATAAATGTTATTAGAAAGAACAGGGGTAGAGGTAGGGATCTAGATAGAAAAAGGAGAAAAAATATAACCTTAAGCAAAAGCTGATGTACATATGTATGTATATTGGTTATGAGACAAAATATATATGTAACGTAACTTTCACATCTCCAGTGTAGCCCAGGCGCCCTTACTTTTTTTTAATACATAGGAATCTTACATTTTAAAAACTGTTATATAGAGATACGAAACAACAACAAATTTTTTTTTTAGATAGGCTCCTCTGGCTCTCACGGTCTAATAGATTTAATTTATTTAAAATCTCATTGCTTGCCTTCATGGTCGGATATCTTTAAAAATCACATTATTTAAATATGAAAATACGCTCCACTTAAATGCTGTGAAATCTTAATCGATTTATACATTTATTTTCTCGTTTATCACTTCCGCAACCCGTCTGTTTGTCTATCTGTCTGCATGAATAGCCACAATACAAAAATACTCTATCGAAAATTGCTCTTAATGCTGCTGTCTGCCTTAAATGCAATAATATTATTTTGGATGCGTTCCGCCCGATTGGTGGCATGCAAAAATCTAATTAAATTTGCGCAACCAACCCAGCAGCAAAAACAAATCAATTACGAAGCCAGAGTACGATGCGCCTAGACGAAAGCTGACAAAAGATGCATACATACGTATGTATGTATGTATGTATGTATGTTTTTTTTACTTAAAGTACATTGTGGAAAAAAATACAGCAATGCAACGCCTGGCCACATTTGTTGCTGCTTGCTGCCACTTTAGTAACTAATTCAATCAAGCAAACCCTTTAGAGCCATCGCCGTAAGAGCGAACAAAAATTGCTTTATAAGTATTTAGCGTCTCGTAGACTCACCGAGAGTGGCAGAGGTGGAAGCAGACTTTTTGAAAAATATTCTAATTCTTATTCTATTGCCGCACAGATGAGCTGGGTTGCTTGTGCACTGTGCATGTGTGCATTTATGTAATTGAATATGCAATTTTGTTTGAGACATGCGCTACACACATGGACCGACAAACATCTGCACATATTGAAGGCCAATTAAGTCATTAGAAACTGCGAAGCGCACATTTATGTTCTTCGATAAATAAGGCAAATGGGCGCACATACATACATATGTGCATACACATGCATTTTGGTATGAAAGTATGCTCTCCATTGTTAAGTGTACGCGCAGCAGCAGCTCAGACCAGACTAGGCTAGTCATAAACGAGCCGCACCCGCACAGTGGTGTGTTGGAGTACAAAATTGACTTTTAAAATTTTTGTTCTAGAATTTGTTTTTGATTTAAGACTGTGTTCTGAAAGTTCAAAAGCAAGACATGCATATTTGGCTGCTTGAAATCTAAACATCAATTTTTGGCTTTTTAAAACTAGACGCTAATTTCTACATAAAAACTTAATATAAATTTATGGTCATCGAAAAAAGTTAAATTAAATGATCTATTGAAATTTGCAAAACAAATAATTTCATTGTAAAATGCTTATTCACATAAATGGCAGCCATAAATTGATGTCCAGTTTTCAAATGACCATAAAAACTCAGCTTTTAATTTACCAAAATATTACGACCAATTTTTGGAAATTGGCTAAAAGCCATGTGAAATTTTTAGGTGATTAAAAATGTATGCACAGTAGTGAATACACTAAAAATTTATGTCTCGTTTTTGAATTTAAAGAAATTATGTCCAGTTTTTAAGTGGCCATAAATTTATGTCCAGCTTGTAAATTACTAATAACACTGTTTTCAAATTACCAAAAACGTATGGGCAGTGTTTATACCACCAAAAACATTTGTACAGATTTTAAATAACGGAAAAGTATTTTAAACGATTTAAAAATTAAAATTTGGCAAAAGAAAGCTGAACGTGAAGTGCACATGTGTCCACTTTTTCTATATAATTGCGTTGTAAAATTTTTACCATTCCGAGGCCTAAGAATATTTATTCACATAAATGATGGCCATAAATTTATGTCCAGTTTTTAAATGACCCAAAGTTAAATGCCAAAAAACTCAGCTTTTAAGGTACAAAAAATGTATGAACAGTGTTTTAATCACTGTATGCCTCGTTCTCAAATTTCAAGAAATTATGTCCACTTTTTAAGTGGCCAAAAATTTATGTCCAACTTTTTAATTGCTAAAAATACAGTTCTTAATTACCAATAACATATATGCAGTGTATAAACTACCAAACAAATATGTCCAGTTTTTAAAAAAACGGCAACATTTTATGTGCAGTTTTTACTTTCAAAATAACAGTGAACATGATAAATTTCTCTTCCTTCGTTGCGAAAAGTCGAGTCCTACTTTACTGAAACTTTTTAATTTTCTGCTAACTCCTCAACCGGCCCACAGTGTTCCGCCATTACCATTCATCCGTATGTTTGGCCATTCGTCGACTAGACGCGCTCCACACCGGAAGTCATCGCTGAATGCAGTTAGTACTTAGTAGCTGAGCTTCAACGTTCAAAACCAGTAACGCTCGAGGCTTATAAATACACATGCAATTTAGCCGCCATCTAATGTCTTCCTCAAAAAGTTCTCAACGCGTTGAAACACTAACACACACGCTCATACAATTGATAAGTAGACCAACTATATACCAATCTAAACCAGCCTAGACCAGCCGCGTCTCGTTCTTTGTGCAAACTAATTGTTGTTATTATGTTATTATTGGCCAATTGCCTATTCAAGTGGCTTTTAAAAAGTGGCAATTAAGCTTTAACGCTTTTTTAACTACCGGTTGCATCTTGGCGTTTTACAAGAGCTCAAACAAGCAAACACATACACAGGTCTGTATGTATGAATGCAAACGCATATGGATTTTTTTTTTATCGCAATACGCGAATGAGTGCATCGTCGGGCTGATGTTGGCAGTTTCCGCTTGCTTGTTGTGAACAACTTGTTGGCCATCCTTAAATTGCTTCTGTTTTGCAAGCTTCGTTCTAATATTTCTTATTTAACTGCTGAAAAGCGCCTTGTTGCAGCGTAAATGAGGCATAACTGATGCGTTTATGATATTATTTAATCTCGTACTTTTGGATTTATTTTATTTTTCGTGTTTATGCACTTCGAAAAATATGTTGAGTCAAGTATACAACTTGCAGTAGATTGAGGACCGTTCCGAGCTTTTGTTGTAGAAAGAAGGCAATTTAAAAGAGGGGTGTTTTAAGGTTTTTATGAGCAATTCGCGGAGCAAAGTGTACTTTTACGATGGGGTACCTCTGTGAACATTTGCTCAAATTACTCCATAGAACTGATTTTCGTGAAAAAATAGTTTTGTCCAGCTAGCTTTTTCTAAACGACACACTGTGCATAGGTTCTAATGCTTAGGAACACAAATAGCATTTCATAGGACATTGCCATGTTATGTTATGCTAGGTTCCAGCACTCAGACTACATGCCGTCCATTGTACTCTTTTCATGTCCCTTTTAATCTGTTTTAAATCTGCACGATTTACGAATAAACCTAAGCAGATTGGCAAATAAAGCTGTCATGTACGCCTATCACAGTCAAGGGTTCGTGTCACGTGAAGTGACCAGTGTTGTCTACAGTCCCCCCCGTTCAATTAGAGCAAAAAACTAGATAGACCTTCCGAAACTGAAGGCAACATGAGCTTTGTCCACCTGCCTTCCCTCGAAGCCTCCCAGTCATTGCTGAGCGAAGTATTCACCCAGTTTCTGATGGTGGCCTCAAAGGCGGAAGGTGGGAGTGCTATAACTAGTTTCGGACCGAGGAATGTCTGTTCTGAGCTAACTCTGGCCAAGAGGTCAAATGCCTAATTTGCAGGTTTGTAAGTAGTAAGAGGGCTGACCTTAAGATATTGACCTTAAGTACAGCTTGTTTGTCACTGCGTAGTCCATAGCCTTGATGATTTCAAATATGTCAACATGGAGACCGAAGCATATTCCCTAAGAGAAAAGTGAAACTTATCCCCATTATCTTCGATAAAGACTCCACACACTGACCCAGAGTCTTTTTTGGAGCCATCAGTAAAGATGGTAACATTACAAAGGCAATGGTAGCATACAATCCTGTGGCATTGAAAAGACACAAGTGCCGAATGTTTGCCACCAGAAATTTCCTCCTCAGCTGATATAGAGAAAGGCAAGCATTTTTGGATTGATTGAGAGACTGCTCCGGATAGCTGATTATGAGTATGTGAAGAGAGCGCCTGCCTACGAATACCCAACTCTACCAATCTTTCCGGACATTTTAGAATGAAGGATGTCATGCCAATGGGACTTGTTTAGTCAGCCTTATCAATCTTAGGAATAAAGTTAAAGGTGACATCAACTAGCCTCCAAGGTTGTGGTATGTAAGTAAGTGCCAGTAACGCTATGAAAATGTTTTTCAAGTTTACCAAAAACAGCTGAACACATTCTTAAAGTACAGTAAGTAGGATGCCATCCGGACCGGGCGATTTGAAACTGTCAAAAGACTCAATAGCATATCTTAAGGCATCTCAACAAACTAGTTGTACCTTGGCACAGTGGTTCTTGCGTACTTTCCCTCTCCTGTCGAGGGCGTAACCATCAACTGATTTTCAGCAAAGTGAGTCTCTAAAAGTTAACCTTACTTCAATTCATTTCATTTCAATTCACATTGCACGGCATCAGCTTACTCAGCTGGGATAGCAGATCACTTCATATCACCTCCAAAATTCGGTATCAGATCAATTTAAATTCCATCTCATCACGTTATGTCGCATCACATCACTTCACACCATATCACCTCTCTTCGCATGGCCTTATATCGAATCACTTCACGTCACATCGAATTATGTCACATCATTTCACCTAGCGTCGCCTCAATTCATATCACCACAATTCGCAAAACCACACATCGCATCAAATCCTTCAATATCACTGCATAGTATACGCATCGCTTTAAAAATAAAATTACAATGAGAGCAATTCTCTTTTTGGTAATTGAAAATGAATCGCGCTTGAATAGGTTTATAGTACGTATGTACTCATACAACCTCTAAATAATTCGAGAAAATCCAGTATATGATTTTACATTATCATATAAGGCTATGAGGCCATGTTATGCTATGCCATGTTAAGTTATCTTTTGTTATGTTATGTTGTGTAGTGTTATGTTATGTTATCCTAGATTATGTTGTGTTTTGTTGTGTTGTTATATTATGTTATGTCATGCTATGTTATGTTATGCCATGCTATGTTACGTTATGTTATGATATGTTATGTTATGTTGTTCAACGCACTTCACCTCAACTCACCACTAAGATAAAATCACCTCAACTCTTTTCATTTCTTCTCAGCTAACCTCACATCAACCACTTTCATGTCACCTAATCTGCTCGTGACTCCCCCGTGACTCATCCCATCGCATTTTAAGCGGTACCAAATTTTTTTTTTAAATGTCAAGCAAATCTGGCTCTCAAGGTATCAAAGCAAAAATAATACCGTATATGACTGTAATTTTTGCACTAATATGAAGCTTTTTATGGAAAATTAAAGGATCAGCTTCAATCATTTGCGTTACAATGCTAAGTAAATTTTATGCTTAAAAAAAAAAACGAAACATCGCAGCCCAGCCAATAACTTTATATTTGTGTTTTTTTATGATTGAAAAAAATCAAGCGTAAATGCATGGCTAAAATGCAAACATTTTAATTTTCACTGTCATTTTCTGCTTCAATCACATTTAATCACATCAAATTGTACACTTTTTGCATAGTCACCAAAAAACCAAATGCAATGTGCAAACAGATCAATGCTCAGTCACTTCAAGTTCACATAGCACGAAATTGCACAGCCGCGTGGGCGCTCTATAATGGAACTTTAATCAAACGACAATTTAATGCGGTGCCTTATTTGCAATAAAAAATAAGTGGCAATAAATTGCTTCTCGAAGCTTAAATTATATTTCTATTAAAGTCGCAATGTCATTTAGTGCAAGTTAAAATGGCAAACAAGTATAATTATAAAAAAAAAAGTGTAAATGGAAATTTGTCGAATAAGGACAGTTTTATTGCAAAACAATTATGATGCTGATAATTTTTCGAATCAAATATGGATTTATACACACTTCCTACACTTGAGTGTGTATTGTAAAAAACGAAACAAAATTTGCAGCGCAAAGTTTACAAAAATGTGTAGAAAAAAGTTAGCCTTGGTTAAATAAATTTGCTTTAAGATTATGTCAGAAAAATGAGTCAATTAAAATTTCAATATTTTATTAAGCTAATTTTTTCTGATTTTGTTTTGTTTTAAATTCTAGTTACTCCCCGACACTTTTACTGTTTTTCTTCGCTTTCCCTCAGTGTAAGATCATTGTAGTTAACCTTCTGGCATCCGCAATTACAACTGAAAGCAATTTAAAATTTTGTTTTCTTTTTATTTGGGGTTGAGAAAAAAGCAATTGCGAAAAGGTTTTCCGTAATTCCCTTTGCTTCGCCGCATATTTTTCCATAAGCGATTTTTCCAAGTTTTTAGTGTATTTATTTGTTTATTTTTCCCAAATTAAATTTATTCTTTACTTCGAGGAGGAAGGTACCCTTTTAACATATACATGTACATATGTACATATGTACATAAAGTAGATATTTTTATTAGTCTACAGCTTTTTGTATAAATTGTTTAGTTTTAATTTTCTGACCTTTTTCCACAGGCACTAAGCATTTCTTAAACATCTTTTCCCTGGTACAACAAAAAAGAATGCTAATTTTAAAAACGTTGGGTGTAGGTGCTACATGGCGTATGATGGAGAGCGAGCGGTGAAGACTAACCCAAAAGGTTACTAAATCAATTTCTTAAAAGTGAATTTTTTGAAAGAAATTTTTCTGTATAATAATAATAATAAATCATTATCGTAATAAAAATATGGAAAATCAAATCGTACAACGGAAATGATTGGGGCTGAAACAAGGGCTTCTTGGGTGTAGTATGCACTTTAGGGTGGCCCAAGAATGCATGTGAAAAAGTAAAGTAGAAATTTTTATGCTCTAAATATTTCTTGATTTCAAAATAATAAAATAGGGTTGTACTCTTTTCGATATAGAGCAATCCTAGGGGGTGAGAGCATTATAATTCCGACTTTACTGTTTTCAGACCACCCTAATGCACATGGTATTAATTTAACAAAAGCTTGCTAATAAAAAGTTAAAGAATAACACTTAGAAAAAGAAAAATACAAGGATAGAAGTAAAGGTGAGTACGTACATAGATAAAGAAAAGGATAAAGTCCAAACTAAAAATAAAAACCAAGGTGCGTAGAGATAAAAGAAAAAATTAAGATCAAGGTAAATGTAAACACTTTACTAATATAGGGGCAAAGGTGAAGGGGAATATATAAAAGTAAAAACAAAGGTAAATGTCAGGAAAATATGAGCATGAGGATACCGATAAAAGTAAAGATGACGATAGAGGACGAAAGATTATTATAGATATTATTAACCGGTATAATAACCGATTTTGTTACTGATATTTTTTATCTATATTATTATCGATTTCGCTATCGATATTGTTATCGAAATTGTTATCTATGTTTTTATTGATTTTCTTATCGACATTTCTATCGATTTTGTCATCGATATTTTTATCGTTTTAAATATCGATTTTCTATCGATTTTGATCGCCAATTTGTTATTGAATTAGTTATCGATATTTTTATCGGTTTGGTTACCGATTTTTTATTCTATTTTGTTATCTATGTTTTTATTGATTTTGTTATCGACATTTCTATCGATTTTGTTATCGATATTTTTATCGTTTTAAATATCGATTTTCTATCGATTTTGATCGCCAATTTGTTATTGAATTAGTTATCGTTATTTTTATTGGTTTGGTTATCGATTTTTTATCGATTTTGATCTCGAATGTGTTATCGAATTAGTTATCGATATCTTTATCGGTTTGGTTATCGATATTTTGATGGATGTTACTATCGATATCGATAGATATGTGACGTAAGTTTCACTGTGGTGCAGGCGCCCTTACTTTTTTTTTATTTACCCATCGATTTTCTTCAGAAGAGATGCGTTTTCTTGTTATAGAACGTAGAGTCCGTAAAAAATCTCTTATTTTTCTCCTTGTAAAAGTTGAATGGGTTTTTTTTTTTATTTTTTGATAACTGGAATGATTAATAAATTTTTTAGAAAGTATTAGGTCTGTCCAAAAAGGATATGCACGGTTTATGGAGAAGTTTGTTAGCTTTAATTTGCTATATTCCCTATTAAAATTCCAATTAGTTCGCAAGATGTACGTGATTAAGTCAATCCACTTTTCTAACCCATATTGGCTTGACGAATTTTTTTCGAAGTTTTTAATAAAATGCAATACTAGGGTAAAATTTAGTAAATTAACTCGAATTTGTGGTTAACGAAATTTTGCGATTTTTATTTTTCGAGATATTAGGTATTCGATTAATCGAACGCTGGGTCTATCGGCATTTTTGTATTATTTATTTTTCATATGCATCTTGTTGCTGGATACTGTTGATATGGATACTGAAAATTGCCCCGATGACTCTGTGCCTCCTTCAATATAGACTCCAGTAGATTTTTCAACCCTGAGTTGCGCTCAGTGTTCGGTAAGTCGAATACGAGAGCTGCCTTTTATATTGAGCTTACAAAAGAAAGTTGAAATATAACTAATATTTTGTTTTATTTTCAAGAGAACTTCATAATCAGTTTTCTTAATTTTATTTTATTTTTGTGTTTCTAAAACAATATGTACACAATAGGGGTCTTTTTTCGGTATATTCTCTGTAAAAAAAGGTGGAAAATGAGACGAGGTATATACATATATGATAATATAGAAAATATCATATTCTATTAAATTATGAAAAACTTGGCCCCTCAACTCTGAAAATTTTTACTTTAAATTGCTTAACTACTAGTAAATGGAAATTAAAAGAATTTCGTTTAGCAAACGAAGCAGCTTTTTCATACATTCTATTAGAGCCTAAATCAATATTTTAGTAAAAGAACGGTTTTATTTCCATATTAGATTATTCAGGAATTTAGTTCACAATTTAAAATCGTAAATTGCAATTAAGAGTCAGAAGTTTGTGTCTTAAATCACTCACATTTGCTGCCTTCTCTGCTGGGATAGTGTTATACACATATGTACTTCGGGCAATATATCAACCTATCCTTATTACTATTGTAAATATTTACGCATATTTAAATCGAATGCTGTAAATTTACAATTGTGCGCATAGTTGCATGTAATGATTTAATTTTTACCGCAATTCCTGCCTTTGTATAGCAACAAAAGCGGATACATACATATTCATTTAATTTGACTTGCATTTATTATACTTACTTTATTTTTAATTACAAAAACGCTATATGCTATGTTTACCCTCCCTGCGTGTTTGTATTTATATATTTTATGGCTTATTTATAGTATGTTCTGTTCATTTTCGTTTTATTGTTGGCTTTTGTTTCCACAGCACACACTTGACAATATTTCCGGCCGCATTTTCAATTTTTGCATTCACCACAAACTTACATATTTTAACCGCAATTTATTTACATGATTTTAATTGCAATTCGCTGACTTATTCATATACATATGTAAAGTAGGGTGCTTCAGAAAAAAACAAGTATTAAAATTTACGAGAACTAAATAGAAAAATTTGAAAATATTTCAGAAAAGCTCACTAAATAATTTTCTTCCGTTTGAAGAAATTAAAAAAAAAAAAAATTATGCGGGCATCAAATGGCAAAAAATTGTAATGGCAAAGTTTAGCATTAAAAAAGAATCGTGTCATTACTTAAAAAAAATTGTCATTAAGTTCATTTCCACAAGACATTTTTTAAAAGGCACGACTTTTTGCAATTTTAATGCCTAGTGGAAATTCGGCTTAAATTAATTCATAAAAAAAACAATTTTTTGAGCACGCTTGAATTCGGGTTTTTTCGAAGTTTTTTTGGCAAAAGTCTTTAAATGTATAGATTTTAGGTATATTACCGATGGATTTGTTTGGTATGCTGAGTGATGCACCCTAATGAACATACATAATACACATGTTTGCACATACATATACATATACATTTTTTAATGTTTATTGATAATATATTTATATATTGAATATATTTATTGAGCGGCCAAGTAATGCTTAAATTGTGCCTTGTATATCAGATTTTTTTTGTTGTCGCGCATTTACAGGATATCGTAGCACTACAAGCAACAAATAAATATATAGCAGATATTATCGTAGTGTATTTATTGACATATTTAATATTTATCGACAAGACCATGATGGACGTTCCTCTAAGTCTATGTGAAGCCTTTACTGGGCATCTAGCCCTTCTTAGCATTGACGTGTTTAGTAAATATTAGGGGTGATATTCTCGAAGTCCGTGCAGAGAATACCCCTGCTGTATTTTTCAAATTCCTTGCAATACTTGGAAATGCTTAAAGTTAATTTCCAAGCTTAATAAAGTTTCCGATTATTTAAATCGTATAGCCTTAGAGAGATGTAACAAAAAAATTCCACAATTATCGATACACACGTTTGTATCGTTATCGATACTTTAGTCCATATCGTTGGAGTTATAACTATGTAAAAATTCGATTACAATCTATTAATGAATTTAGCTATTCTTCTAGCGATATTAATCTCGATATAATTTTCGGAACATTAATCCGAAATGTTATCGATTTGTTACGCTTCTCTTCTTAGGTTTATGGGCTTTCATATCGGTATCGATATGCTTGTCTGTATATTGATATCCTCTTATACCACGGCATCCTTAACTACTTTGTTCGCTCCCCCAATTACGATCGCGAATTACCCCATTCCGACTCACACATTCTTAATTCGATTTGACAGGATATACACTTTTATAAACTTTACTTTTCGTACTTAGAAAAAATGCAAGTTTTGGTTTGCGAGGTAGCTTCGATAAATTTCCGATAAAAATTAGAGGCGAATCCGAATTGTGTGTAATTCGCATGGTAATTGGATCTGAATTACTAACAAATGTCGTAATTCGCTCTCAAAATTTTGTATGGTGAATTACGTAATTCGAAGGGTAATTGGAGTGCTAATTACGAATGAGAGGGCGAACTACGTAATTGGGATGCTGTACATTCATAATTCGTTTGACAGCTCTAGTTCTTGTTCTTGCTCTTCGCTATTCATTATTTTTTTTGTGTACTGCAAAAATCGAAGATGGAGAAAAATTTAAGTTATTATAAAAGGTTTTAATTCATCTGGAGAATATTTTATTAATTAATTTTTCAGCAGCTAGAAAAAGTGCTAGCAAATGGAACCAGGCCGTGAAAACTTCGATATATTTTCGAAAAATGTTAGCGAAGGCACCGAATCGTTCGTCATTCGCATGGCAATTCGATCTGAATTACCTAAAAATTAGGTAATTTGCTTTCAAAATTTTGTATGGCGAATTACGTAATTCGAAGGGTAATTAGATGGCGAATGACGAATGGGAGAGCGAATTACGAATGAAAGAGCGAATATCGCTTCATATTTGTTTTCATATCTGTATTCGTATTTGTTTTCTTAAATATATGTAAATATAATCTGCATCAAAGCTCGTTTGTAAATCACCCGCTTACCCAATCAAATTTCCGATTACACAGCCCCACTAAAAAAAGGCCGATATTATGTGACAGGCAGGTCCTGACGTGATGAAACAAATCGTGCTCAGCGCATCAAAATACATAAGGAAAGGATAGTCTGATTTCCGAACTTCGATATTTTTTTTGGCGGGTGTGTGCCTTGTCCTAACCTCAAAAAACTTGCCTGTCACTTAATATCTGCCATGTTTTTTGAGGTTAGGAAGAAATTCTGGCATGACAGAGCAAACGGATTTCATATTCTTATTTAGGGCTCTAAAACACTTTGGGGTAGGGCATTCCTATCAAAGGTACATGACATCTTTTTTGTGTTTTTTTTTTTTTATTAGCTGCCAAATTTGTTGTGCTGATTTTTCCCACTACTCAAGGAAAAGTTCAATTTATTCTCCACTGCCGCTATGATCACTTTTTTAAGCTAAATTAAGTAATTGCAGGGCCATTTTCTCGACTGCCTTTTAAAGTTAACCGGCGTTTTGACTGTCCGTCAACTTTTTTTAGCGTGCATATAACAGACAGCCGGTAACGGCGATAACGAAGCTTAAGGTGAAGATAAATTTGAGAGGCAGTCGAGCAAATAGCCCTAGTTATATTTTAACTAAAAATTTTTTTAGATACCTTTATTTTTGCAGTTTGCAGAAAACAATGCTTCACCTGTTTGAAACCAATTTATAAAGCAATTTTGTTAGTATTTTTGGTTTTATCCATTGCAATGATTCAAGGTCACGTGTGCCTCCATGACTACATCCGTTTAATTGTTGGTTTCATTCTGTCGTTGCTTACAGAGAGCTTCTTTAATTTTCGTAAGCCGTAGGAGACTTCCAAAGAAAGAGTCAACAAATTAAACTATTGGAACATAATTTATAGCACAACTTATTTGACATTCAGGCTTCTTTTAAAGGGTTTTGGAAATTGCCTATATAATTTCTCGGCGACATCGTTGTGTAATAATTCAAAAAAAAAAAAAATACAATATAAATTAGAATATTATACATACATTTATCTATATACAAACACATATCAATATACCAGATACACTCGTAGCCAGGCAAACCTTACCATTACTTTTTATTAAATTTGGTAGAATTTTTGTAAATTAGTACATTTTTTTTTTTATAATTAAAACCGCAACAAAAACTATTAAGAAAATTTAGAAAAATTCTTGAAATTTTTGTCAAAATTTCAAACTTTTTTATAAAAATGTTTAGAAAAATTTCAGATATGTTTTTTTTCCATACAATGTTGCGCATTTTTCCCCATATAAAAAGCATTCGTTACATGAAAACAACTATCATACCGCCGGCAAAACAAAAAAAAAAATATTTTAAAACCGACCAAAATTGTAGCTAAATTTTTTTTAAATTTTCACATTATTTAACTAAAATTAAATTTTATTAAAAAGTTTGAAATGTTGATGAAAATTCAATAAATTTTGTACAAAATTGAAACTTTTATTGATATAATTTTTTTTGCATTTTGAACTAAGTTTTTCGCCTAATCGCCAAAAAGATGTAAGCGACATATTAAAAAAAAATAATTATTTTTGCTCTAGGAATATTTCTGCAAAAAAGAGAATGTTTGAAATAAATGTCGCCTACATCTTTTTGATGATTAAGTCTCGACATACAGTTTTTTTTTTTTAATAATTTATAAAATTCTACCAATTTAAAAAAAAAAAAGTGCTGGTTAAGTTTACGTGTCCACGAATGTATAGTCTTGTACATATGTACACCACACATGTGCGTGCTAGCACCAAGGAAGCCTATGTACGCTCACAAGCGCGACATAACGCAATAAATTATGGTGAATTCATACTCATCCCCCAACCAATGGGACTTTGGGGCATTTTACAACAAATAAATATGTAAATACAAGTTGGAAAAATATTAAACTGAGCCTCATTTTAACCACAGCCACGAATTAATTTATGACGCCACATAAAATATTGCATATACACATACATACACACTTCTTATGAATGTATGAAAATATTACAACAGCACGCAATTTTACATTCAACGCCATCGATCGGGGTGCGTGCGTGCGTGAGCAGCTTGCATGAGTGGCGCATTTTAAATTTAAACTACAGCGCAAGAACTTTGACCTGTTAAAGCACATAAAAATACAACACGTTAAAATAAGTGGAATTTCAGCTAAATTTAAAATCTTAAATTCGCATTTGCATTTACATTTACATATGATTTAAGCGCATTCTGCAGAGCTGAATAGCAATCCAAGCTTACACACGAGCATAAATGCATTTATTATCCCACACCTACAGACCTCTAAGCATTTTTATGTCCACTTGCACTTCCTTGCGTGGGTTTATTGCTTGCATTTAGTCGACTCTAATTGCTACTCGTTTGCGATTTGTTTCTATCGGTGTTTTTTTTTTTTATTGGAGTTTTTTTATGATTTTCATTGAAAAAAAAAATAAAAAAATTAAAAAACGGCGCATTGCCAATCACTGCAATCAATTACGATTTAATTGTGGTCATTTCTAACAGAACTCAGTAAATAAATAAATAACATGTTAGTAAAATACTAATGAACGCTATTGATATGTAAATTGAATGGTAATTTTTTTCTAGTATTTTTTTTTTTATTTACATATTTTAAAACAAGAAATTCACACAAACTTCAGTAACTACCAACCTACATGCGGACATGCGGAGAGTTAGTGCAGCACTTCCACATACTCGTCGCGTATACTTGTGTAAATATAGAGAAGTGTATTTGTTTTTAGTTGCTTCGAAAACCACTTAACCACTAGAGCGTGCAGTGGTTTACTTTTATGCAGTGAAACACACATACATAGTACTTATATGTATATGAATGATTTAAGTATGTACAAAAAAAAAAAAAAACTATCTGCTAGTAATTAGTAAAACTGATTTGTTTGGAGCTTCATTTGATTAAGTCGATTCAGTTCAGTTTTTGCTGCATCATTTATTTCAATTTAGTCTTTTGAAATTATTCGAAATTGTTTTAATGTTTCCTTTAATTTTTAATCAGTATGCAATAAAATAAATAAAAAAAAACTCATTTAATAGTTTTACGCTTTAAATTACCAAAAAAAAAAAATGTTTAAGCAGTTGGCTGTAGCTACCGTTCAAGAAATATATAGACATTTCCAATGGAAGGTCTCTAGCGTAAAAAGTCATAAATATATGCATCTAACTTATTTATGAGCCTATTTGGCTGCATTTTGTAATGCTTTCTAGTTATGTAAGCAGGAAATTTTTTCCTAAAATTGGTCTCGCTAGATGACGCCAAGGTGGATACGTAGTTGAAACATTGTAAGATATAGAGAAATAAATTGAATCGTTATGTGGCGCTGAAGTCAAAATATATTCGACATGAAATTCATGTTTTATTTGCATTAAAAATTCATTTAAAAATAATAATTAAACAAAAATTTTCAATAGAAAACTTAGCAACGTCAGGACAAGTTCATTCGTTATCGATACGATACTGTGAAGTATATGATTGTCAATATCGTTAGAAATTTTCCTAAAGAAGCCTTTGCCAATATATGTAAATAAATGTGTATCGATATGCAAATATGTAGATTTTTATCGATATATACATATGTCTAACGAGAGTTTTATCGTTGTAAATTTGATTTTCATCACCGCGCAAGCACAATAACAACGTCATACCGCGAATGATATGTGCATGTATTTATAAATTAAATTTTCTATCGATGAATTTTGTTAGTGACGCTTTACAATTTATAGTAAGTGCATCTATCGATATCTTTTTGTATACATATATTTATCGATATGTTAACGTTTATATTTTTTTTCGAAAAAATCTATAATTGCTATCGGTATATTTAACAATAATGCTTTAATTTTATGCGAAGTGCATCTATCGATATATATATTTTTTTTTTAATATCTATCGATATATTATCGCATATATTTTTCAGAAAAATCGATAATACTGTTATACATTTAAAATTAAAATCCAGATTTTCAGTGTTTTCTTTATTAATTTAACAAGTGTCTTCCTGTACTCTACTCCAAAAATAAATGTTCGTACAACGAGCCAGCACTTTCGTTATCACAAAACACATAGAATATAAGGGACCCAAAACATAGCCAGTATTTTATTTTCTATCTCGCTATATTGCAGTTATCAAAAATTTTTTTAAGGTTTTTATAATCATTTGTTAAGTCTTGTTTTTTTTTTTTCTAATTAAACGATTCTAACTTGTATTTAGTGAAACTATAAAAAATAATACTAATTTCTTAAAAAAATTCATGGATATGGAAAATATAAGCTGAATATACAGTGGCGAAAATATAAATTAGGAAGAGACCTTTTAGTATTCCTTGGCTATTCCCTTTCGATTATTTATTGTTTATTATTTCTTTCATGAAAATGTAGCTCGCTATACAACAAAATCCATGTAAATCAAACTTTATGCAAAAATTCGCAAAACTCGACAATGCTTCATCAAAACTTTGAACTATTTAATTCGATTTCTTAGTAAAATTATGAGTACCATTGATGTTTGGTACATTTTTTTATGGGAGGTGTTGCTCATTATCTCCAAAGAAAAAAAAAATTTTTGAACACTTACTTTGTATGGAAGAAAATGCGCGAACAAAAAATTGCCAAAAATCAACGGTAAGTCAAAGTTACTTTAAACTTGTACGTTATTATACTAAAATTTAATGGGCTATAAAACTGCATGCTCTAAAAAACTGCATTCTAAAACTCTAATTAAAAACTTTAAATTTTTAATCAACGTTTGTTAAAATTCGTCGAATTTTCATAAATGCTAGAAATATTGATTTACCTGGATTTTTTTTTAGATAGTAAGCTATACTTTCATAAAAAAATAATAAACCTTTTTTAAACAAAGAAAAGTAGCCAAAACTTGCGAAAATATCTTTCCCCTATTTACATACTCGCCACAGTATACTACACATATTGTGTGTATACATTTTTGCAATAATTTTTCAAGTTTTTTTCTCTTTGTTTTGGCATTAATAAAATAGTACTAAAAGATGATATCGAGCCCTAACCGCCAAAATAACGTAAACACCATTTTTTTTTCAAAATTTTCTTTTCGATGCAGAAATACATCTAGATGCCCGAGGAATATTTCTGCATAAAAAATAAAATTTTGAAAAAAAAAAATGTCGCTTACGTTATTTTGGCGCTTAGGGCTTCGATATTCTTTAAAAATGTCCCGATTTTCGTCCACAGAAATCTGGTCACCGTAGTTAAACATAGTGCATTACAAATTCTACTACTAAATATATACCACCGAGAGAATAAATGCTTCTAATCAAAAATAATAATGATATATAGAATATTTTGCATAAATAATCTAATTGAAGTTAGTGAAAAATTAAATTTTTGCTATTAAATTTTAATTGCGGATCACAGGCGTCCCAGCTTGTAATTCAAACTCGACCCATGGCCTAGGTATCTATTGTGCTCTCGACTCTCGAAAACGCTTCTGCGAAACCCCAGTGCCCAAAAAAGTTTCGAAGAACTTCGGGCGGTTAGGCGGTGAATGTACTCGTACTGTAGTTTCAGTAGACCTAGATATCTCTCGCGTGTCCCGGAAATAGCATAGCATTCGACTAGGAGATAAAATGCTGCCTCATTGGTCGATTTACAGAAGCGGCAGCGATCGTTTGGCCTAATACCTAAATACATATCGCCGTTTAAAGCACACACCCGCTTAACTGACATTTGTACTAAAAATGAGATTTGCTCACCGAAAGCTCCTGGCATCAAGTACCAAAATATCGGTGCATAACATCACCTTGAAATGGGATTGCCGTATGAAAAAGAGAACCGTTTTGAAATTGGACAGTTTTTACTTTCCACCGTAACATTTCGGCAGTCTCACATACGCGGTTTTGCAATAACTTGATAGGCGGTTTTATACTTTAGACGACGATACACAGTTTGTGCCAGTGAGCCTACTCTTACATTTTCCTACAAAATTTAATTAGAAGGTAGAATATCTTTAAACTGAATCTCCAAAGTAAGCATTTGCCCTGGCGTAGTGCTCGTGAACGCCGTCAGTGCTGTTTTCTCATTGCTTTTATCTCCATGTCTGAGGTCTTCTTCGATCGTATTCGAACATATTCGAACATATTCTCCGATAGGGCACAGGTCCGATTGGGGTTGAGGTAGTGGCTTTCCTGGCTAGTCTGTCCCTTATATCATTTCTTTCTATTCCATTGTGGCCGGGTGCCCAAATAGATAGATGTTATTGGGAATAGCGAGAATAAAATTATACATCATATTAAAAATTAATCTTTCTCAAATTTAATAGCGCAAAAACTTAACTGTCAACACTCAATTGTCGCCATAAATTATGCAAAGAATTTTTAAAATTTTTTCTTTTACTATTCGCCAACCGCTCAAGCAATTTCAACGCCCATTCCAAACGCGTTTTTTTTTTTGCCTCATAAGTTTCTAAAACTCATTACTCACATTCGTCCGGGCATTTGTAAATTAAATTGAATGATTTCAAAAATTCTGCCTTGGCATCAAAGCGCAAGTTTAACGCCTTCACGCCGCGCTTAAATTAAAAATCGAACAACAATGAAAAAAAATAAATAAAATCTGCAGAAAAATTTTTTAATTTTCAGCCTTAAATTTGGCTCATGGGCACTGCGGCAGTTGCCCCTTGAGCGGACAAGTAATTCTCTTTGCTAAAAAGTGCAGAAAAAAAATAACAACATAAGAAATTAATAAAAATCAGCAAACAGCAACAATAACGGCAATGTTGCAACACTGTGCACTTCCAAGTCGCACCGCCGCCGCTGTTGCCGCTGGCGTGATGGCTGCTGTCTGCTGTCTGCGGAGGAGTCGTCGCAAAGTCGCGCGCGCGCGCTTTAAGGTGCGGAAACATTTTATTTGCAATGGAAACTTGCCGAAAACAAATGCATGCACACTCGTAAAAAACTTCGGAAAATGAAGTTAACTCGTAAAACTATAAAAATTACAACATTTTTACTTTTAATTGTAAATGATATTGCAACATTGGCGCTGCTAGATTGTAATACAATAGGGGTATTCTCTGAGTGTTGCAAAGCGCTTGCACGGTTTGCAAAGCTGTCCGATTCGAAAATCGGTTTTTACCATGCAATCCGTACAATCTGTGAATACATCTAATGTTTGTGTACTTATTTGTCAGTTTATTTGTATGCTTGTGTGTGTTGCGTGTGTGGGTGCTGTTGATTAGTTTGGCTTCGCTTCGCCGCTTAAGTGAAACTCGATATTGCTCTTGAGGGTGCGCGCGTTGGCGGCGGCGACTAAGTCAGCGCCCAGTCAAAGCCAATGGTAGCAGCCATAACAACAAAAAAAACAACAATAACAGATGAAACCAGCGTTTTTTTTATTCAGCCGCATAACTAATTGACAAGAAATTTAACTTAATTTACTAATCATTGATTGTTGCCGCACACATGCATTTTTATTGTTGGTTTTTGTGACATTAATTATTTTTATTATTTTTTTTGTGCTCTGTTAACATTTTGCTAATTTATGCACTTATATTTATTTACTATTTTATTTAAAATTTTTCCACTCAGTTTTATGTTAAGTTTTTTTCCCTTCTATTGATCAGTCGACAGAATAATGATTATACGAAAGGCGTGGGAAGTGGCTGCCGCCGCTGTGACCGCCAACGCCTACATATCACATATGTACATACGTCTCTTAAAATACATGCATATGTATGAATGTAGATGGGCGCATGCGCGCGCGTCCAATTTGCATATGTTTTGCATAAAGCGTATGTGAAGTCGTCGTTGGTTGGTTGAATAAAAAAAAGATAAATTAAAATTGATTTAATAGGGTTTACACTGCCGCACTTTAGACATTTTTTCGAAGATTTGAATTGGACAAAATCTTCCGGCCGCGGGTTTGGTGGAATTTTCTGCGAGTTTCTGGCAATAGAACTGGATGATTTCTAAGCTTTCTGCATTGCTTTTCGATCTATTTGCTCCATATTGATCACTCTCCACTTTCACGTAGGTTAAACTCTTAAAGTATCTCTGGGATTTCCTACGGTTGCGGTGGTACCCAATCTTTCTCTTGTGATGGTATATCTCGATATAGATATTGCAGTAATGTACACCTTCAGTAACACTGTGGAGCAATAATTTTAGAGTTATGAAATCCCACGAGCAAGCGACCAGCACAGGTCGATAGTACTGGACTAGGGTAAAAAACTTTAAGAGGGTTTGAAAAGCAAGAAAAAATTTTTTTCCACAGCGTTGCATTAGTTGGAAATATTAGAATACTAAAATTAATAAAAAAGTAACTGAAAAACAATTATGCAAATTAGGTCAACGAAAGAATTAAAACTAGAACTTTTCTTGCACAGAAAGTGAAGATTGTTTCCTTAAATGGACAGTTTACCCTAATGATAAATGATCTAAATCTCTGGAAGGTGAAATGATTCAGCTTTTCTCTGGCTTAGAATTAACAATTATGATTCTAACCTAAATGATTTTTCATCTCAATACGCAGACGCCGCTCTCATTCTTAAACTTAAGATCTCAAAACATTTGCTCCCGTTTTGTTCTCCAGCAGAACGTTCTTCAGACTTTTGTTCTTATTTGATCCTCCCTGAAAACGTTCTCGATTCTTTCGTTCTCATTTTGTTCTTCTTGAGAGTGTCCTGGCGAGTTTTGATCGCATTTTGTTCTTTTTTGAGAAAGTCTCGGGAACTTTTTAATGAATTGTTCTCGAACCTTTAGTTCTCACTTTAGTCCCGTTCATACTGATCTTAATGAATATTTTTTGCGCACAGTAATAAAAACGTCAAATATTGAATTAATACATAAACTTGAGTTATAAGTTTGTAAATTGAATTTCCAGAAAAAAGTCTATATTTCGCCTACATCTAAAACCATACTAGCTAACACCCAAATTCCTACCCAATATACACCAAGCAAACATTGTTCCAACTTTTTTCCAATCTTTGAGCAATTCTTGATTCCCAAGCTGATATACATTATTTTTCTCCAACATTTTCCCCAAGGTTTGACTAAAAGTTTAATAAAGTTTGAATTCAAAGTGATACCCAAGCTTTTCTCAAGTGGAGAACTCAGATTATTTTGCATACAAAAAATGTGCTCTTTTATTAGAGAATGGGTAGGTGGGTTGGTTCTCCAATTGAGGTACTCTTTAAAATCAACATTGGATCTTGGAATTTGTATTTTATCGCCAATCCAAATGTTTATTGGGTATTTATTTATTTTTTTTAATGTTCGCTTTTTGTATAAGTGGCAATCTTTAAAAAATATTGTCCAGCAAAGCTTTCTCAAACATTTTTCATTTGGTACTAATCTTGCAATGTTTAATTTAACTTCAGCATTTTTAATTTTTAACTAACTTCAAAATAGGAGAAGGTTATCAATTCGTCGGAATATTTTTTTTATGTATGTTATCGCATAACTTTTATCTTATCAATTAAATTAAATTATATTTTTCAAACAGGTGGAAACCCACCTCAAAAATACTTTCTTTAGCCTTCTTAAACCTCTTTAAATAGAGTTTTTTAAAAAGGTGTCAAATATATTTTTGGCTGTAAGCCTTCTTAAATTCCGTTATTTTCACACCCACATTGCAATATTTATTTTATCGTGTCAATTTACTTAAACTGTAACTTACAAACTGGTGGCAACTCTCTAAAAATTTTAGACTTTTAAAATTGTAATAAAATCTTTGTTTCTGATTTCGTATAGTAATGAGAATTTAATATTTTTTAAATGCGCTGCGAGAGAGAAATTTTGAATGCCAATATCTTTTCAAAGCGAGCTAACTAACCGAAATCCTTTTGGGATTTGGTAAATATGTCGCACAGTGTAATAATCCAGGATCTATACATGATGTGAACGCGTCTGGGTTGTCCTGTGGGTGTGCACTTTTACAGTCGAAGCGCTGGTTTTGATCTATCGAGTCCTAGCCGCCAAAAAGGTGTAAGCGATATTTTTCAAATTTTTTTATTTTCTTTAATGCAGAAATGCATCTAGATATGCTGCATCAAAAAGAAAACTTTCATAGGTTTTACAAAAAATTGTTCAAAATCAATTTCATTTTCCGTTGGCAGTAAATTCAGCCAGACGCTTTAAAGTTTCATTATAAGCCAGGTTACATGGCGTATGAGTAATATAAGCCGTCATCGATTCGCCAACAGTTAGCGAGTGGCGAAACGAACGAACACAATGAGGTACAACCAAACTCGCTATCGTCTATCCGTGCTAGCTAACTTTATTGTTGCTTTCACATGCAATATTTTTCGTTAAGCGACCGGAACTCAAACATAGCAAGCAACGAAGTGGCGAATCGATGACGGCTATAACTTCTTGCCATAGTTCCTAAAAAAAAAAAATACGAATCATTGTATTTAACAACAGAAAGTGTCTGGCATTATTGAATATTTATGATAAGTATTTAACAACATTATTTAATGCATACCTGTATACAAACCATGGCTTCGACTGGAAAAAGATTAACCAACATTTTCACGTACCCCTCCTACCTAATGCCCGTCAATTCAATTGCAAATGATTCTGTATTAAATTTAAAGTAACAGTTAAAATCATCAATATTTTTACCTTATCTCATTTTTGTTAAAAAAAATCAATCTAATTTATGTACATATTTTCTTTTTCTTACAGAAAACACCATCATTAAACACCCTCTGGTAAGTCAAACAAATAGCAAATTTTCCACTTCATTATGAAAGTTCTAACCAGCTTAATATACTAACCGAATATTGCAAAAATAATATTCTCGGGCGATTTTTAGAAATATTACTGCTCTAATACAAATATGTATGCACATACATACATATATGCTTTTATAAAATACTAAATGTTTGTTTAATGGACAAACCGACAGTTGACGAAGGTGTTCAGCATTAAATATAACAAAAATAAACTTTCTTTGCACAAAGGCAAACTCACAACCGATATGTTTATGTATCACTTATGCTGTAGATGTGTTGTTAGTGCGATATGTATTCCCACAAAATTTTTTTCCAGACATAACCTGCATTAAATCAATAATTTAAAAAGCTTAGACATTTTTACTTTAAGAGTAATTTTGTATTAAACTTAGTTTTTCAAGTAAGCCAGTAGCTATCATAAAAGCCAGCGCAGCTCAGAGAACTGCTGACAATACCCATTTTATACACAGGCATAGTATTTTTTTGTATCACTTCCTTTTTAAGCCCTTTTGGCAACCAACTCGTCTGAACCAGTTTCGCTGAACTGCTACAAAATTACTCATTATTAAAAACTATTTTAATTTTTTATTTTTTTTACTGCAGGGCACACCTTTTATGCTGCCGTTTGTGTCGCCATTCTCTATCGCACTTGTACATATATATGTATGTACAAGTATTCAAGCATAGAAATACCCTGCAGGGAAAGCTACCAGTTGTGAACCAGAATGCTACCAGTTTGCGTTTCAGCCGAACTAGTTCACGTTGTAGGATAGGAGATGTCAATTGTCCGCTCTTGCATCAGCACGCTACCAGTAGAAATACTACTAGCATCATACCAGTTGACGGGATAGACTGCATATTCATCCCCGTGAAAAGCATAAGTATGTCATTTTGCTCGCGGCGCTGCAACAGTGGCAATGGTCGACAGAGTAAAGCTTTGGCACGCCAAATCAAGAGATCCGAGTTCGAATCTCAGTGAGCGAATCTTTTTTTATTTTTGTTTATTTTTTTATTTATATCTCTTGTGTAATTTTTAAATTTATTGTTTTACAAGAACAAAAAATTATTTATTTTCATTTTTTATGGTATTTGAGTATTTAGGTTTTTTCCAAATCAAATTAAATTTATGTACAATTTTTATTTTATATTTAAATTGAAATAATTATTTAAATTAATTTACTTACTTTACTTTACCAACCTCCACGCGTACTCGAACCTGAGATCTCAGAACCAGAATCGGTAGTCTTCACTCGACGCCACAGCCAACATTTGTGATGAAAGCAATTAACCACGTTTTAATTTTGGTTATGCCTATTCAAAGACAGATGTCGCTGATCGCATAAGTTGTTCGAAATCGCCGAAATGGTAGGCCGTCGCTTTATCACATACTGGTTAATGAACTAGTATTTATACTGGCTGGTGTGGCATTTCACTGCAGAGAACTGGTATAATTATAGTCCATGACGAACTGGTATGACTCTTCCATTTAATACCAGTTTCCGAACTAGAATTTCTACCAACTAGTTTACTTTTTTCTGCGCGGAACTGGTATAATTATGGTTCATAACGAACTGGTATGACTTTTATCCTTAAATAATAGTTCATGAACTGGAATTTGTGCCTACTGGTTTAGCTTTTCACTGCAGGGTATATGTATGTATGTACATTAGACTGTCCCGAAAAAACCAGAGTGGTTTTTTTAACGCACACCTCCTGATTTGATTGGTTTTATCTCTAAAACTATCAGAATAAAATTTTATGCAATTCGGACCACGGATACCCGTGCCAACTTGCAGTGGAAAGTTATCAGAATAACCTTTGTGCAGTTCGCGTGTTTTGTTAATTTACCAATTTTACTTCTGTCTAAGCCGTCATTAGTATAGCGCCTACAGTATTTGGACATAATACTTAGTAAATCTGCGTTTTTGGTTTTTTTTTACCATGTTGTTAGGATTTTTTCCAAAGGACCATAAATTATAATATATTTCCAAAAGTTTACACAAAATATTGATATATGGGTATCAATTGAAATAAAAATTCGAAGAAAGCTTAATTATAACTTTTTTTTCAATTATCCTTCTAGATTTTTAATTTTGAATACATTTTGAAGAATATTAGTTCAATTTAAATCCTTCGATACTAAAGGATAAAAATTGCAAATGTAACTTTTTAAAACTTTTTTAATTAATACCTCCATATTTGTTCCTTAATCAACACGAGGGGACATATTAAACACTAAAACACTTTATTTTTCTGATTTAATATTATAAAAGATTTTTTTTTTTTCAAAAGAGGAAATGAATTTGTTATAAAAGTAGAATTTGATAATTCAATTTTCATTATACGCCCTGTCAGACCAATTAAAATTTATATTTTATATTTTCTACAATTGCAATTTTTCCCGACATGCACAAATTATTCGACTAGAAAACATATAGTTTTGCAACCTTATAATACACCTTTACAAAGCCGCTGGACTTTGTCCTTTAATTAATTTTTTCGATATTCTTAGGAGAAATCTTGCCGTATTAAAAATTTAATGATGCAGAGTTACTAGAAATGCGTTCAATATATAGGAAACATATAGCATTTTTCGCACTTCCAAAGTTTTAATGGCTGATTTGGTAGCCCTGATCCAAGTTATTAACTAAAACTTCAACTAAAAGTCGGCACAGACTATTGTTATCTTACGGCAATAAAAACTTCATATACATACATATGTATATGTTAGGCTAAAAAACACAAATATAGTGGCATATTTGCAAACAATTTTTTTTCCATATATTTTTGGGACAGTCTAGTGTACATACATACATACTGTATGTACGTATTCACATAAGCATACATGTATTTATACAATTGCTCTGGGGCATGCAGCTGCTGGACATTGAATGGCACTTACGTTAAGAGCGACAACATCAACATTTGCACTGTCAAACAATAAAAGCGTTGAAAAACATATGTATGGTACATACACACATGCATTTGCAATCAAATCAAAATGAATGACACACTCACACGCATATGTACTATGCGCCTCTATTGTATACACATGAGCTGGAGTTGGTAGTCACATTAGTCGCAACATTATTATTAATGCCACCATCTTCATTCCGACATGAAACAGCATACCAGCGGCATGCCTGATAATGTCCACATCGTTTCTGGTATCTTACATTAGTACATACAAACATATGTACGTATGCAGCGTTGTGGCATCCATCAATAACTCATCAGTTTTAGGTGCATGTAAAGTTTGTGTCTGTATGTAAATCTATTCACATGCCATCAATTTAGTATTTTCACTCGCCTCATTCCCTCGTTTTGGCCTTTGGTTTTTTGGTCTGGTTCAAAACGTTTGCTTGGTCCAAAACGTTTACGTGGTCATTGCCATTTGCAAGTAGGGTTTCGGTTACACACCACATGAGTCTATTGAATGTACAAATGTTTTCTCTATACATACATATAATATACATATGTACATACATGGCTTTTGGCTATTTACATATATTTTCGCTACTGTACATATGTACATAGATTCATATGTACGTATATTATAGCCAAACACATGTACGTTACCCACCAAACAATTTGTGTTGCCGGCAATAAGAAAACGTGTCGCCCTCGGAAACAAATTTATTGCCGGTAATATTGCCATCGAATCGATTTCCTATTACCGGTCGCTCTAAAACGTCCGCCGAAGGCAACTCGCCTGGGTGAGTCGTTTTCTTATTACCTGAATGAGTCCTTTTCTTATCGCTTCAGGCGATATTTGGAATAATTTTATTCTTCTTAATACTTCATTTATTTTTTTGTATACCAAATTGCAACTTACAATCGGAATTAATTCATTTTCTCGCTGTGAGACTTCCTATTTTTTCAATCTTGTCCTTGGGCATAATTTAGATGCTTTTGGCCAATGCTATTGACGCCATATTCATAAGTTTCCGAATTTTTGAGAACTTTTTTATTCAAAATTGACATGAACGAAGTGGTGTTGCCGATTTGTCACCACAGCAATAAATCGGTGAGTCGCCAATTTGTTGCCATTGACGATTGTTGCCTATTTCTCATGTTTTGCATGGTGGGTAGTTAAAAAAATTGAAAATTTTAGATATTGTTGGTCACCTGACACCGTTGAATACAGTTTGTCACTGAGAGAAAACTTATTTTCGCCATGGGCCATCATTACCAGGACCCAGGCTTCATTGCACTAAAGTTTGAAAGAGGACAAAAGTAAAATTGAAAAATCGCAAAAAGGCCATATGGAACAATACAGCAATACAATATAAAATAATACAATAGTTAAAGGAAAAAGCAAACCTTGAATGAATTTCTACAAAATATTTGAATATCTACATAAAAATCTCTGGAGCTAAGCGAATAGATTATGCCACAGAATCCCGGCCCTGATTTTAGCAGTTTCTTCTCTTTCTTCCGAGGGGTAAGGCTAAGTTAAGAAGGCGCGTACGAATGACTCTTACTTCAACTCGGATGCATATTTGCCCGTTGTGAATGCCCTCTGTGGGTGCCAGAAGGAGACACATCCTTCCAGCCAAGGTTAAACCATACTGTCAGTATAAAGTCTGTCAAACCACTTACTATGTCGTATGAAGCCGTGGATGTTCGATATTTTCACCTCCGCTATCTCCCCCAAGCTATTGAAAGAGCGTGATCCCAAATGCTTGAGACGTCTTACCTGGAGAGCTGGACATTTACATAAGAAGTGGTGAATCGATTCCTCTTCATCCTCATCCCGACAATTTCTGCAGAGGGAGCTTGTTGGTATACGCGATCGTTGGAGCATTGGTGGTATATCACAGTGCCCTGTCATGACCCTTACTGCAGATGGGTTTAATGTCAGTAGTTTCTCAATGCGACTCTTATTGATTCTCGCCACAATGATCTTAAGACCTAACAGTCGTCCCGATTGATCCATAAGTCACTAGTTACGGCTGTGGTGTACTCTTCACTTTCTCTTAGCGGAAAATATATCGTTGGAAGTAGGGAGTTACCCGCTTCGCTGATTTGCATTTCCGAGGCATGTCATGCAATTTCATGGGCTATTTCGTTCCCTTCTATATTGCTTTGTCCAGGAACTCAGCACATAGAGGTTTTGACGTGAGTTAGTTAAGCCAGCATTTCACAACGGTGACAGGTAATAAGATCAACGGAAATAAGGTCAATTGACTTTATTTCCCACCCTGGTGCGAAATAAAGTCAATTGACATTATTACCTTTTTAAAAACGAAATAAAATCAATTGACATTATTTCTCTTTCAAACATTAAATTTGCTTAGCTTCGCGGCGACCCGCGTCAGCGCGCCACACCGCGCGCGTCGCGCTCGCGCTCGCGCCCCGCGTACCCAGCGCGACCGGCGCGCACACCACGTCACGCTACGCCGCGGCCCCCCCGGCCCCCCCTTCCCCGTCTCCCGACGTGCTGTAACGCAGGTAGATTTATTTTTTGTATACGTTGAAATAAAATTTTTATATATTTTAAACATCGAGGGCTTATATTCAATAATACCCTCTATCTGCACACTTTTCACAAAGATGAGATTCTGATATAAAAATCCACCTAAGCTTTAACTGTCATCAGTGATATTAATGTTACCTTATATAACGACAGGTAATAAGTCCCAGATGGTTTCTAAAATCACAAATTAGTTTTTGTGCAAATTGCAAATAGAGGGTATTAATGAATTCAAGCCCTCGATATTTCACATTTTTATATTTGTAAGTTATTGGAAGCAGGGATGCCAACTTGGCTGAAACCGTGCAATTTGTTCCTATTTTACTTCAAATGGCACTTAATTTTTCAATTTGGCACAAAATGCCAAAATGGCACTTTTGTAAAAAAAATAACATTTCAATCCTTTGCGTGCACTTCTTTTTCTCAACTAAAATTTTCTAATTTATAAAGGCTTTTCAACTGGTTTATCTTATTTTATCATTGCACTTTTGTTTTGAAAGTGTGGCTTTATTTTATTGCTAAATGTGAATGATTAAAAGGAATTACACCTTTTTTGGCACTTTTATTTTTCTATTTGGCACATTTTGGCACTTTTTTATCCTCAATATAGCACCTCATAACTAAGGAGAGTTGGCAGCCCTGATTGGAAGATTTCTGCTGTGTTTTGAGGCAACAACTTGTCTGCAGTAAAAAAGTATATAACTTGTGTTTCAAAAGTGTGTGAAAACCAATCAATTAACTTATATGATCTCGGTTCCGATATTAAATAATCAATAATTGTTTATACCCGCATTTTGGCACATAGGCTCGTTGAATGTGCCATCTAATAAGTAGTGTTGTCGTTCTCCTTAGCTGCTTTTAAATGACTGCTGGCGGAGGCATAAATACAGTGTAAGAAAATTCTTTTTCTATAATTGTTTCCTTATAGAAAAGTTAGGTTCTTTTCCACCTTAGACATTCCTAATTCGTTCAAAATATGCTAATTTAAAACACAGAATTCTTTCAGTGCTCCTCCGGGGTTTTTGGACATGTGCTGTTTCTTCAATTTAATAGTGTTCGCTTTATTTTTGTAGAAACGAAAAATGTTTTGCAAGTTATGCATCATTTCTCCACTCTTTCTTCAAATATTTCTCATATTCCAGCTGTGCGCAGGCGTTTAGTTTTTCGCATCGTGTTTTTACATATTCGTAATTTAATTTTTTTTTTTATAGAATCAATTGGTGGTAGTTCATGATTATGTGTGGATTAATATCACAACACTGAGGATTTGGCAAAAGCCTTTTTTTTCTATTAAAACACAACACTTACGGGGCAATGTTTATTGTAAGAACAACATTTTTTTCTATGAATCGACATACTTTAAGCATTGTTGACGCTATTTCCATTTGAATGAGGAAATAGCGTCAATGACTTTATTTCCAAATTTTTGTTGACTTTATTTCGCTTTTGAAAACGTAATAATGTCAATTGACTTTATTTCGCACCAGGGTGGGAAATAAAGTCAATTGACCTTATTTCCATTGACCTTATTACCTGTCACCTTCACAACGTTTCCGAACTGCTTTCGTTCTTACCACCATCCAGCTAAATTTTTTTAATGCCGTTTGGCTGTCAACGAATATAGTGACGTTCCCTGACTGGCAAATATCTCCGCCTCAAACACAGTACAGTTATCAGGGAGGCCTAATTTGAAGGTCATTGGAGTGCAGACCCGAGCTGACTCCTTTTTCGCCTTTAAGCCATCGGTGTAGATGGAGATATCATCATTTACCGACAGTAGGCCGCCTTTCCAATTTTGCCTGGTTGGAAATTGTATGGGAATCTTAAAACTAAACTCCAACGATGAGTGAGATAATCAGTTTCGACATCTAAGTCGGCCTTGATTCCATTTTACGCTGTCCACTATTAATCACCTTCAAGACCGTTGCGTGCCGTAGTTAATCTGCATCTACAATCTGGATTCCCTCAGCCTAAGGGTCCCTTTTGCGGCTCCACCTGTTACGAATAGTTATGGTGGCTTCAAGTAAAAGATCATGTTCAGCCCTTCCTTTATGTGGAGCGCTTCTCATGGCGCCTTATATACCGAGGCTTGCGAGTACGCACCTTTAATCATCCGACCAGTACGGTTATCGACCCTCCAGTAATCAAGATTTTAATAGAGTAATGATCGATAAAATACCTATAAATGTCAAACTTGATTAACTAAACTTATACTAGGTTTACATATAAGTTGATTATCCTCATTTTCGAGCTCAACTCACAAATCTTTAATTTGAAAAAGAGATTTACCATCTGAAATTCGTCCTTCGTTAATCTGTAATTATAAAATAATGTCAGATTAAAGCGATAACTTTCCAACCTAGTTTTATCGATTATTTTTGCAAAGAAGACCAGAAATGCCAATTGTAAAAGTAAACAAAAATGGATGCTATCAAAGCTTTTTAAAGGTTTTTTTAATAAAACATTGAGTTAAAATATATTCAAATGGCTTAATATAGCAGAAAAAGGAGATCAAGCTGGCACAGAGAAGAAACTTAACTTTTCCTGGAGATGTGAGAATAACAAGCACAACAAATTTGAAACGGGATGATTAAAAAACGAGCTTTGATTGAGATTATGTTTATATGCAAACATACTTTTATTGTGAATAAACCAATGAATTTGTTGATAAATATACTTATATCGATATCGATATGGTAAACTATCGAAATCGATTTCTAGTGTGACGAAGTATTTATTTATAAAGAAATCCGGTTTTCTAATTAATTAAATTGAATTTTTTTAATTTGTCAGTTTTCTTTTTTATGCATGTATAACTTTATTTTTTCGAAAATCGTCGTCCTTGAATCTTTTTTTTTACACCTTTCTCTTCATTACCATTCCACCGTTCAACTTCACACTATCCGAAGAATTCGCACTGAAATATTTAAGCTGCGAAATGAAGTAATCGAATTGACAGTTAATAGAAGAATGTTAAAGTTACAAAAACTTTTACGCACAAGCATACAAGCCTTCGGAATTATTGAACACCACCTAGCGCTGCGCGCTTGGGACGGCGCGTTCAGGCGATTGAATTAATTACAAAAACAAAAAAAAAACAGCAAAATTTTCACAGCCAATGCTTCGATGAATAATTAAAAGAAAATAAAGAAGAGCATCAGCAAAAGTGTGTGCTGAAAGCAAACGCAAAGCAGGAAAGCCACTGAGTGGCGATGATAGCCAATGTAGGTAGGTAGTTCAAGTTAATTGGAGGAATGGTAAATAAAAATAATAGAATGATGGAGAGGAGTGCTAATGCAGACAGCGGACGAGAATGGGTTGATTGAAGTGATGCCTTCAATGTAGTAGTAGGATAAAAGCTATTTGAACTTTTGTTACGTTGCTGATGCTGGTCTTATTGTTGTTATCGAGGACAAAAGTTTTGATGAATAGCGCAGTGATGACGAGTAGCTGTGCTGAAGAGTGTAACAAATTGATGAGCTCACACAAAGGTGAACTGTTGAAGACTACTCGACAAAGTGCGAATTACCAAAGTGCGGAGTGTGAAGCAGGGAAGCAAAAAAAAACAGAAAAGCAAGAGACTAGCGTGTATATATGTAGACTTTGGACGTTTTCATAATTGGAAGTGTTGTTGTTGTGTGCGCGTCAAAATTGATACCTACGTAGTACGTACTAGTACGTAGATGAACATACATACATACACGCAGATGTACATCGGTAGGTGGTGATGCGCTTCACTGATTAAAACGCGCAACCATAGAACGACTGGCGCCTCCACTTTTGCTTGGCCATTACTGCTCGCCGCTCACTTTGTGTCGCTTTTAGGGGGCAGAGTTTGATTGAAGTGAAGTCATTCAAAATATTTTACTTGCAGAAGTTGAATAAGCTGCGGAAATTTGTTTTTATGTAAGTGTTTTTTTTTTGTGCTTAAATGCAAGAGAGCACAGCTTTGATTGAGATTCTAATTAAAAAGAAAATATTTATTAAGCCAACTTTTATCAAAGACCCTCAAGCAGTTTGAGTGCTCCAATTGATGAGAAGGGGCCAGCTGCCAATGGCATGGCTCAATGTCCCTATGGCTTGATAAAGCGGAAAATTGATAGAAAGGGGTACCACAGTTACTTACATATGAGTAGTCCACTTGCAAAGTGCGCTATGTAAAATGTTTTCGATTTTTAGTTTTTGATGGATTACGTACCTGTATTTAATGTAGTTTCATGTCCACAAAAAACACAGTGCAAAATCTTTTTATATTCTGAAAAAATAGCATCAAATGTTAACTCTTCTTCCAAAAGTCGTTATCATACTTATTTATAAACTTTCCAAAGTATCCATCTTATGATGAACTTAGAAAACTTCTTTAGGTCGCAAAGACTAGAATAAAAAAAGATTCAATTTAAATGTTACTTGTTGTCGTACTCGTTTTTTTCAAATTGATGGCTTTCTAATATAAAATCACATAACGCTGTTCGCAGAAACGGAGCGATGTATTCATATGAACGATTGAAAAAGATAACTATTTCGATAAGGAATGGGACGAAAAGTTCTCGTTTTTCAATAAAAAATGATAAGAATTCTTGCCCATATCGCTTTATGGAGACAAGGAAACTGATTTTAATTTTGATAACCAGACTGGTTGTTATCCATAAATAAATATGTATTAATATCGATATAAAGGCAAAAAAATATCGATAAATAAGCATATCGATTAATATGTATCCACAAGAATAAAGCTGACGAATGCGATTTCGAATGCGAAACGAAGTTTTTATATAAAAAGCGTGGAACTCAAATGAATATGAAGATTATAATTAAGGTAAAAATTAATATTAAGATTAAAATTAAGATTAAGGTTAAGATTAATATTGAGATTACGATTTAAATTGAAGTTAACATTAAGACTAAAATTAAGATTTAGATTAAAACTAAAACTAAGATGAAGATTAAGATTAAATTAAGATTTAGATAAGGAAATTTTAAGATTATGATTAACATAAAAAATAATATCAGAACTGGCATTAGCATTGAGATTAAGATTAAAGATTAAAGATTAAAGATTAAAGATTAAAGATTAAAGAT
>NW_023458557.1:94779151-94868994 GCF_013731165.1 Rhagoletis pomonella | reverse complement strand
TTAAAGATTAAAGATTAAAGATTAAAATTAATATAAAGATAATCAAGATTTAGATTAAAATTAAGATTATTACTAAAACTAAGATTAGGATTAAAATTAAGATGAGATTAAGATTAAGGAAAAGATTAAGATTAAAATTAAAATTAAAATTTAGATTGAAATGAAGATAACGATTAAGAAAGTTTAAGATTGTGATTCAAACTAAAATTAAGATTAGGATGAAGACTAATATTTGAATAGCTATTAAGATTAAGATTAAGATTAAGATTAAAATTAAAATTAAAATTAAAATCAACATTAAAATTAAGATTAAGATTAAGACTTAGATTCATGTTCAGATTAAGACTAAAATTAAGATTTAGATTAAAGTTAAAGCTAAGATCGAGATTAGTATTAAGATTAAGATTAAAATTGAGTTTAGGATTAAAAAAGATTGAGATTATTATTAAGATTAAAATTAAGATTAAAAAAAATATAAATATTGGTATTAAGATTAAGATTAAAATTAAGAGTAAGATTAAGATAACATTATAATTAGCATTAAGATGATGATTAAGAATAAGATTAACATTAAGATTTAGATTGATATAAACGTAATTGTATATTATTATGCAGAAAAATATTGTATGGTAGTACGAGTAGATTTTACTAGATTTTTTTCGGAATACTCATTTAATTAATTTTATTTCATTTAATTTAATTTAATTTAATTTTATTCTATTTTATTTTGGCTCATTTAATTTTAGTTTTTTATATTTGGTTTTATCTTATCACTGAAAAAAGCCATTTACATGAAAAATTCTAAGTATTTAATATGATTTGTATTTTAAAACCGCTTCCGAAAGAAGCTTTGGACATCCTTCCATTGAACTTAAAATACCTCCAAATTAGACAAAGATCATTACCCAACTAAGGTAATTATTTCAAACTGGTTGGTAACCTCACTCACCAAACGAAAATGAAAAATTGTTAATACAAATTCCAGCAATTAGCCACAAATGACAAAACAGCAACTCCCATTCGTTGTGCCCTATTTGGCACTCTACGCCAGCGACTGCAACTAAATTAGTTTTAAGTCTCTTATGGATTCCTTCATTATTCGAAATCGCCAGCCAGCTAGCTCGGTCATAAGCACATTTCAAATAATATTGTAGCAACGCTCGAATTAACCGAATTGGGAAAAACAACGCTGCGGCAACGCTACGTTATAAATGGAGCGCATTTTTGGCGAACAGCAGCAAATTAGTCGCACTGTTTAATTTGTCAATTGTGGATTTGCAATTACGATTGCATATTTCGTGGCACGCGAGTGAGTGAGCGGTGGGGACAATCGCGTACTTATTGGATTACTTTTTATTCGGTTGGCGGTTTCATTAAATCTGTATGGTGTAAATAGAACTAAACGTACGTATTAGGCCATACGAGCCCGCGTAGCCTATCTACAAAAAAAAAAAGTTGTTTTGAGTAATAAGAACTTGTAAATAAGAAATACTGTCCTTTACTGAAAAGTTCATTGCACCTATGTGACGTTACCTATTATAAGGAAAGGGAGCTAAAAGGCGTGCCTCGGGCTATTATCGTTTCGGTTCGAGTATTATTTTTAATTTTTTTTTTATACTCATTATTTTCATCCATACGTGGCAGGCAAGCAAATTCGAACATGCAGCAATACTGAATGAAATAAAAAGAGGCCGGCTCAATGTACTTAATTAAGGCCACCATAGAAGCCAGCACTGATAACATTACGCCTGCTTGGATCTTCAATACGAAACTATCCATTAGGTTCCCGACCATGGAAGAAGGGGATGCAGGACCGCCAGTAGTAGAGGGGGAATATCCATCTACACTGATGGTCCATAGATGGAACAAGCATTCGGAGCGGGTGTCTACTCGAAAGACCTGCAGTTCAACCGGTCCTTCCGTCTACCTAACGACGGCAGTGACCTTCAAAGGGAGATCTATGCTAAGATAGGGCGGCTAGTATTTTACTTAGTAGTAGAGCTCCAGAAGACAAAGCAGTCGCATCAAGACATCGGACATCTCAATTAATTGCAGAATGTACGAGTTAGCTTATTAATCTAATTTTAACCCATCATAGCCATCAAAGAGAGGGTTGGGATATAATTATACTTAGTTCTGTAAATTGGTCAGTGATAGAAAAAATTTGTTTTTTGGAGCCTTCGGGGAATATTTTATGGTGGTCTGAAAACGTTGAATACTAAAAGAGTAATTTAAAAAACTGAAAATAATAAAATGTCACTTATTTTAATATCAAAAAGTTAACGTATCCCCCCTTATAAATCCCGAAAAAGACACTAAAAAAATTATCACGCGTTTGATTGATTTTGGGTAGTGAAATTTTACCTGTAAGGGTTTATTTGCCTTGGTAGCTCTTTAGACTGTCTTTGATTGCGTCGTCTCCAAAAACCCTAAGCAAAGTTCTCGTCTAGTGCTTTCAATGCTTGAGATAAATAGCTGTCTAATAATGAAATCCTGCCAGTGATACCTTATATTTACGGCACATACAGCGATCGGCGCTCTAGCATAGCTCATTCGCCACTATGTCTCACACCCGCGGGCTTGCTTTTTTTTCTGGTATGCTTGCATTAATACTTTGGGCTGTAAAACCACATACATATGTTTGCACATTAAGGTGGTAAAAAAGGTAAAATCAGAGTTTTAATGTTCTCAGCCCCTGCGATTGTTCTACAACGAAAATAAATATACTTGTTTTTCAGTTATTATAAAAAAAGTATCTAGAGGTCGCTCAAAGCGCTCAAAGTTTCCCCATGCATTTTATATGAGAAAAAAACATTTTTCATAGAAATGGTATAGAATTCTTGAAAATCACTATTTTTCTATCGGAAAACTCTGTTTCTCTGCAGGAGACCTCAAGTAATAATACCCAAATGTTTATTTAAACATTTTTTAAAATTAACTATTATTTTTTGATTTCGAAATAAAAGAATAGGTATTTGTTTTCGATATAGAGCAACCCCAGAAGAGGAGAGCATTAAAATTTGGGCTTTCATTTTTCCACATGCATTTTTGAACTACCCTAATGTAGATAGACGACTGAAAACCTAAAAACAATTCATATTTGTTCGCATGTACGAAATTTCACATCTCTATTGCAACACGACACAACGCACACACAAACACACACACACACACACACAAGCGCACGCATTTCCATTTTCGATTGCATAAAAGCTCGACGCCGTAAGTGGCAGATTTACACGAGAAAAATCACACGAAAATGTAATAAGAAAAATGCTAAAACAATAAACTTATGTTCACAGGGAGCATGTTTGCTTGCAAGAGTGTGCAAGTGTGAATTTGCACTTTTGATACGTGCAATTTTTCGAGCATATTCAAGCAATATGCCATCCGTTGCTGTTACACTGTTGCATGCAACATATTGCCGCAACACATAAAATGCCGGCGCCGTGAATGATTTGCGGCATTGCATGTCACGTTGATTATGTCCCTGTAGGGAAAATCTTTAGTTCTGAACTGGTGCGCTTCTAGTACATTTAGACCCCCAGTACTGGTTCGCGATAAATCTCTTTTGCATGCCAACAACTAGCGAATTTAACATGGCGATGTCCTAGGAAGTGTCAATTGCCCCACGCTGTATGCCTTTTTCGATAGTACCGAACTAGTCCTAAATTCTACAGCTCCGAACCAGTTCTAAAATCGACAGACGAACGAAAAAAGTATCGTGATTTTTCAATCTTTTCGGTTTTTCCGTGTGTGCGATTTTAATTATTTTCATACATTATTTACATACCTTTGGCTGTAGTTGAGTTTGAGAGGTGCTTATTTTGAACGCGTGGGTATTTAGTTACTATCGGACTGGTTCGTTTTTAGCGTTAAAGATCTTGTACGGAACTAGAAATTTGATTCACTAGTCCGCGGTTTCCCTGCAGGGGTTTTACACGTACTATATTTGTAACATGTGAGCTTGTGTGTGTATGTGAGAGATTTTGGAATATTTTTTGTTTTTATTTGAAAATTTTTGCTTCGTTGTAATGCTGAAGTGTGAAGAATTAGCAACTTAGTGAAGCCACTCATTGCTAGGCATTAATTACGATTGCCTAACAATTGACTATGCAATCAGTGATGGAAATTTTCAAGCAATGCTGAGGTTTAAATTTTTTTGTTGTGTGTTTATAGTATGACTGATACATATTTACTGCGTCTGAATATGCTAGTGACCTCATTGTGGCGATTACTGGAAAACTTAATTTCAAAGTTGATGTGTTTAGTCAGAATTAAAAGAGATTAGAGTGTCAGTGAAGAGCAGTCTGGCATAGTGCATGTTTTTAGTTTCATCAAATTTCAAATCACCCTATACCGATGAAAAAAGTTCTTAAGTAAAAAAAAATACCTTTACCACACATCTACAGGTAAGGTCTTTAATTTGACCTCTAATTTTTGAAATTCCTTTACACACATGTATTTCAATAAACTGATGAACTTATATGAATTTGATTGTTGTTCGAACAAATGGCAACCCTCCTGAATAAATGAATAATTTTAATGTATCTTTGTAAACACGTAGCAACCCTCTTCAAACATTCCAAATGCTCAAACTAAAGGTTTCTTAACATTCTTTTGTTTGACTACGGTATTTTTATATTTCATATACTTTTTGTATTAGTTAATTAAGTTAAACCTTTCAAACAGGTGGCAGGCCTCTTCAAAAGTATTTTCAAGCTTAATGCTTGTTGATTCTCCTTCGCCTGACATTGCGATACATATTTAAATTAACTGATGAATTAAGTGGAATTTGATTTTTTAAACATGCGGCAACCCCGCTATATACAGTTCAGAAATAAAAGTTTTTCAAACCACCTTCACACATATGTTAATAATTCATTAAACTTACTAAATAATTTCAATTTAACTTTTTAAACAGGTGGCAACCCTCTGTCAACATCCCAAAGATATTCTTAGCGTTCAAACTAAGGATTTCTTAACTCTCCTTCGTTTGACATCCATATTTTGATATTTCGTATAACTTGTGTATAAGTAAACTAAATTCGACATTTCAAGCAGGTGGCAGCCCTCTTCAAAATATTTTCAATCTGCATTTTCTACAATTTCGCATTTTTTGTATACGTATCGAGGAAAATGTGCAACACCGGCAATAAAAAAAATGATTAAAAACAACGGTAGTTTGTAGCCACTTCGCTTTTTATCTGCGGCATCTTCAAAGCAAGAAACGGTGCTGCCTTCGTTGGCAGGTGGCTAAGTGAATTCAAAATAAGGTGATAACAGGAGTACATATAAAGAAATTTCATGTATTTTGTTTTTGCTTTAGCGGCATCAAATGGCAAAATCATGAGGAATATGTGTCGAAAGCGTATACAAATAAATCAATTCACCAAAGTATTGAAGTCAGAAAACCATAGAAAATTTCACAAAATCTGGCTAGTTTCTAGATAATTGAAGCTGCTGAAGAAATAAAATCACTGATGAGATAGCCAACTTTAGCTTGGAAATGCAAACCAATGAGCGGCACAACCTCTATAAAATAAAAAGTTCTAAGCTAGTTCTGAAAGCCACATCAAATTGTTGATGGACCCAACGAGTCCAAATATTTCGATTACCATAGGTCAGTTTCTCAAAGTCTGGTCAACACTAACTGCAGATTGAACCTCGTTTTCGACGTGTTCGACCCCATAACATATAACAGGGAGTCGATAACGCTATTTAACCTGTAGTTAGTGTCAACCAGACATTGAGAAAGTGACCCTAAAAGTGCAAGTTAGCACGAAGATAAAGACTTATTAATGCAAATCCTTTTATGCCGATACCCCGGTCTCCCGCCAGATACATATATCGCCTTTGAGAATATTTCGGTTTTCAGTCAAAGTCGACTCAAATATTTCCCATAGGTTGGCCTCCAAGCGTAGGTGAAGCAGTTGGAAATTCTTGATTTTATAGCCTCATAGGAAAGAATTTCAAGAAAAAAAAAATTCTTAGTGAAAGCAAGCTTCTAATTTATTATCAAGGCGCAATTAATCACTCCACCAACTCTTCAGCTGACAAGGAAAACGTAATAGAAAAAATATTGAAAACAAATTTGAAAGACTACAAAACATCAAAAAATTATAAAACAAACAAACTAGAATTGGATTTACACAGAAGAAAATTTGGAGTTTTTGGAAAATTTTTTGATTTATACGACAGATGGATACGAATAGAGATAATCAGCAGAAAGAAGAACCACAGGATGGGGAAAAGGATGACGACGAGGACGCACAAGCAGAAAATAAACACCAAACGGAGAGAACTAACGCATGTCCATCTCCAACTGATAGCTTAGATCGTGCCAGCGAATCGGAAAAAGACACAGACACCGAGGATGATGAAGGTAGTTTGCACGTTGTGTCCAGCGTAAGAGAGCTAAAACCTCCGCTGGCTGTAGTAATTCTAAAGGGCACACACACAACAAGCACGCCCACGGAAACGTTGGCGAGTATGACTAGCACTGCGAGAATGCAAAAATACGTAAACTTCGAGGAGATAGTTGAAGAACTCGACATACACACGCCATCCACGAGTCAAGTGGTGGACAATGTGAGGGAGTATGTTAAGCAGATCGAAAGTCGGTTGGAGGATGAAGAAACCACTGTGTGCAACTCACCGCGACATGCAACATCACCACAGCCCAGCGCTGTACAAATTGTAGAGCTTCCAAGAGAAACGCTTACATTGGCGACCATCAAAGGCGCATCGCAGCCGAGCTTTACCGACAAACCAAGCGAGGAGAGCGAAATCGAACGCACCGCAAATAACGAAGTGGAACGCATTGTAGCTGAGAATTTAACGCCAACTGCTATGCGCGAACGACCCGATTTTCATCAGGTGGAGCGCGAAAATCAAGAGATCGCCGAGCGTTTTAAGCAAATCATGGAAATGTTTGACAGTTTCACCAAAAATCTCGAAAGTCTTGAAATGCCAGCTATAAAAACCGCAGAGAAAAAAGAAGCGGAAAAGTCAGCGTTGCCATTGCGCAGGCGCCTAAGCTTCAAGGGTTTACACAGCGTTGAGTTGGCTGCGGCCGAACATGCCGGCGGCGTGAGCAGCAGTAATGTGTATAACGAGTTCTGTCTAGAAGTGCATGGCGATCGCAAAGATAATGCTGCGTTAGCCGCAGCGAAAGGTAAGAGAAAAGAAGTAGATTGATTTTAGCATTAAAAACAACAAAGAAATTAATTTGCAAATTGCAGAAACCACGACGAAGCAAAGTCTTGCGCACAAATTCTACCACCCATCTAGTGCCGGTAGTAGCGCGCAACCGCGAAAGACTGAAGCCGCTTTGGATCCAATGTGTCGCGACATAGCCACCACAGTCAGTGGCCTGGAGTTGCTCAGTGAAGAGCCACAACCGTGGTCGCACACCACAAAACCGCGCGCGTTAAAGCTAGGCGCACAAGACACGCAAAGTTTCACGACCATCGGTTGTCAAACATCTGCCGACTACTTGCAAGCGCAAGCGACTTCCTCAGCCAGCACGTCCTTTTGCAATTTACCATCATTGGCGAAAGACTACTCACCGACTGATGATGGCATTGTCAATGCGCTCATTATTGATAGCATAACTGAAGCATCCACCAGCTCGAACGCAGCAGCTGACACCCGCTTATTCACGGATGTCACTGGCGACAGCGACGTTACTGTCATAAAAGCGCAGCGTAAAATTATTGCCACATCCGATCAGTTGGCATTGGTGAAGATACGCGAACCCCCTACAATAGTTAATTTACCGGATGATACGAACGCGCCGCGCGTCACCTCCGTTGTCAGCGATGCCACACCGATCGATGCGCCCTGCGAACGCACCTACCACACCATACACATCGAGGCCAACTCCACGCCCTCGTCGAGTGAGTTGCGTCGCGCGCCATTGTGCTCTCGCCTCTGGAATGTTTTTACCGATTTCTGCGCCGCTGTCTGCCTTTGCCTACAGGTTAATAAGGATTGTCTTTTCTGTTTGGGTTTCTTTATTGCATTCGTTGTAAGCGCTTCATTTTTGACGGCTTTCTTCTATCGTACCTTGAGCATTAATCCACATCTAGTTCAAGTGCCAGTAGCACCGCCACACATCGCCGGCCATGTGAACGCTTTGCAAAATATGCAATATGATCACCCTTTGTAAGGGCTGTAAATGGGTGGCTGTTTGCGGAGAGATAGAAATAATTAGTAGTAGAGCTTTCACCGCCAGTTTGAGGGTGCTTGTTATGTGAAAGTTTGCGGCTGAGCTTTTGAACTGCAGGTGTGGATTATGTGTTGTGTTAAATTTTTTGTACTTCAGTTTGATCAGTCTATGTGCTTTGTAAATGTATGTATGTGTATGAGTTTATTTTCGGATAAGCATGCATTCTTGTTCTTCCTCGCATATGTAGGTGTATGTATCGTAAGCTTTTTCTTGTTGGTATATCGACTTGCTAAAATTTGTCTTATTTTACTGTAAATTGTTAAGTTATTACTTTTCTAGTTTGTGGAGCACACAAATTTATGCTAATTGATAACATATACATACATACATACATACCACGCATATTTGAAAGACCGAGGGACGTAATATTATTTGTCATTAGAAAGCCCACTATTCATGGCTAGCGGAAAAGGAGATGGAAGCAAAGTTATGTTTTGAATAAATTTGTTGTGAAAAACTAACAACCTAAATTAGTTTCTTATTAAAATTTTTTCGAGGTTATTTCGGCATCAGTATCTAAAGGCTGGCAGACTTCCTCTAGTTTCAGTTTCCTACTTCTTTGTTTTTTTAATTTTTCTGTGGCGAATTCACCATTGTCATTTAATTTTAACACGTGAGATTTAGTTTTCTTTCGCGAGTTTTATTTTTGGTACCCCAATTTTTATTTTTATTTTTGCACCGGAGTTTCACTTTTTATTTTATACACGGGAATATCATTTTGTATTTATGTATGTACATATATTTTCCTTCAGTCAGTGTTTTCTATTTAATTTTTTACTCATATTTTTTGAACTACCATTTATATTAAGTGAAATTGCTCTTCTAATTTTCATCAACTATTCCGAGGACCTTCCTTGTTGTTTCTGTTTCTTTAAAGTGCTCCGAGTACACTGTACATCTCACACGAAACTCACTTTTACCTTTCCTTTTGTTTTTTTGTTTGCCTACTCGAAAAACACTTCAGACACAATTCCTGGACAATGCACACAACAGTGACAATGAATACAACCAATTATCCTGAAGTACTATATCTTGTTGCATCATTACGCTGCTCATGGAAGTTGAGATTTTCCAAAAAAGCAGCAACACATACAGACACAAAAGTTGATGGAGATGAGCTGGCAACAGAATTGCAAGTCCGAATAATTTCTAGTTTTTTTTTTTTTTTTTACTAACTCAAGTACTCAGCTTCACATACACATAGTATACGAAGTAAAAGAGAGTGCCTGCCACTTCTGAGAACTTTTCGTTTTTAGTTGTGGCTTGTTCATTTATCAGTAAACCAAAAGTGATATGAATGTACATATGTATTGAGAATGGAATGGAGAGGAGCAGCCAGGTAGAAAGGTAGTTGAAGCTGCAGCTGTAAATTGGTTGCCGCAACAACTGCAAAGGACTATACTCGTGAAACGACAGGCTGACAAGTGAAGCGGCGATACAAAATATTTGAGTTGGCATACGAATTGTTAGAGATTATAATGCATATTGGAGTTTTAATGTAAAATGGGTGTTTTATTGCCTTAATTTGTCTGAACTAAACATCGACTCATTGTAACGAAAATCCCTTCAATTATAAGCATATTTCTTCTACTCCCTTCATCAGTACGTCAAGTTCCCGAATATAGGCCTACATTACTCCATCCTCAATAAAGTTTTCTAAACAGCCTGCTTGCATATGAATAGAGCTTAAGGAAGCTCCCGGGGAATGGAAAAGCATGGTAAATTGTTGACATCAAGTCGGGCCTAGAGTAAATATTTTCAACTGTAGGTTGATATAGAAAGTCCATGCCACTGCTCAGCGGCTTTGATTATTGGCTGACGTGCAATAACTGACTTTGAATGAATCGATGAATAGAAATCCGGCTACTTGGAAATCATATAGCTATTTTGCGAAAAATCTGCAGAAATGCGCGAAAGACAATGCTTCAGTGAATATACAAACGATAGGAAGTGATCGTTAGCGGAGAATTTTTTTCTGGTCCAAAGATTATTGACCTCACCCACCAGATCCACTCTAATGTCAGTAAATTGAAGCTCACCAAGAATCATTAATTTTTTGTTAATGAAATATTTAGATTATTCCAGTAGAATCTTTTGAGATATATTCTCATTGCCGAATATATGTAATAGGTATCGCCGAAAAATGTAAAAAGATAATACCTAGGAAAGGCCAAAAAACGAATTTTATTTTCGAAATTGCCTTGCAAAAAACGTTTGGTTTTAAAGTGGTACGATCTAATGTCCATAGATTTTTTTTTCTCCAAAAAAAAGGAAGCTTTTCAGGATAATTAGCACAACAAAAAAAATTTTTTAATGGTAATGCTACTGCTATTTATATCGAATATTTAAAATATAATATGTAAGTACTGATTGAAGTTATTGCACAGTGGTGACCACATAATTGGGGACCAACTATGCTCGAAAGTTTTTTTTTTTATATGAAATAGAAGTTTTCCTAGAAATCGATTAAAAAGTTGTTAATCCTACTGACCTTTTTTTAAATTTGATGAATTTGGTGAAGTTTATTAAGTACGCCGAGTTTGATAGAAATTGATAAATCGGTTACCGGGGAAAAAAAAACTCATTTACGGTCATAAGGGGCGCCGCCACGCCCATTGTCCAAAAAATTATAATAATCTAATTTTCAGCTGAGTGGTTATTGCAATCATCGGCTTTAAGTGAAATAGCTTCAGCAGTTACGGATTTATTGTGTTTATGTAAATTACCGTTATATGGTAGGTGGGTGTGGTTATTGTCCGATTTCAAAGATTTTGAACAGATTCCTCAGCTAGACTCTATGCAAGGCTCGGAGGATTTGTGAAGCGGCTACTTACAGCATTTCAACATAAGTGGCCGCGGTCAAGTCCACTTTCCCAAAATTACAAAGTAATATTACTTTTTACCAAAACTCTACTTCACGTACTAATTTTCAACAATTTGAATCCAATTTTTACTGAAATATCGTAGTTCTTGTATTTTTCAAAAATACCGTTTTATGGGAATTCGGCGTGGTTTTAGTCCCCTTTGGCCTATTTCCAATACCAACCTAACTTGGATAAAAGGCCAACCTGCATGCCAAATTTCATAGAGATATCTAACTTGTTGCTCCAGTTATCGGGTACACGGACGGACGAGGACAGATAGATATGGCCTAATCGACTTCTATATTCATCTGAGGATTTATGTATGCATTTGTCGTATATCTATCTCGATTCGTTTTGGCTGCTACAAACAACCGTTATGTGACCAAATTTATAATACCTTTGTGCCCAAGCGCGTTCGGTTATAAAACTAATTGATCAAAACTTGTAAAGAGTAGTGTCCCTAATTATGTGGCCACCACTGTGTATTGGAATTTCGGGCAGTACTATCGAATTCGAGTTGTTAAAATTTTTTATTTCTATCGATAGTTTTTTTTAGGCGGAATTCGATAAATTTGTCGTTGGTGTAGCTGATATGTTTTTGTAAACATATACATATGAGTCAAGTTTTCTCAACTGGGCCCAAACTTAAGTATCAAGAATTATCAAATTATTATTTTTTTTTGCTTTTCAGTTCCTTTGTATTATATCTTTTAAACTTAGTTCATTTTTATTGTTAAGAAGCTTTAAGTCAATCAAAGGCAGAGTAATTTTTTCTTATGCAAGTAAAATTGAACGTTTAGCGCAAACAATGCCTTTTAAATTCTTTTCTTAGCTATATGAGAAGCTAGTAAAAAAATAGATTTATGAAAAAAACATAATTTTTTATAAAACAATAATCGCCCATTTTAGTTTGTTGCCCAATAAGCTCTCTAACCGCTGTCAAAAAATCATAAGATTCGAATGAATGGTTGCCGAAATATTTCAGGCTTTTAGCCTGCTTAAAAATTTGTTTGCAAACAACTCTTAAAAAAAAAATTAAAATTGGCTCAAAATCTTTGGTGTCAATATTGCACACCATGTTCACTTTCAAAATCGGTCAATGAAATATAGAAAATCGAAAAGTCAACTTTGGGGGTGGCCCACTTTGAGTAAACTTGACTCATATCTATTTATATATGCATATAAGTGGTTATCGATTTAAATAGCGAACAAATTTTAAATTTTTTTATCGATGTGTTTCTTTATTAATGTACTTATCGACATTTTGCTCCGCATACAATGTTCTTTCGGAGGCGGCGTGAACGATTTAGATTCCTCCATTTGCGTGAGTACAGAAAACGTACACCAAAAAGTATAAAATTTTCATCACTTCATCAATGAACTTTTATCAAATTTATGAACAATTTAAGTAAATACATATATAAAGCTTTATTCTCCTTAAACGAACTTATCAGTACCATATTTAAAAGCATTACATTTTTGCCTTCCGCACAGGTTCTTACAAATATTGCTGTCTTCTACTCTTTCTTGTTATGGGTCTCATGTGTTTCTGCTATACAAATTTATTTAAACTCCATTTCGTTATATAGTACATATAGTGTAACTACAGCAGTCCATCCACCCATACAAACGAAGCCAGTTACCAAAGTCAAATGCATTTGCATTCTTACTTACTATTTGTTCATCATACGCCCCAACGCACAGCGCCAACTTGCCTTTGCCATTTTAAATGCTAGCGTGATTGCCGATAGCTATGTAAATGCACATACATACATATGTATATGCATATTGACAAATACATATGCGCGTGTGTGTGTGTGTGTGTGTGTGACAATTGCATTTTAAATTTAATTTTATTTCATTCCATTCGATTCTGTATATGCATTTTGCTGCCACTTTTATTTCTCTTTTCTTATCTTTGGTCTTAATTTTATTTTGCTTCTATTCAAATTTTGTCGTGCAAGCAAAGCAAGTGCATTTCCTTTTGCATTAGTTGGCAATTTTCTAATTCACTTCTAAATGCATGCTAAATTTTTATTTTCTGTTCGAATTTTTATTCAAACTTGCATTATCGAAACCTTTAAATATATACATACATAAATACTCACGCTTAGATAACTTTGAGGGAAAAACACACTCATTACTTTTTGCTAGTCGTAAAGCGATTGTTTGCCTTTATTTACCTTCGGTACGTAGTATGCTGAGGATATGCAGTTATTCGCATAATGAAATTGATTCGATTACTGAAAGGTGCTTTTATTTTATAAGTTTACGTTTATTATTTTTATCTGCATGCCATTTGAAATAGTTTTATGAAGCGTTATCCCTATTTTCACCTTCAATTTTATGAATCTTCGAACTGTTTTTTATCTCAATTGGAATTCAATATCATGATTGAATTCACTAAAGACATATATGTAATACTTCTATATTGGCAGTAAGCTAACTTCTCAATGTGTAAGCATTCCGAAATCAAAGCGAGACAGTCTAGTACCGTTTTTGTCAATGGATTGTGTACTTGAGTGCCGTTTTTGTATATGTGTTGTGTACATGTTTATTTATAAACGTATGTATGTATTCCTTTTCTTTCGTACGTGTTTATTGATATTTCTGTACTGTAGTGTTTTCGGACGGTACTAGCTCTTACTGCCAATATAGGAGTATTACATATATGACTAAAGAGAGTAATTCGGGTATGGCAGGGTGAGTCAAAAGGCATATTTTTGAATATAAGGATGCGGTCCAGACTTACATCAAACAATCACTGGACTCTGCGGCATACAAACCATCAACCGCGGGCAATGAGCTTCGGCTGAACGTGAGACCCGCGTTTTTCTGGCCCAGTTAAGGTTTCGGCTCATACTCTTCTCCCTCTGTCTTAACCCCGTCGAAGCAGTATATTTCCTGCGCCTATCTTTAGTTAAGCTTGACGGCAACGATTAATGAACGAACCAATTTAATCGAGGCTTAGTAGTACCGTTACAGCAGATACTGGAGAAATAATTCATTGTCATAGCAGAATGTTAGAACATTGTTTTCTTTTACAAAGATTAGCAACATTTTCTTGGCGATTAACATTTAGCGAGCCGAGTTTTTTTTTACCCATTTTCCTCCATCTTTATGCCTAAACTAAAATCCTTATATGCCCTGCACACGCCCACATATTAAAGGCAGAAGCACACCTCTGTTTTTGCACACATCAATAACCATACGTTTTTATTTTAATCACAGCCCACACGGCTATCATTTTTCACCTAAGCTAAGGATAGTGGAAAATATCTGCAAAACGGTTGCATACTCATAGGCGGGTAAAGTGTGGTATTAAGCGCTGATAAATGGGTGAGTCGAAGTAAATAAATATAGAGAGCTTAACTGGGCGGTGTAATGGAAAAAGAATTTTTATATATGTAACAAAATGTAAGTATGTATGTATAAAAAAAATGTGGTCGAAAGCTATTGGTAGTGCTTTAAAACTGGGAACATAAATATGTATGACTAGCAACAAGGCTCGTAAAAGTATGCAGCAAAAAAAGTTTAAGCTTTGCAGCATTAAAATAAAAATAAAACATTTTATGGTCGCGTTAAATTTCGAGGTATTTTTACATATTTTCAAACGAGTAATTTCCATATAAGAGCGCAGTTACACACGAACGTGTACGTAGCTTAGCGTAGAAGTACGTAGAAACATATCAAGTTTGCTGTTGATAGAAAGAGAGAGAAGCAACGTCGACGTCACGGTCATGCGGTGCTGAGTTTTGGTTAACACGCTGACCCGTTCTCCGTTTTTATGTCCGTGGGTAACTGCGCTTTAAGATGCTGGTAGAAATATTTCAGTTTAAAATTTTTTTAGATTCCTATCAACATAAGTATGTATGTATGTATGTAGATAAAAGCTTTTGTTTTCACTTCCGCATTTAACACTCCATTTATATTTACTGTCAAAGTCACTTTGGTAAATTCAACTAAAAATAGTCGGCATCTTCCTTAATATTCATGCGAGTATGAAAAATTTGTATCCTCTTTTTCAAAGCCTTTTTTTTTTGCAAATGCACACTGCTGCCGGGCTTACTGACGTTTACACTTTAAATGCATTTGACTCAATCTAAGTAAAATATGTAGATAATATAAATTTTATTTTCCATTCCATTCGCTTTGTATTCAATTGAATAGAATTGAATTACATTTTACTTTGATTGCTATTTGGCAAAGTAAAGAATATAATAAAAAAGGGTAGCATAGTGGTATGAAGAGTGCGTATGTATGTATATTGGAGCAGATGTGGTTACAAGAAGAAAGCGTGTCGATTTATATTAATTTTTCTAAGTGAAAAAGGGACTGCTATGCAATGTATCGAGACAAAGAAATGGAGGAAACAATGTTATAGTATAGCATAGGAAGATTTTGCGTGTAATTCTAAGCAAATTTTCCACACAAACCAAGGGTCTAAAATTTCGAAAATAGGTTTCGAAGAAAATGCTGCACCCTCTGTTGGAAGTTTTAAGAAAAAGATAATGGCATAAATGCTTTCAACATAATACCAAAAAACTCCTCTTAGCATATTTTTATACAAAATTTAAACACTTCTTTATGACACCACAGCAAAATGGTTAGAATCCCATTTGATAGGAATTACACGTAGAATCCTTCTGTGCTATACGCGCATAGTCGAAAAAGTCTGCGCCACACAAATTGACCCACCCTTATGTATATACATATCTATGGTCATAAGCAATAACCGCCTAAGTCGACTTACGATTGAATTGAGTTATATATGCTATCGTATTATCCAACTACTATTCCAAGCGTATGCAAATACCCATCTTGCCAGCTAGGATATTTAAAAAGTTATAGAGGAAAATATTTTGGTTTCCCTATAAGGTTAACATTACAATACAAATGTTAATAGGTACGTTTCTTCTCGCAATCAGGTTTCTTGACTTAGGCGGTTATTGCCTATGACCACACATTCATATACATATGTACATTAGACCACGTAAAAAAAAATCGGCAATGCGATCGGAGTAAGACTCAAATTTTAGCATTTGGTATAGTAATGATCCTCCATGAATCTCCCCTCTATAGGACAATTGTAAGAAGTCCCGCGCCGAGCCTTTAGTTCGACCATAAGAATTGCACGTAAGAAAATGAGTTCTAGAATTTCGATTGTAAGCGACATTCTTTATTCTTAATTTTATTTTCGATGCAAAAATGCATCTAATTGCTCTGGCACGTTTCTGCATCAATAATAAAGTTTTGAGAAAATGTCGCTTAAAAATGTTGGCGGTTAGGGCTCGATATGTTCCTATTAGACATATTCTGAATGTCGAAAATTTGAAATCGTCTCGATTTCAATAATTTTTTCGATACTTTTTAACGCAAAAATTTACAAATCTCGCATTAAAATGATTTATTTCATATCGCTGCTGCTTCTTCTACAGTTTGCAATTAGAATATTCACTCTTTTGATCAGATATAAGTAAAAAAAATATTTGCCAAATCGAGTCGATTTCAAAGTTTCGAATTTCACAACATGCCTGTATGTTTTCTGTCAACAAAAATTATCTTCCGTTCTATTCTGCACAAAAAAATTTCGTTCCCTGAACATTTGGTACTAGGGATGTGCGATTAATCGGTTAATTAATTTTTTGTTTAATCATAATCCTGTAGCTCGTTTCTGTAACAATTCTCTGCCATGCAGAACGCGCGAGTTAAAATTTTTGGGCTTCCATGTTTTATTTTTTCTCTCGTTTAACACGCCTAAACTTATACCGTTATCACTTCTATGAAATTTCTAGTTAAAATGCGTTCTTAACAATCACATAAAGCAGTCTTTAAACTACCTGAGAGTTGTTCTTCTCGCTTTCATTTCATTTCATTTATTTATTTGGCTACTTTTTGCTTTTGCTTGCTTTTGCTTACCTAAATAACATCTATGGGCACATTCTAATTATTTTTGTTAAATTTGTTAAACATTTTATTATTTTTTCAATTTGTTATTTTTTCAGCACCTTACGCCTTTCTTTCTATTTTTATTGTTCGTAGTCATGACAAATATGTTTGCCGCTAAGGTAATGCTTTATGTTTTTTATGCTTAGTAGTTGTTAAGGCAAATAATAAAAATAATAAACGATACCTTTTTCTATTGCTTTCGATACAGTTTAATTTTGAATTACATTGAAATTATGCAGTGATTTCCAAGCTTTCGATATCAAGTCTCGTGGTGGCAAGGAGCTTTAAATGTTTTTTATATTTCTTCAAATATTTTCTTTCCAAAATTAACTATTTTATTTTTAGCTACAAAAATAAATTAAATAAATATTAGCGGTAAATTTAAAAAAAAAAATCCAACTATTGTAATTCATTAAAGTTTATGTAAAAGTCTAATAAATGCGTTTTATAGTATAATTGTGTTCAAATATTTCACTAAATAGGGATTCGGTAAACAGGAGGCATTAAGAGCTGACTGTGATCTAAACTTAGTTTAACTGCTTCAGCTAGCTGATTAAAATTAAGATTAGTTAAAGAAATGAATGCAGTTTACGTGATCTAAGATTTAACTAGCACTGAAAAATTTGCCTTAAGAATGCTCGCTTTAGACTAGAAACTACTCAAATATTGAAAAAAAAATTAATTTAATTTTTTCCTTATAAACTGTATTTATATTTAATTGGAAAATAAAACATTCCTTGCCCTGCTCAATGTTTTTCAGCACATTATCAGCATTGATTTTTTTTAATTGTCTTCTTATTTTTTATTTTTTTAATCTATGGCAGCTTTTTAGTTTTTCAATTTCAGCTAAACAGCCAGCTCATAGATTTTCGTTCGCCTTAATTGTGTTTAATTTTGAATTTCAACTTGATTTTGACTTACTAAATGCAGCAGTTTAGCTGTTTTTTGTTCTATATTTTGTAGCTACTTTATCTGAGGATCGAAAGCCGAAGGCAATATTACAATAGAATCACTGATTGATGAAACAAATGTACATAAAGCAACCCGTTGGAGGTAAAAAAAAATTACATAAAAAAATAATAACCATAAAAAATCACAAAAGCAGCATTAAGCGTAAATTCAAAAAAAAAAAAAACGTAAAGGAAGTGATAAATATGTCAGTAAAGATATCGATAAATGGCACTAGTATCGAAATATTTTCGAAGATAATATTGGTAATATAGACAAATATGTCGGTTATGGTACTGATAAATAGACCGTTTGCCCTAGCAATAAATATGGCTGTATTGATATCGATAAATTTTGATAAACACAAGTCTAAATATATCGATATATCGATTGTATCGATAAATATGCCAGAAATGATAACGTTAAATAAATCGTTTACTATATCAATCAATATGTGTATATGTATGTTGATCATAATGTTGACAAACATGTCAGCAATGACATCGATAAATATATTATATCTGTAACAGTAACATCGAAAAATAGGTCGACAGTAATATCGATAAATCTATCAACAATTAATATTCCAGAAATAAAATCGATACAAATTTATATCGACGATGATTTTTATATCGATAAATATGTATCTATGTAAATCGGTATTGCGCTTTGGTGTTTTTGGAACCGATCATCTTTCTACGGAAAATTCGTCCACCAAACAAATGCAAACAGTTCAGTTATATCACCCGCCACCCCCTCTGAAATGGATCGAAATAATTTTTATTGAAAAAATGCAAAAATATAAACTACCAAATCAAGGATGTTCTATCTTTTGGTGGTATTACCGACTTGCGGTATTACCGACCTATTATGTATTCGTATTCTGAGGATAAAAATACGTAACTTTTGTTTGAAGCCTTTTTCTTCGAGGTGCCTTTTTCAACCCCTAAATGACCCACTCCGGACTGGTCGAAACCGGAAGTCGGGAAAACGAACAAAAGATCTCCGTCTCCGTCTCCGACTTAGTAATTCATACTGTTTCGTTGTCGAATAAAAACATTTTGACTCATTTAAGCAGTCCAGGACGATTTGAAGTTCGACGGTCATTTAGAGATTGAAAAACGTACTGCCGAGAAAAAAGTTTCAAACAGAAGTTACTTATATTTATCTCCAGAATCCGAATCTATAGTATCAGTATAATAATAATATAGTATAGTGTTAAAAAAGTCCAAAATATCTCTTTTAAATACATAAATTCCCGCTGTTATGCTTTTATCTTCCTTATAAGCGAATGCACCATTTAAAAGTCTTATTTAAAGTAATTTCCATTTAAACTTCTAGCTGGTTTTTCACTTCTGTGAACAATCAAACTTTAAGTTGACGGATATAAAAAAACCAAATTTATTATTATTACCCTCCACACATTTTTAATCCTTTTTTTTTAGTGAAAACAGTCAAAAAAGCCAGTCTTTGCTATCTCACTACTTCGAGCTTTTACGGCACTATTATCTATCTCTGTCTCCCTCTTTCCGCCTCTAATCACCCCAAAAAAAAAAAAAAAAAACATAAAATTATTAGCCTCTTGCTAAGTTGGCACGAAAATGCATCTGAGCATTGCAATTACCCACTAACCGAATTGTAATGCTGATGACACAATTACTGGCACTAAAAATTATTACTTAATGTGTATTTTCATGTACGTCGTTGCAGCTTTCGCAATTAACAACAATTCCACATTCCATCTTTCATAATGCTACATACATACATATTCACTTAGCTACAATACTTGCATCTTGTGATGTGCACAGTGCAACAAATTTGGAATGTGGGCAGCGTATGTTGCAGCTAAGCCAATTGAAATTATAAAAACAGCAACAATGCAAACAGTTGTATTTATGTGCATACAATACAAATACAAAACAAACAAAAAAAAAAACAAAACAAAACAAAAAAACAAATCGTGCAATAGACATTTTCAGTTGTCATCAGCCTGCATTTTTTTTTATTGATGTCATAACATTATTTCGTGCAACATTGTTTAATTTGTTATTTGTTGTCTTCTTTTTTGTTTTGTTAGTTTCTCAACTGCTGCTCGAGTGATGCGGTTGTCTTTGTTGACAACTTTGGCAGATGTGCATTGTTGATACGAGTACTAAGTAGCTGCACTTGTACTAAGTTAGTTTAGCATGGCTAGAAGTAAATCGTAGCTGCATGCGCATAAACACACATTACCGTAGCTACTCTGCGTATCTTGTTACATTTTCGTGGCATGCATTTTTCATTGCTTGTCACGCAGGTCCAAAATAAATACATCAACAAAAATTAAAAAAAAAAACTACGTATCGCTACCCGGGTTTGGAAAAATGTATTTCTTATCGCAAAAATTTTAAAAAAATATTTTTCTCGACCAGCTATAACTCTGCGATTTATGAATTTATATGAACAATTCTCAATAAAAGGTAAAATTTACTTGATTTCAAGTAAATATTTTGTCGAATCTCTGGTTGCGATCCCAATTTTTTTTATATTTTTACGTAGAACAACCCTAATGTACATACATAATTTATTTACAAGCTTTCAGATCGGTTGACGACTGGCTCCTTTTATGCTAACAACAGTGTCTAAATTAATAACAATTCCGCTCAATCAATTCCAATACAGTTGACTGCATACTTAACGTCAAATATTTACAATGACATCCTAAATCTGGAAAATCCGAAAAGCCACAACGAATTTTGATGTATGTATTAATAGTTTAGGTCAAAATCGCTTGGCTAGCTACTGCGCCAATCAAAAAGAAGAAGATTAGTAATTTAGGTATTAAATATTTTGAGTTTTTCCAGACTTTTCCGCTCGCAATTCTTATTCCTATAAAAGGTAAAATAAAAATTTATTTATTTAACTTTTTCAATTTCTTCTGCTATGTATAAGTACATAAATGTATTTGAATTGAAGAAAATGGAAAAACTTGCACTTTCAAAACCTAAATGCGTCTTCTTTGCTTACCTTGTGCTTGTTTGTGTGTATGCCTGTTTATCTGATACATTTTATCAAAAGGCAACCATAATTGAATAGTATATTGAACTATACTGACTAAGTTCCAAATACCTTTTGAGCAACATACACATATTTGTACCTATGTATGTATGTACTGCCCGTCGCGCTCCAATTGCACCCCCAAGTTGCTTTCACCAATTTGCTTTCACAACTTTTGCTTAACAAATTTGGACAATTTGTTCCAACCTTCACTGTTTTTCATATAACTTATCCAAATATTTATGTACTTCATTTTGTGTAGGTGCGTGTGTCTATATTTACATACATATGTATTTGGCTGAAAAAAAAAATTCACTTTTCTGACAGTCGCGTTGACATGCGTCCAATACAATTAAGGCAAATGGCAAACAGAAATATATATATGTACATGGTTATCAACTTTGCCATCACGCATGCTTGCATGTACATATACATATAAGTATGAGCTTAATACATACACATTTATGTAAAATTATCATGTAAAATACAACATTTTTTCGAAGCCCAAGGTGAGAGCGCCAAAATGGCTGCGGGCCAAGAAATACCTGGCATGAGCTCTTGCTAGCCGAAAACTTAGTTAGATAGCTCATGACATGTTTCCGAACTTTCAAGCACCCACAATAAAGCAAGCTTGTTAAATTTCTTAGCTTAATAAAGTCTACGCTAGCATTGCCGAACTTGTTTGAATGTACTTAGTTGGACAAAGTTATACAGAACTTAAGTGCAGGTGGGTTGGCACTACGAACATAATATCGTTTGACTCTCTACCTAATTTTCATCCATGCTTTAGTTACTGCTTATACTTCCGATAAAAAAAAAAAAATATACTTTTTCTTCTCTACATATTCATCTCACGATTCACATACTCATAGTACTATTTGATGTAGACTCTATATCAGCGATTCCCAAAGTGGTCCAGGGGGACTCCCAGGGATCCACAGGAGACTCGTCGGTGGTCCACGTTGTCGTGTAAAAGGTATGGGGTTCACGAGTTGTAAACGGGGGTCCATGAAAATTTATCTGGTTTCGATAGTAAAGAACAAAAATGTTGGCTTGGCTTTACCCCATCAATGTAGGCAAGCAATACCCAAAAAAAGAAAAAAAATTAAGGCATCAAAAAATATCATATATTTCGGTGATTTTAGACATGCTGTAATTCGGTGCGTTCTAATCTTCAGATTTTCGGGATATACATTTATAGAAGCTACGGTTCTTATACAATTCTGATAGATAGCGCAAAAAAATATGTTTGCAAAGTTTTTGCTTTTTTTTTGGTCAACGGGCTTTAAAAAATATTTCAGTGGCATATGGTAAGTAGTGTATCTAATGCAGCGTTGGGCAGAGAGAGCTTTTACTCTGCTAGCCTCTATACAAAATATATAGAAAGCTTAAAAGGGCTTCGCCCGCGGGCAAAGCAGTGCCCATCTGTGATTTAAAGACAGTTCGCAAAAATTCTTCACTGAGGAATAAAACTTCCATCGTGCTCCTCACTACAACTCCATTCTAGAGTAATCAATTTTGATTTACTCTTTTGTGAGTTAAAAAAGAGCGATCTTCAACTTTATTTATCGTAATATACATACATACATACTTACCTCACCATCACTCAGTAATTTTAATCGTATTGAGAAATTATTTTATTTTTGATGGCTTTAATCCGTTTTCAGACACGTCAATTCCTGAAAGCAATTTTTATCGCATTCCCTTTTGTGTTTTCTCTTTGCTTCCACATGCCTCAAGTTTTATTGAATTCAAGTCCTTGGTTTTTTAAATGGGAAGCAACGAAACGATCAAAAGAGAACAAGAAAACTTGAAACGAATCGATGGTACGCAGGTATCTGTACTCTTCGCCTCTCTTCTCACCTCCTTCGCCAACGAACGAGCAGGCTTGCAAGCAAGACTTGGCGTGTCTGGAAGGGGACTTACGTACTCTGTTTTAAGAAGGTTACTTGTAAAAACTTGCATATTCCATCGTTAGATTCAATCTTCAAATTTTTGGTGAGTTTCGGGAATATGGTAGAAATGTAGCAGCAGGGGGTCCACCGAAACTAGTAAAATTTTGAAAGTGGTTTACGAAAAAAAAGTTTGGGTCTACATCCTAATCCGCTTCTATTTTGGAGCCATCGCTAAAGATTTTATAATCAGTAAGTTCGGTCACAGAATGAGTTAAACTCGAACTCACAATCAACTTCAGGGAACTCAATATACATATATTTTAGTACCTTCTCAGCAAACGCAACACTTATTATTGAGTACTGTTGTTCGAAAACGAAACTGAGGTATGTTGAGAAGACTTTGTTACGGGAAAACACCCCTTAAGAAATTTCAGACTCTTAAGGAGCCATTCTGCCTCTATCGAAGGAATGTTATAAAGAAAAATCGTATTGCTTTTAATTGCATTTTCGTGATTTAGAATTGACTCACTAAAATAAGACCTTAGCTGAGGAGCTTTAATTCAACTACAGAACTGTTTCTATTTCCCACGGAGGACCATAAGTCAGGTTTTGTTTGAATTTTTAATTTTTGCATTTCATTCATTTAATGTACATATGTAAAGTCAGATAAGACCTTCAGTTGGAAAAATAAATAAATGCATACATACGTGCGTAAATAAACGCATGCACTCGTGCCTCTGCGTTTCTTCTAGGCAACATGCGTATTTTTTATATCTACATATGTATGTGTGAATATATGTATGTACATATGTCTGTAGAACAATCGCTATGCTTTGCTGCATTTGATGACAAATGAAACTCTGGTCTCAAAATTTATACGTACATACATCTGTTAGTACATAGATATTTTTATACATTTAAATAATATATGTCTGTGCACAACACAAAACGTACGTACAGCGTGGTCCATACAGTGGCTTCTTTTTTAAAATCCAAGGAGAGGAAAAATCAATTTCTTGCGCTATATTTTCGGTTCGTAGTTCAAAATTGGCATTTTGTGTTCCCACTTCACTGGAGGCTTCGTTTTTCACTCAATTTCAGTATAAAGTAATCAAATTTGAAGGAGACCAGGTGAGCATGATTTTTGTATTTTTGTTTGTATTAAATTTTTTAGTGCAAAGTGCAGAAAAAGTGGCAATTTTGAAGAAGATCGATTCTCCTGTTCCAGTTAACAAATAATACATAATAAAAGCTAGTTGAAAACAATTGAAGGGTTCCCCCAAAACGAAAAAAATTTAACAAGAAAAATTTGGAATGTTATAGAAAAAATTTCAAATTAAGCGAAAAATGAAGCTTCAGTGAATTGTGAATAAAAAGCGACAATTTGACCCAGTGTGCGGTATCTGGCTCGTAGCACCGCATTCTGTTAACCCAGTTTTCCAAGACCTTGGTAACGGTTTCTGACTCTATCTCGCGAATAGCTTGTTCGACATTTGCCTCAAGGGCCTGAATCGGTAATGAATTGAACAGTTCCTCACGGCACCCCACAAAAAATCGAATGCCCCCAAATCGCAGCTCCGAGGTGGCTAATTGACATCGCCGAAACAGCTGATAACCCTATAACCGAAACTTGGCGCGCAAAGGATCGATTGTAGCATGGGCGGTGTGTTTTCATCAAAAATCATTATTTCCCAACGTTGCTCAAGCGTAAAGCGATTTATTTAGTTCTACGGAGATATGATTCTGCCTTTCTGTCAATATTTTCAGCGGGAAAGAGTTGTCACTGTAAAAATAACATATGACCAACAAAAACACTATATGGACCACCCTTTATATAAAGATACATGTACATACCATAAAACTGTGTTGAACACATTGCTCGAAGTTGACAGTTGCATTGCACTCAATGTTAAGCCATAAAAAAAAAAATAATAAATTGGGCACACTCGTTAAGGAATAAAACTGAAAATATGATCAACGAAATTGGCAGTTGCTGAAGCTTCACATATGTGAAAAATTCTTCTTTTTAACCGACTTCACAAAAAGGAGAAAGGTTATCCATTCGTCGGAATATTTCATTTTATGTTTTTTTTTTGTATGTATGTTACCGCATAACTTTGGACGACGTTAACCGATTTTTATAATTCTTTTTTTCCCACGAAAGGTGTTACCTATTAATTTGGTTAAAATCTAATCATTGGATCATGAATAAATTAACAATAATCTTAAATTTTTGTATGAGAATTGAAGTCGGTTTTGTTTTTTGCTTAAAAATTACTTGTTTCTATTAAGAGCTTAAAATACTTATTACAAAATGCTTGAAAAAAAATACTTTTTTGGTTTAATTTTTTTTTGATGATTGAAATGGGGTTATAGGGTTCTTGGAAAGAGGATGGGGTTAAAGAAATTTAAAATTTAATAAATCAAGCTGAAGAACTGATGATAAAAAATCGAAATAGGTAGGTTAGGTTAGGTTAGGTTATCCTGGCTGCCCTCATCCGCGCAGGAAAGGGCATACTTAGGCCTCCATGGGCCCATTGTGATACCATATTTGAGACTCATACGTCCCTCCTCCTACCTCAGAAATTCAACCAATTTGTAGCTCTGATAAAGCGCACAAAATCGTAGATACTGGCCGAGTCCAGTTCAGCCAGACACTCGAAAGAATAGCGAAGGAGCGAGCGTCGACGGGCTCTTGCCAAGGCGGGACAGCGGCACAGGTAGTGCTCCACGCTCTCGATCTCCTCCTCATCGCGGCAAAAACATCGAAATAGGTAGGTGAAATGCAAAAGCTGGCGATTTTCGTGTAGCACTTTGAATAATGATCCAGGGAAAACTTTATAAATCAAAATTGATTTTGGACACATATAAGCCATTCTCCGCTTGATTGCGCTTACTAGCCACTAGAATGCCTTAACTTCATCACAACTTACTACATATGTACATATATATGTATGCCTTGTTTTAGTACAATTTTTTACCATTCTTGCCATGCTCTTTTACCATAAAGAACTCATATACTATATATGTAGGTCTTACTGGATATCTAAAAGTCATTACGTAATCGTATTTGCCTTTTTTATAATTTTGCTTGCATTCATCTTAAATTATATGTACGAATATGTATATTTGCGAACTATGCACATACATACATACATACCTGCATGCGTTTCATGAAAAATGTCCCAGCGCAGTAATCTGATCGCGCGTGTTCAGTGTCAGCTGTGATGTGAAAACGCTGCTGTGACCCGCATTTAACCCAACGGTGCTGCGGCAATTCATGCAACGCGCATGAGAAAAATTACAACAATAATAATACAACAAGTAAGTAGACAATGCCCATGCACATATACATATCTGCAGTGCATACCTACCTACATACATACATACATACATACATATGTACATAATTACATTTTAATAAAACTAAATCGCCTGGCCAGCGTTACGGGCATGTGTAATTCAATGCGACTGCGGTTGTTTGTTTTATACCCTGTATTACCAATGAACATTTTTATCGGCTAAAAATAAGCATCCCTGCAGGAAAAGGTGTCTTGTGCCTTTTTGAAAGTTAAGGACATTTTTTTACCTGGCCCGATCCTCCTTTGTATTTAAATGCGCAAATAAAACTTGCTCCTTGGTATCGCAGAACCCAGGGCGCTATTAATAAGATCCTTCTACTAATATCTTTGTGCATACGTATATTCAACACAGAAGATCAGCTAAATTTAACGCTACCTACCTTTAGCTGAAGAAGATTATCACCTTATTTCTCAAATAACTCCTTACCGTCTTCCGCATTCTATTTTAGGTCTTGCTCTCCTCTCTAACGTTTCCATTCGAAAATACCTTCAATGCTCCATAGCCTGATAAGTATTCTTTTGGTTGTTAATCGAAGAAAGTCCTAAACTGCCCGCGGTGTAGAGTTTGAACGAAAGGTAGGCATCCAATGCCTAGAAGACTTTGTTATGGTAAGGCAGTCATAAACAATAAAATAAAATTCCGCTCAAATAAAACCAGAGTCTTCTTTGGTCTCAAATTAGAATTTAAATTTCACATATGACTTCAATATGAACTTCAAAACATGATCTAGCGTCTTTTCCCAGAAACTTTCATTGAGGGCAGCTTACAGACTTCCACACAGATGTCGAATTATGCAATTGATAGACAGTAAAGTTGTTATTAAGAGTTTTAAAACTACAAATCGTCAATATATACTGGGTTCTGGAAAATTGAGGTTTTCCAAGAAATGAGAAATCAAACGAAGAGGGGGTCGACGACTAGAGGTGAGGAAAATGTTCCAACCTTGTTAACACTAGGTCCTACAATTTTAATAGCGGGTTGAGCAATCTGGACAGAAGGCTAGTATTGCGTTTATTCTGGCTATTGGTCGATGGACGAAGAATACCGAGTGTGCTGAAACTCACTCCGTTTCTGCAACAGGTGGAGATTGGGCTCCGATCACGTAATTTATAGACCGGGAGTCGTGGTAGATGGTGACCGACTCCCTATGAATGTCTTTGATCGGTCGTCGGCAAGTCGTCGGGTCCAGTGGTTGGTCGATATATGTCTGGACCTCGATGGCCTTGCTACGGTTCTGTACTTTGTTGACAATTTCTGTTGTGTGCGCGAAGAAGAACAGAAAAGGTGAACCCTAAAATTTTTGGGTTGTTCACTGTCGGTATTGGTGTGCCATCGACGTGAATGCCTAATTAAAGCCTGACCTCTTTCGCCCGGGTGCTAAAGAGGGTCGCCGTTGATTTTGTTGGGTAAAGTGTTAAGCACTTTGCAGTGAAGAAGCGAGAAAGGCCGGAGCGATAGCCGTTCACTTTTGAGCAGAGGTCATCAATTCCATTCCCATACGCCAATATCGAGCAGTCGTCAGCGTACGAGATCAGGTAAACTCCCTCAGGTGGCTGTTGTGCTGTGCACTTTACAGAAACCATGCTGATGCTTCGCTAGGGACAAGTGGTAGTGTTTTCGCGACCGGGGAAAGGAGCGTTATCGGGCGATAAGAGTCCCCTTTGTTGGCGGGTCTCCCCGGTTTCAGGAGTGATGAGAGTGGCCATTGACAGGTTGAGGACCTCCGTGAGGGATGCTACTCCCGCAGTCCCCAAATGTTTTAGCATCAGCATGCAAATTCCATCCAATGGCCCTGGAGAGTTCCGCCTTGTACAGATTGTGTAGCCTCCTGGCCCCTCTACGCCTGGCCTTGTCTACCGAAGGATGCAGTGTGAACTGCCAGCTAAAATAGCTCGCGCATTTCTTCGAGTCCGACGAGATGCGACTATCGAATGAAATTTCCGCGCTGTCGTCGCGCCTCGTCGGGTTGGGCAGGGACCTTACGGTTGACCAGAGCTCACTCCAGAAGCGAAGTTACGGGTCTTCAGTGCTCTTTCCACTTCTTCCGCTTATGCTGATTTACCAGTTGTCGAATCTCCGAATGAATGCCCTTCAAGCGAGAATATCCGGGATAAACCTAGCGTAGGAGGTGGTCACGCCAGGGACCGAACATAACAGTTATTGTTGAAAACTGTCATGGAAAAATTCACTATGAAGGAAATGTTCTACAACTAAGTGATACATACCAATCCATTTCTTTTTTCACCAAGACTAAAATTTTAAAAAACATTTTTATTTGCAATTTTTATACAAAATTAAAAAAAATAACAATTATTTTTGATTTTTATATTATAATTATTAATAACTTAGATAACAGTTATTGAAGACTTTTATTTATAAAAGTCATCAATAAAAATCAGTCAGTGACTTTTAATTTTAAAAGTCATCAAAATAAATCAGTCACCGATTTTTATTTTTTGAATCATTCGTATAAAAGTCATTAACATTTTTCGCAGTTAAAAAGATGTTGGGAAAAAAAAGTTTACTACGACTTATACAAATAATTTTTATAAGTATGATTTAAAAAATAAAGGTCAGTGACTGATTTATATTTATGACTTTTATAAATAAAAGTCTTCGATAACTGTTATCTAAGAAATATAACTTAAATATCAAAAATAACTGTTATTTGCAGATTATTAAGATTAAAATCAAAAATAATTATTACTTTGGATTTATTAAATAAAAATCAGAAATAACTGTTATTTAGGGAGTAATTAAATAAAAGTAAAAAAATAATTGTTAAAGAGGGATTTTTTTAATAAAAGTTGTAACTGTTACGGTCCCTGGGTCACGCTCATTTGCTATAACAGCTGCTTCTTCGGGGAAATTTGGGCGGACTTCCGCGATGCGTCCGGATGGTATGAAGCAAGCCGCTGCTGGCTTGAGTAACAGGGGGCCATAAAGCTTGGGTCCACTTCCTAAGAGACCTAAGGCCAGTACAGATTCTTAGGTGACTTCATCCGTTGCAAGAGTTGCACCTAAACGAAGTGGAGTTCGGATGGAGTCGTCGCTGGCAAACGCAGCAGAAGTATACTTCTGGTCCGGGGTTGGGCTTAATGCCCGCCCAGAGAAGAAGGATGCGAAGCAATCCGGCTGCAAGGTATTGCTCAACGAACGTAAAATGATTGATGGAGTTCGTCGATCTAAACAGTAATTCCGGTACGTAGAACCGGCTTGCGTGGAAATAGGAGTTCCTCAGCAGTTTTGATGAAGTATGAGCCGAGATGTTTAAACCTTGGCCTGGAGAAAGCAGGGCTGCTGAGAACATACTCAAAATGATTCCATCCTAACATAACTCAAACGGGTGCGCCAACAGTAGTCCGAGTAGGTCGTTACTATGGAGAATTCCCGTTGGGGACTTCAGTCAGCAACAAGATATGCATAAGAGGGCTTTGGCTCATTCCTCGCTGAGCCAACTAATTTGGATATATGAAGTCCGATGCGACGAGGAAATATGTCTGGTGTTCCATAAGCAGTTTCGATTACACCATAAGCGAAGCTGTAGCATATAAAAATATTTCCTGCAGGGTTTCGACAAATCACTGCAAATTCATACTGGCACACATATCTGCTGCACACAATATTTGCATACGAAAGTGAATGGAAGCGTGGCGAAAACACGTGCGTACCACCAAATTTCGCAGAAAACCACTCCGTTTGGGAACTGACAGCCAGCGAAGCATTCTGGAGATGACTGCAGTACCACAGCGGTTTCACTAAAATATGCGTGAGAGCGTATGTGTTTGGTGGCGTGTGGATTACAATGCATGCCGGGTATGCGCAGCATTTTGTGGCAGACAACAAGGCGGCTACGAAAGACGTCAGGCTTCTGTGCGCTTGAAGGAGCGCTGCCTTAAAGCAAATACATACATACATACTCGTTAATGTATAAACACATGTATTAGGGTGATGCAAAATAACTAACCTAACGAATTAATGGCCTTATAAGGACCTATTTACTGAGAAGAAAATGCTCCCATTAGGAAAAATTTTAATACTAATTTTAAAAGGTGTCGGTGGGCATTTGGAATTTTTCATTTAAATAACATGCAAAAAAAATTCGGTTTTATTAAAAATGTCATACCTATTGAACCTTTTGGGATACAATTATATTCGCAGCATATTTTTGTAGGGCATTAAATTCTCTAAAAAAATTACCCTGAAGTTGGTTGTCTTAGAGACGATTAAGAGTAATAAATATGATGATATTGCTGAACGAGGTATAGTTTTCGTTAAAAATTATAATCTAACTTCGACGAAAGAAGGAGAACACAAGCAATTTCCTTTGCCAGTAGTGCAATTACATCGCTAGAAATACTCTTATTGCAATAAACTGCATTTTATTTATAATTAAAGCTAATAATACTGTTTAAAAATGCAATCAAATAAAAATAAATGCGCTAAAAATCTCTCTTTTTTAACAAATCTGGTTCAAAATCAAAATTTTATACACATTTTTTTAATTTTAGTGCAATGTTTTTTTTCATTTAGCATGAATATTTCCAAAAATAAAGCCCTAAAACTGCATATTTATGCTTTTTTTCGAATTTCTTAGCCCGTAAGTATATACATTTTTCAGCTTCAGCGTAATTTTTTAGAGAATTTATTGCCCTAGAAAAAAAATTTGCCTAAAACGGTTCAATTTTTCTAATAAAAAAATAATAATTTTTACATGGTATTCACATTGAAAATTTCAAATGTGCACCGACACCTTTTAAAATTGGAATAAAAAATTTTCTAAATGGCAGAATTTTCTTCTCAGTCAATAGGTCCTTTTTAGGCCACCCTAATATGTATGCAAAATTCAAAAAGTGCCCCGAAAAAATTAATTCTCTTCAATTATTTACATAAAAGTGGTCTTAAGGGCAAACACATGCGTATTTTTCAATAAGCATACTTAATTACTTACAGATCTCGACTTCATCGAAAATATTAATTTCCTCGCAAATTTTTCGTGCGCTACTTCCTCCAATCACTCCAGTCGCCCACCTCCACTCCACTCACCCATATGCGCTCTGCATTTGAAAAATTTGTATGTATATTTGTGCGCCTACAATGCCTACACGAAAATCGCCACTGTTCCAGCTTGCTTTTTTTTCTGTGTCTCTCCGAAAATCCCAACAACAATAAAAGCAATAATATATCAAAAGCTTCGAAAAAATGTGTCTGCAAAGTTTCTGGGCAAACAGCAAGCGATTCCGATTTTGTGGAATGTGTAACTGCTTGCCAACGCCGATGTTCTATTGGACTGCCTCTGGATGGGCAAATTGCCAAAAGAGCGAAGCAACTTACTAATGCTGCACTTTCTTTAGAAATTTTCAAAGTCACATTTTAACAATTGCTCAAGGCGCTGGCAAAATTTAGTACTACTTTTGCAATAATACAAACAAATAAAATACTTAAATAACATACTTACTTATTTACTTATTTATGTGCATTCGTAGGTCTATTGCACAATGCTGCTTGTATAACTATGTATTTCTCCTTTGATTTGAAAAACAAGAACCACAACAATAATATGAATAATGGCATTCGTTGGGCCAAAGTGTCAGTTGGTCGCGTGCACCTGAACGCGGTCGCACAATGCGCACAAAGCGAAGCGATTGACTGCGCAAACTGGACTGTGTTTGAGTTGAAAGGTGAGTGAAACACTTTGTATGGATTGCTTTGCGGGTCACGACAATTACAAAGCGTTGCCTGAGTTTATTACATCAGCTGTGAAGAAATGTGATGGGTGTGATAAAAAGTGCAACTTTCGGCTGCGAAAAGGTCGAGGATTTATGTGTTTGTTTTTTTTTTTTTTAATAAAGAGTGAACAAAAATGTTTACATGATATCAATGCGATAGATACTATGTATATGTCGATATGCGTATGATTTAAGACTTAATTTAAGGGCTTTGCCCACACCAGAAGCCAACTATTTTCTCAATACTGGAAACCGCTCAAATATTGTTCTCAATTGCTGGTAAGGTGTGGGTATTGGTGGATGTAAAGTCATTCGCAACAACCAAGAATATCATTGTCATATTGTATTTAATTATGGATATAATTTACCCCACTATCCGCTGAATCCACAATACCCATTCAAGTGACTTGCGCGCACTTGAAGGATGCATCGTCGCGCATATTTGACTCCTAAACGCATCCCTGCACATTTACCTATTCAAAGTAACCCTGCTTGGATTTTCCATTTCATACTGGAAATGCATTCCAGTGTTGCCTATAAAGACAACCCGCGCATTGCCTTCTTTCTTCTTCTTTGCAACAATGAACTCCTATCAGCAAACATCGGAACACATCGGAGGAGCGAGCCGCTTCATCATATCAACGTGGGAATTAATATACCGGCATATAGTTCTCATCGATCGTCATCGTGAATATTTAAATTTAATTTAACTATTCAATTCATCATTTAATATCATTTAACCTTTGCTCAGAATTCATATTATTCACATATCAAAATTTGTATAACTCACTTTTTCACCAAGTTTAAACATTCATTCCATTTTCATTCAAATCTCTCATGCCTTAAATCTTTTAGAACAAATTAAAATACTAATTGTAATCTTTTAACCTAAATAAAACATAAGTTATCTTAACTTAATTACAGAAGCAACCCTAGCTTTTAACACCCTTCATTCTATGAAGTAAAATTTTCCATTAACCAAAATTATAACATCTATTTATTTTTTTTTATATTTTCAACAGATTAATGAAATGTGTACTGAAATAGAGACAATTAGGGCATTTTAAAATTTATGTCGTTTTCTTCTTTTACCTGAATTTACCAAAATTTCCTTCCAAAAGTGTAGTCTACTTTATTACATTAGTTTTCGAATGCTTTTTATATACATGCATACTTATGTTTGTATATCAATAAAAGGCGAACATATCGTCCTCTATTCAAAACTCTTTTAAATGATTCTTTAAATAAAAAGAAAAAATGGACAGCAATGTAAACGCACACTATGATTGTTCGCAAAAAAAAAAACGAATAAAAAAACAACGCCAGTAATTACAAATGGCAATTGTTGAACGAAAAAAAAAAAAAAACACAAAAGACTGGTCGATTTTTTTTTCAATTCACCAGAATTTTTAGCTGCACATTGTAGGTAATACTAAAATTCTATTGGCTATAAAACTGCTTAACCAAAATTGCTCTAAAAATTCATAGTAAAATTTCGAAATTTAGACGAAATTTTTTTTTTTAATTTTTCTAAATGTTGTTTTGTAAATGTTGATTTTTATGGGCTGTAAAAAAATTGTTACCTAAAAAACATTGTGAATATTAAAAAAATCAGCTAGCGGTTTTTTAAGTTACTGTATTGTCTATAAGAAACCCCAATAGAATCTTTTTTGTCAAATGATGAGGCTTCATTGTTGCCTTTAGTTTCACCGCTTTCGCTTTTGGTTGAATACCATATCATTTCTTAAATAAAAATTACCTTAAAAAAAAATTAATTTTTATCAAAATACATAATAAATAATAGAACAAACCTATAGTTTTGGCAAATAACTAAAAAAGTTATTGGTTGATATTTTCCAAGATTTGGTAGACTTTTTTCAAGTCCATGGCTAGTACTTTTTTCGTAAGTGGCAACCCTGGTTATAACCACCTTGTACAAATTCGACTTTTATTTTAGCTAAGAGTTTACCTTCTAGGATGACGATATGTTTTATTCCTGCCTTTCGTTGCTGAGGGAGCAGACTGAGTGTAATTTCAATAGAGGCAAGCCATTAGGATGCAAGTGAAATTACCAAAAGCCTGTATTCACGCTCTTTCAGCATTATTTCCATTAGAATTATACATTTAAACGTTATTTTTGTGCATAAGTACATACATACATTCATACATATGTGTTCCTGAGTGCTTTTTCCTGCCTAGCAACAATGAGGTTGCTGACAACTCAGCGCTTATGGCAAATCCTTTTTGTCATAATTGAACGCCTAAGTGTTAAAAAAAAATAAATAAAAGCATCCTTATAAAAGCAAAAAGCAGGCGGCTAATCAAGCAGTCAGCAGCAGAGTTAATAAAAAAAATGGAAAAAAATGCGAACAACCCTTACACTCACTCACTCAACCATCATATTACAATCAAGCAACTCGGCCGCATCTGGTTTAAAAGCTTTGACTTCAAATCAGTTGACGCAGCTACATACATACATACATACATTTGTGGTACGTAAACACGCCAGCATTGCTTTCATCTTGCACAATAGCAAAATAGCAAAGCTGTTGTTGACCCCCATTTCAACAGCAAAAAAGCGACCAAGCGAAAGAACACAAATAGCGGTTGGGAAATCAACGCACGATGCACGCAATTGCGATAAGCAAAAGCTATACATATGTTCATACATACATACATATGTATGTATGCATGGTGCAAATATCTAAAGGGAGATGAAATATGTATGTAGAGACAAGTACGTGTGCAAGTTGAAAAAGAGTAAGGATGGTGGAAGGCTGTCAAAATCACTAAAAATAGGGTGAAGAAGTTTGCCTGCCAACAGCGCGTAGTGCCATCGTTGAATGCGCTAAGGTATAGAGCTTTGGTGCAAAATTATGTATCCGTATGTGTGTGTGTGTGTGAGTCAGTGTTCATTTACGTAAGTGTGTCCCCTTTCGAATACTTTTGCTACCTTTGTGCTGCTCACGTTTGGGGTCACACACGAGTACGTGCATTAGGATGGTCCTTAAATGTAGGAAGTGAATTTTTATATCAGATTTCCTAAGCCTCAGCCCCTACGTCAATGCTACTTACTATAGTCGAAGATATCACATCTAAATTTGGTCCTGATTGGAGACGGCTAAGGCCCGTCGTACAGGGGGCAAAGTTCAGATTCCTCTATGAAGACGTCATAGCCGACTTCAATCGGTACCAAAATTTATATGTGATATCCTCGACTTTAGTAGTATCGATTTTCGGTATTAAAAAAAAAAAAAAAAAAAAAAAAATATTTTTAATTTTTTTGAGTCCGGACTTTGACCCCTTTCCAACACTCCTTAACCGACTCCAATCGTGACCAAAATTTATATGTGTTATCTGTGACTGTGTTATTACTGATGGAGGGGTTGAGACGGAAAAAATCGTTCATTTGATTTTAGGTAGTACCACCCTAGTGTACATACATAGCTACCAAATGTGCAAATTTATGGGTGAGTAGATGCAGTAAAGATGCACTATTGTTCACTATAAATTACTAAATTCTACAGAAATTCTCAGGCTTCGACAGTAGAACAAAGAAGTTGTCGGCCAGAGTGAACGATAGCGAAAATAACCTAACAAATAACTGCCAAGCAGTACCTAGCAACGAATCTAAGCGGTAAGCAATAGTTTACAATTTCTGCTTAGAAAAAACTGCATACAGTACATGTCAGCCTTCATCTTCGCCGGGAACTTGTAGAACTTAATGTAAGAATGCTGGTCATCGCGGAATGTCTTCTTATATCGCCTCAACATGATTTCACATTCGTGGTTTGGTCTCTTTTCTTCACTGCAAGTGATGGAACTGGTTTCTTCCAAACAGACGCCCGCTTGCAGCCGCACCTACTGGTGAATAGACGCTGCAGACTTCAGTGAGCCCTTAGACCAACTCTCTTTCCGGAGAGTGCCCGGACCCAAGGCTCCACACGGATTGGTTACCACATCTCGCATCTGGGTCGCTCACGTTGACTTGTAGGATAGGCTGATTGAATTCACCAAAAAGATGGGATGTTTCTTTCAAGAATATTCAGAAATCTCGTACTTAGTATTAGGAGGAACTACAATGGGCCGCTGTGGCCTTCGACACAAGTGTCAAGTCCAGCTTGACTAAGTGTTGGAAGTAATTCCATATTTAAATTAAGTACTATAACAGATTTTGTGCAGCATAGTAATTCCGTTCAATCGGGTTTGAATGAACCCCGGCTTAGCTGAACTCCTTGATCGGATGAACACCAATATTCTTGTACTTTGTAGAGTGCCAACATAATTTCTTTGTATTGGCTAGAGTGAACGAACATTAAGAACTAAAAAAAAAAAAAAATTATTCAAAGACTATCGAGTGCGCCGAAAAAACACGAACACACCATAACACACTTGTCCTTCGAAATTTTAGAGACGAAGCCGAGAAGGAGTGTCTTATAGGAAAAAAATAAACAAACCAATGTTAAAGACTTTTTCTGGAAAAAATTCATTTTAAAACATAAAAATATTTCAACAGAATATGATATAATATTTAAAATGAAATGCGTTCATTTTGTGAATGAATTATAACTTAAAGTGTCTTTAAATTCCTGATTTAAGATCTATTTATGTGCAATCTTGGTTGAGTGAACAGGCCTCTCCCGGGAATTAGTTCATTCTAACCGAATTGTACGCTATAAGTACATATATACTTTTATTGTGTCAAATTAAAGAGCTTTTTCACCCCACGCTGGTCTTGTTAAGCTTACCATTTGTACAATTGTTTGCATATTAAACCACCCTACCGAAAAAAGATTGCAAAAAATTGAACATAGACCTGCACAAACGTGACAATCTATGTACATATATATATATAAATATGTATAAAATAATAGTTTCCCCCATTTGATTTCTTCTTTATTTGCAGTCACGTGCGTACAATTTTGTAATGTTCTAAACAATTCTAAAACAAAATACATACATAAAACAAAGTCAACAGCAATTGTAACGACCTCAACAACAGGGGGAACCCAAGAACACATTACAGTAAACGAAAAATGGTAAGTTGTAAAAATTTGAATATAAGTTTCTACATTTAGATACGCGTATATAAGTATGTCCCTTCTAGTTGGACGATGATGTTCTAAGTAGAAGTGTATTATGGTATATTTTTATTTTTTTTATTTTTGGTTGCACAGTGAAATTAAAAGCAAAAATTACTGGAAAAACGATAGTATCTTACTTGGTTTGAAACTTTAAAAATAATGTAAATGTATGCTATCTACATAAATGAACAGAGTGTCCGCATATGAATATGAAAACGCGCATAAATAAAACGGAGTGCAGTAACATATTAACAACAAAGACATGAAAGTATTTTTCTTGCATAGTTTTGGCTTCGCCCCTATCACTTCGCCTGCTTAAATGCACACATACTCGTAATGGTATTTCTTTACAAATGTTTGCTTTTTTATTCCTTGAATTGTATTTAAATTTTACAAGCTTGCAACGAAGTTAATTAGTTTCTATTGTTTTGCTATTTTCGAAATAAGTTCGTAAAGTTCCTTTTTATGAGTTGCAATGCCGACGAAGCCTTTGCCGCAATTATGGCCCCCTTATGTACGTATGTTCTTACCAAGTTTCATTCATAGCAGCACTATAGTAGCCAACTATTGTACTACATACATATTTCATTTGCAAATAGTAAATAAATTTTCTAAACAATAAAGTTGCGGCAACCACTAAAGTGAACTGCAGCAAAAACCTGAGAAACAGCAGTGAATACAATGAAAAGGGGAATTTATGTAGCGGCAGCCATAGCAGCAAGCAGGAAATCAATTTAATTAATTTTGCATTTTATGTAACTACTATAGAAGTGAAGAAGCAGCGCATCGCTTAGCAATGGTTTACTGGTAGAGCTTTTAATACTAAAATATAAAATAAGTTCACGTTCCAGAGTTTTAGGTTTGGGCGTTATAATGTCTAAAATAAAAAGCATAATTTAACCGTTAAAATTGGATCTTTAACCGGCTTCAAAAAAAAGGAGGAAGCTATCAGTTCGTCGGAATATATATATGTATATATATTTTTTTTATGTATGTTACCGCATAACTTTGGACCACGTTAACCGATTTCGATAGTTCTTTTTTCACCGGAAAGGTGGTACCCTTAGGGATGGATGTTTAGATTCGATAATTGTATCGTGAAGAGATCAACGATAATCTTAAATTTTTATGTGAGAATTGAAGTCCGTTTTATTTTTTTGCTTTGATATTATTTGTTATTTTTCCGTTCAAATTTATTTTATAATTTTTATTTTTTCGATCAAATCTTTAATCGTTAATTTTAGATCACGAAATTCTAAAATCGGTCATAAAACCGCAATTCTACATTATAACGGTTAGTAAAATATAAATTAAAAATCACAAAATATCGATTAAATTTGACAGAGCAAATAGAAATCCCATTTTAGCGCTTATTCTTGAATGAAAAAATAAAAGTCTTGATATTTAACAGTTATTTTCGCTCGTTACGCACTACACTGAGAAAAGAGTCAGCTTAATAAATTTCCCTCAACATAAGATTTGGAAATATATTTTGCGGACGTTACTAAACTTTTCTCTCTATGTACATACGTAATTCATATAAAGAAAAGTTATAAGTTACCTATTAGTGCTCTCTTTTAAAATTTTTTTATTTCTTTCAAAAGTATAATTTAAGGCGCGTTGGTAGGATGAACGAATTTCCCTCAGCTATTGTTTTCAGGCGTTAAGGGAAATTTGAATCATTTTACCCGCCAGCTTGACTTACCTTGTCCACCTTATACGCCTAATGACAGTTTTAAAAGTTCGCGTAAACAATTTGAAATTTCATAATCAACTTTTAGGCGCAGCACAATGTCTAGTAAACGAATTGCAACGCCGACAACCATACATTTCCATTAAATTAACTTCGCATTGCGCATTATATTGCAATGCATATTTGCAGGCGTGCAAGTTTAAAATTGTATCAAAATGATGTAAAGTTTCGCAACTAACCGTTTTTTTCTTTTTTTTGTTCATACTAACCAACTTATCACTCTCGCAATAATGCCTCGGCAGCATTGTTGCCGTCACTTGTTTTGTTTCAGTTTCAGTTGTTATTGTTGTTGCTTCTGTAATGTTGGTTTTATTGGCTTTGTTGCATGCACAACTAATTTAAAGCATTATCTTTGCCATTCGCTACATAGTGTATGCAGAATTGAAGCTTTGCATATGCCACATGCCACATACTCGCACACTGCATGCCTCAGTCATCAGAAACTTTGTTAACTTGGCATTGGAGAAAAGTTTTAAATTTCGCTTATTAACTGGAAAAAAAAGCGTAGGAAAGGGAAGAGCAAAATGAAATAAAGTTGAGAGGAATTTCAGTCAAATATTTTGTCAAAAATGTAATTTTGTAGAGAATATTCTGGTTAGCAGTAGAGATATGTAGGTAGATAGTGGAAGCATTTGCGCATAAGGACTTTGTGATTGTGGTCATTGTCGACATACTGACGTACTTTTAAAAAACAAGCGTAATTTTTCAGGTTTTAGCTCACTACTTTTCAGAGAAATAGCGGTGGTAGGGCTTTCGAGTGACTAGCTATGCAATTGAAGGCAAGGTTTATGGATATCCACCAAGAAGTATACAATTCCTAGCCCAACTTTTCTTTCATAGCAAAACTTTCTCCTTTCGATTTTGATAGAGTTGAACTCTTCAGCATCATTTGTGTAGAATCTTTAAGGAACTTCATTATTGAAAAAGAGTAAAATAGCATCAGTGAGCTACCCAAATGAATATAATTCCCAATAAACATTGCTGGAAAAGTATGTATGTAGCTGCGTGACGTGAAATGGTCAGTTTAAAGTGCACTAAGTATCCAGTGCTTAATGAGCATACAGATCTGTAAAATTATTGATCACTTTGGTTTTGTCGCTGACAGCAAAGCTCACTGTCTACTACTAGCTCTAGGCAGATTTTTCTTTACTCGAATTCCCTCAAGGAATATATGGGGGCTAGGCAGCAGCTGGAAGGAAGTAGCAGTTCACTTTTACACGTCCGATCATGCTATACGGAACTCTAAAACAAACTGAAAGTGGGGCCTCCAGACTAATTAAATAACTGCTTACCAGATATACGTAGATATCTTTAAGGATCGGTCAGTTAGTTGTTAAGCAGTCAGATGCCTATCATCTATTTTGAAAGCTGAACGGCAGTCAGTACTTTGGGCTGTTACACTACACATGCGCTCAATATTAGTTGAGGGAGGTCGAAGGCTTCTAAATAGTAAATATACTGGGTTGGCTGCTAAGGGTAAGCTCAAAAGAAAGAAAACTAACATTAATATATTTGGACACGGGTGACAAACGGTTGGATCTGGGCAACCATAACGGTCAAAATCAGAACTCCTCACTCTAGTGGCGGCAACACACTGCCCGCTTTGAATCAAACGACAAATTTTCAAAACCAATACTCACAACCGTAGTCAGTGAGATACTTAAAATCAAGGAATGAAACCGATTCAAAATAACGTTCGGGTTTGGGTTTCGGTTTTGCCAAGTGTTTCGGTTTCGGTTTTGGTTTCGTTCTTCAAAATTTATTTCGGTTTTGGTTTCGGTTTCGTTCCGGTTTCGGTTTTTCACAGAAATTTTGTTGATATTATTTAAATCACAATGTCTTAAACGTTGAGGAAAGAAAATCGAAAATTACAGTTCACTGATAATATCAACACTAGGTTCTTTCCCTACCAATCCGGACCGGATTTGGTAATTAGAGAATAAGAGAAACATGTTCTTTCAAAAATGGAACAAAGTTCAGAAGTACGGAAGCGCAAAAACCCACATTTCGTGCCCACAAGTCGATAAACAGCTGATTCACGTTGTTCTTGTTTTTGTCACTTATACCATGTTCTGACCCAAGAACGATAGAATACAAGATTCGCAACGGGTAAACAAAGAATATGGCGAAGAACAATGAGTTGACAGTTGTGAATTTGCAGTGAGAAAACGTGTGTTCTTCTCGATTCACTAATTTCTCAAGCCATCTTTGAATATAGCAAATTAAGCACTACGTTAACAAAAAATATACAACCACTCTTGAAATGTGTTCAAAAGAATAGGTCTTATTAATTGATTAATTAATTTTGTGTTTATATTGCAGGCCCCGAAAAAGTGATAATATCTTAGCGCAGCGCATGTTTTCCTGCAGAAAGTGGTCGATGCTTGCTTACCTCCGATTTTACTTTGTAATTTGTGGTATTTCAACGTTTTCAACTCAACATGTCGTGTTTAAAAGTGGTCCGTAAAGTGCTTCATGCATATTACGCTGGTGTCTAAATTGTATGGCTTCTCCTGCCGGCAGAACTCTACCTACTTTCTGGCCAAGGCGTCGTCGCGGGGAAACAAAAAAAAAACTGCATTTGGGGGCTTTACCCCTACGGCTGCTGCAATTCAACACACGACACGACATTTTTATAAAGTTTTTATTACAAATAAAACGTTTTTTATTCAGAACGCACGAATTACTTCGATTTTTCACTCGAAAGTACACAATACGTTTGCACTTGTTTCTAAACAAAAAGTTTGTTTACGTATTGCCATAAATGTCAAAGTCGGCAAAACCAAAGTAGCGGTTTCGGGAATGCGCCACCTTCAGTTCATTACACCATGGTTCTGACCGACATCGGAAACATGTTTTCGTTGCTAAAGCTGGTTTTCGACCTAAAACTTGTGTTTTCGTCCATATAAAATCTGTTAAACGAAAACCAGTTTTGGCTGAAAATTACTTACTTTCCACTCATTCCAATCGGTGTCTTCACTAGTTTTTTTCGATTATTTATCGAAGTGGAAGTCATATTTTATCATCTTTAATACGCCATTTCGGATTTATTGTTAATTGCCTGGCCAAAGCAAAATAAGAATGAAAGTTAAAGGTTGTAAATGAAAAGAAAATTAAGGAAAAATGTTTTGGTTGTCGGTCAGAATATGGTATTAAATGCAAACACCTGGAAATTGAATTTTGGTTTCACAAATTTGATTTTAAGTACATAGATTGAAAATACATCAACAGGCCATTCGCTTTTCCTTAAAAGCACCAAGTAAATGCAGGCAACATGTACTCGTAAACACAATACAGCTGATATGCACTTTGACACTTTATCCATTTTTACTCGGAGAAAAATTCCGGGCTGTTTCGGGCAGGAAGAATACACTAACGATCGAATTTTCGCTCTCTATTACCCATTTTGTTGAGTACAGGAATGATTTCTGGGCTATTTTGGGCACACGCGGGATCTCGCATTGCGTACGGGAAAGAAACTACTTAAATATAATTAATCGATTATCGATTCACAACAACAAAGTCATCAGCAGATTTTTGCGAAAAGTTACCTTGCCATACTTATTTACTACTTAACAAGAATTTTAGCAAAATGTTGCTGATTTTGGTTAAATAAATCATTTATTTCAAAGAAATTTTTATTTATTATTTTTGTAAATTTCTGGAAACCGATTGAAACCTGTGATTGAAATGGTTTCGGTATCGTTCCTTTTCAGGTCAAGATAACGGTTACGATTTCGGTTTCGGTTTTGAAAAACGAAACGGTTTTAAACGGTTACGGTTTCGGTTTGGGTTTCGGTTTCATTCCTTGCTTAAAATTGTCAACATTAATTGATGGAAATGTTCTTCAAAAACAAAAAAAGACCAACCTAGAGTAATAGAACTAGTGTTCCGCCAAATGCGAAAAAAATTACATTGATTTAAGATGACGATGATTTTCGAACCAAAATTCAAATTTTTTGTTGGGTCATTGGTAGAGCTTTCCGGTCGGTATATTAAAAAAAAGACAAACTGCGTTTTCTCTTTCTCCTACGCGTTTCGACGTACTTCACGATTTCATCAGCGAGTCTGATTTTATTGAACAACAAAGCAAAACATAATACACACAACAATTAGACATGACTGAAGAATATACATACATACATTAGGGTGCTTTTTTTGCTACTATTGTTTTTTTTTCACTACAACCTAGAAATTTTGTGGAAAACACCGAAAAAAAACTTCCTATTTGAACCCTTAATATTAACATTAAGTACTCGCCCAAGGCGTGGAAAGATTTCCCATATCAAATACACGTAAACTTTGAGTTTTTTCTTCAAAAGTCTACAGCTCAGAGGCATTTTATGGTATAATCTTTGTCAATGATAGGTTTTCTTCAGAACAGAATGCTCTACAAAAGTGCTCATTGCGTGGTAATCCTAACTCCCAACAGCGGGGTAGTACGGGTCACTAAACCCAATTTTTTCATGAAATTCTCGTTTTTTTTTACCCCTATCTCGAAAATAACAAGAGCTACAGAAAATTAAAATATGACAAACTTGTAGGACATTCAATTTCCTACAAAAAAGTTATACAACAACAAATCGCTTCTAGTCGAACAAAGTACAAGTTTCAAATGGCTAAAAATTATGGTTGATTTTTTAGAATTTTTTTTTTTTGTTCCATTTGCTTCCATATAACGAATACAGACAATTTATTTTTATATGGAAGAAAACCGAAACATGCTGGACAAAAAAAAAATAAAAATTCTAAAAAATCAACCGTAATTTTTAATCATTTGAAAATTGTACTTTGTTCTACTAAACTCTCCAAAGTTAATCTTGTTTTTTCTCGTCTTTCCACGTCCAAGATTTCTATTGGCACGCTCGAAATTCATTCTGAAATTGTTTTACATAACGAAATTAGTATATATCGAGCCCTAACCGCCAAAATAACGTAAGCGACATTTTTTTCAAACAATTGTTTTTTTTTTTTTGATGCAAAAATGCTACAGGAATATTTCTGCCTCCAAAGGAAAATTTTGAAAAAACTGTCGCTTACGTTATTTTGGCGGTTAGGGATCGATATATTCACAAAGAATACTGTAGAAAAATATTCGACGTCAATATTTCATTACTTTAAATAATGACTTTTAAGTTGAGGCGTGCGAGTAAACTTACATATAAGCTGAATGTATTGGTGCTACGGGGCGTATACGTAAAATAAACAAGTAAGGATATACGAGTTATTATGTTTACTTTTTGGTATGTAGTATATATTTTTTAGGTTTTCATTTAAATACAATTTCGCTATGGTATATTGTTCTTTATGGAAAAGTGAAGAGAATGCATTTTCTAAAATGAGTATGCCACCATTTTCGAACCAAATGTAAAAACTCGTAGGATTTGCTCATAGTATGAGCCTCATACATATATCCAAAAATTACTAGCTTAACCATTTGTTCCCTCAACCACTTTTAAGCCACTTAAAATATGCCTCGAATTACATATATTCATGTACATTTATACATACATGTACGTATATTTCCCCCCACACAAGTATATAAAGTGCTGCCGATTCAAGTTTATGCAACTATTCGCAAACGAATTCACACAAATTCCATTGGAAAACTTTTCCCCTTTCGTGGTTGAATCAGTTAGCGTACTTCAACCGTTGCTAAGATGTCAGTCGAGTGCCATAAAGTATGCTACACTTTTAGGATTTCTAATGCTAGACAAATAAGAATACACTTTTCGCTTTTATGCCGAAAAACTTTCTGCGCAATGTTTAACTACTTGCAAATTTTGCACTTTTACTTACAAATAATAAATACAAATATTTGCTTACTTGCACATTTTATAAACGACTAAGGGTTTGTGAACATGAAAATGTATTGAGTTGTTTAGAAGCTGTATATATATATGTATTTTTGAGGGACAGTCGCAAGAAATAAAACAAACAAATATAAAACAAAGCCAAAATTAAACAAAAAGCCCTCGAACGCAATTCAAACATGGCAAACATGAAAACTTTGCGAATTGAGGGTCGTTTGTGTATCTGTGGTCGGTCAGTACATACCAAATACATACATAAGCAGCTTCATAAAAAAAAAAAAAATAAATCGCTCCCAGTTGACGCTTACTGCTATGGATTTATCACAATTGGGCAGCGAATTCCCAAAAACGTAAAAAATATTAACACAGGAATATCGAAAAGTTTGTTATGTATAGGTGCATAGTATGTATTTGCTGTGCCGAGAATCGGAGAAGCTGAAAATTGGCGAAAGTTTCTAAGTAACGCATATTTTTTTATGTAAGCAAAAGGGTTGTAGGCTTTTGTAAAATCATGTCAACCCATCAAAGTGTTTGCGACTTTTTGTTTTTGATTTTTTCGGCTTACATAGCAGCGGATTGATTGGCTTTATTTATTATTTTTTCCAAAGCCCTTAAAAATTAGAGTAAGCATTTATACTATACCTATTCAATTCTTTAGAAATCGTTGTCAGTTTACTTTCGCCAGGGCTAACTAATTTTGCTAAGAATTTGCAGGTGCCTTAATAAAAACCAAATCCGAAAATCCACTGTAATCTCAAAATAATATAGCATTTTTAATGCATAACTACTATGGAGCCTTGGTATCTGTGTATTGTATGTCTGTACGTGTAAAAGTATTGTATGAGCGTCCATTTGTTTTTGAGTACTTGCCTTGTTTTTATTGTTTACCATTCAGAAAGTTCGAGCACTAGCGCGTGTGTATTTTTAATTAGCAAAAAATATGTGTACGAGTATTTATCCTTAAGCGCAAAACTTTTACTATTCTTCACAAACAGAAATTTATGTGGGTACGCTCTTATGTATGTATGTAGGTGTGTATGTATGTATGTAGGTGCGTATGTATATAAAAAAGAAAGTATACTCGTTTTTAGTGGATGTGTGTTCATGAAAAAGTATTTAAAATGCATTGCGGTAAGATACATATATCTATGAATCTTGAATACAGTTCAACTGGTCCATACAACGGTCTTTGAGTTCCCTGTAGGGATGCTGACTGGTTAAAAGAGGTTATCCATTGGTTGATAACTATTTGAACTACCTTCGAACTAAAAGTATTTCAGAACTTCAGTGCTTATTAATTTCAGAAATTTAAATTGCAGTCACCTGAACTTTGCACCATGTATATGTATGTAGTTCCTCAGAGTCGAGGTTCTTAAACCACTGGCTCAGCTGCGGAAATAAGGATACAAATAACGAAGATCGTTGTCTGTCAACGTGTTGTAGATGTGAGTATAAACATATTAAGATAACAATTCTGGCAATTGTCTTTCGAAAGACAACATTCAGAATTGTCAATACTGGTATCTAACTTGAAAGCTCTTTACTGTCTTTCGAAAGACTAATTGAAAGATCTGCTAACGAGGAGGTCTTAGCATTACGCTGTTCGCTTTTAGCAATAAATTTTGTTTTAAATAAAATTAAATAAAAAAATTTGTGTGTATATTTTTCTTTTTAAAACAAAAAAAATAAAAAAATTATATAGAAAATAAAATGAAAATAAAGCCAAAATAAATAAAAAATGTGTTTAAAAATTAAATGAAAAATGCTGTCAATAAAGAATAAAACAGTACTTAAAAGTTAATTAAAATCAAAAAATGATATATCTTTATTTTTAAAACAAAAATTAAAAATTATAAAAAAATTAAATTAAATAAGAAAAAAAATTAAATAAAAAAAAATTGTTTTCTTTTTAAATAAAAAAATAAAGAAAATGAAAATAGCTAAATAAAAACAAATTGAATTTAAAAAAAAAAAAAACAAAAACTAAAAAAAAGGATTTCTTAAAATTAAATGAAATTAAAAATTATATTTCTTTTTTGGCTAATAAACTAAAAACTAAAGGAAAATTTAATTAAGACAGAAAAAAGGATAAAAATAAATATCTACCACCATTCACTTTTTCCATGCGCTCGCTGAATCGATTCGCTGCCCTTCCTTCTCATAAAACAGTCTGTAGGTTCTGAGATTACTCTTTTATACTTACTTACCTTCATAAAGAAGCTCGAAGCAGCGCTGAACTGTGGCATTCATGCAATTTTGTACAAAGTAGCTGGCTACCGATATCCGGCGAAGAGTTAGGCATTTCCTGATGGTGGTGCCCAACCGTTACTTTACCGCCAGATGTTGCCCCAAGATGTGGGTGGAGAATTGTTTAATCGGAGCCAACAAAATGCGGCGAGCCGTCATTTATGAAATTGAAGTGTCGTCGAGTGTTCTGAGGCTGTGATCATATGGAACTTAGTGATACTTAACCTAAGGCATAGGGAACTGCGGCAACGGCCTTTAACGACTATCCCAAAACAAGGATATCAATCAATATAAATCCGTCTTTAATGGTTTCATATAAATCGTAGGTGGCTTCATTGGGGCCCTACATCTAATACCTATAGCGATCCTGTAATAGTACAGCTTAGCTAATGCCTTCTTTGCTCAGAGACTCAAATTCAAAGGAACCTGAAATTCGCAGTAATCGTAAACCTAAATGCCTCCAACAATTTCCTCACAGGTTAGCCCACTCTCATGCTTCTACAGGGTGCCCAAATACACACTCACATTTCTATAATTATCTCAGCAAATACCAACATCAGCAGATATGTAGGAGTTTCTGCTATAAATTTAAGCTTTTCTACTAACTCTGCGATGCAGCCGTTGGGCAAATGTGGTCAAAAACAAGAAGTACGAAATGCACGAGTACCACGCATCAACTGTAAAAATCCAATGAAGGCAACTCGAGCGAGTAATAAAACGTTTTTTTCTCACATATACACATACACAGTTGACCACTGCATTCATATGTACGCATGTGTGTACGTATGTACAAACATAAAAAGTGAATTATCCCTGAAGCTTTTCTGTTTGCAGTTAGTTAAATGTTAGTTACAGCACAACTGAATGCAAAAGTCTAAAAGCACACTTCGCTCCACTATGATGGCGATTACAGAAGCTACGAGTAGGTACATAAGCTATTTAGATGCATGTATATATTAATATGTACATACATATGTATGTCAGAGAATAACCTAGTCGGCAAGATTAGATAGAAGAGGACTTCTAGGTGCCCATATACATATGTACATACCATAGACTCGATATGCCTTCCCGTTTTTGTGTGGAATGGCCAGAGTTTCACTACTGCTGACTTAGCTTCTCTTTGATGTAGATAATCTACAAGAAATGATATGTAATGATGGAGCTAAATTTAATTTCCTTCCATACACACATCGTCACGCCTGCTATGATTATTTCCTTCTTCATCTACCCACGAACGGCTTGGCTATTTGAAGATCTTCTAATACAGCTTCCAATAAGAGGGCCTTGTTGAGAAAACTCTTCCTAAAAGCGTTTGTCTAAGTTGAAGCGCTCTTTGTTTTTTTTTTTTATGAACTGGCAAGCAATAATTTTCAGTAAATTTACCTTATAGAACTAGCTCCTTGGAGAGGGGTGTTGAAGTTTGATTTACTACAACTGTTGAAGTTTGGAAGGTGCTCTAAGCTACATAGTTCCATTTTAAGAAACAAAGTAAGGCAACCACCGTGTCATACTCAATTTAGTTAGTTTATGTTTCACTATACTTCAGAGCGAAATTCCATATTACTCATTACCAGCACTCTGTCGGAGCATCCTAAAATAGCGGTGGCCAGCTAAAAGCTCAATTGTGTAGTGCATCGCTTTGCCGAACTGTCTGTTGACGGAAACTGCCAGTTGGCTATTACTGCAACGTGTGTGTGTGTATGGTGATTTATTTCTTCTTTTGCCCCATTGTTCCCTCCGTCTTTTTCCGTTAACTGAGATTTCAAAGTTTTTTGCATTCTTACATAGATTAAAAGGCGTGTAAGTGCCATGTCATCGGTGATTAGGACAAAATTACCGGGCTTCTGAGATAAAAGATAAGCAACGCGAAAGAAAACTGAAATTAGTGTTTGATTTTTGAAATATTCCTTTGATATATACCGTGCGACAGTAAATTTTACACACAAAAAAATGAATATATTCGCGAAACTAGGGGTAAATTATAGTAAAAAATACATAGTATTTATCTCTGCAGCCAGGCTTTTTTTAAAAGACTTTGAATTAAAAAAAATATTATTTAAAAAAATTATTATTTTTTTTTTAAATCGGTGCAATGAGGGATAAGGGATAATAAGGGTATCGTAAAGAAAGAAAAAAATTTATAGAATTATAACAAAATTAATTTTTTGGTGCATAAGGAAGAGTGGGTATGGAAAATGTCCTTCGCTAATTTTGTGCTGAAATATCCTTGAACATTTGCAATATATATATTTTTTTTTAATTATTGTTTAAAGTCTAATATACACACGAACTCATCATTGAGTTTCGTCCTGCAAACTTTATTAACTTAAAAAAATTAAATATATTAAAATCGCATTTTCAATACCTATTCGTTTTGGTAAACCAAAAAACTTTATTACTTTAAAATTCTACAGACTTTTCTCTCTCATTTGGTACTCATATTGTTATTCTACATTGCACTAATTTTTTCAATAATTTTTTGAATTAACCATATCTTTGAAATTTCGAAGTCCTTTGACGTCAGAGTGAAAAATTAAAAACACAGTTTTACTATATTTGGCCCATAGTTGCATGCGTATATCGATTCTTTCGTGTGTTTTGAAATTTTTTCGTTTTTGTTGCTTTGATGTTTTACATATATAATGCGTATTAAATTTGACAAAATTTTTAGTGCCTCCATTTTGCGGCATTGATTTATGTAGATATATCAAATGACGAACCGGAGTTCAGATATCCAACAATCTAAAATATATGTGTCCTTTCCCTCAATGAACTTTCAGGAATTTCTCTGCATTCAACAAATTTTTTTATTACTTACAAAAAACGTAATTATAACTCGTAAATAAACACCACATTTCAAAGCCAATCCGAGCACCTAGAGCAATGAATTTGCCATAACAGTATTTTTTCAAGCTAATAAAAAGCGGTTATAAGCTCTAATTTAGCATATTGAAATACATCGAAGGATAATAGCACAAAGTTATATTTGTTATTAGAGTAGCAATGACAGCGACGACGACAAGCAAGGCAATTAGCTAAATTACAAGGCACGCAACGCGATTTCCGCGGGCTAACAAAAAGCTATGAGGAAAGTGCCAAAAAACCCTGCAACAAAAGTGTTATTTATCACATCATAACTCAGGAATAAAAAAAGGAAAGAAATTGAAGAGCAAAATATGCGTTTTATTAATAAATACTAACCTGGAAGAGTATGATAAATATTTTATAATTTTTCTTTTTTCATTTCTCATACATACAGCGGAGCTTATTGCAAGATTTGTACACTCTATATATGTATGTATATTAGGCTGGTCCAATAAACAGTAAAGTCGAAATTGTAATGCTCTCACCGCCTCGGATTTTTCTATATCGAGAAAAGTATACCGCTATTTTTTTATTTTTTCCATGTATTTTTATATGGGAAAAATAAATTTTTTCGTAGAATTGGTATAAATAAACCTTGAAAGTCAATATTTTTTGATCGGAAAACTGTGGTTCTCTTCAAGAGACTTTCAATAATAATACCCAATTGTTTATTTAACAATTTTCTCATCGTAAGTGTAATTCAAAAGTCCGCCAAAAACCCTCAAAAATCCGGAAAAATGCAATGGAGGGACAAAGAAAAAATCGTTAGTATTAAAAACAAAATTAAATAAATAATTGAGTATTATTATTTGGAGACTCCTGAAGATAACTAAAGTTTTCCGATCGAAAAATATTGATTTTCAAGAATTCTATACCATTTCTACGAAAAGTCGTTTTTTCCACATATAAAATACATGCAAAACTTTGAGCGCTTTGAGCACTCACTAATTTTTCTTATTTAAAAATAAAAAATAGGGGCATCATTTTTTTCGGTTTAGAACAATGCTAGGAGGTGAGAGCATAAAAATTCTGACTCTACTTTTTCACATTTCGCATTTTTGGACCACCCTAATGTACATACATATTTTCAAAAGCTTCCACACTCAACTATTAATATAAAATTTAATTTATTTATATGTCGCTTAAGTTTTCCCCCTCTGCCCATTCTTTTCTATTTCGTTACTAACCCAGCTTTATTGTGCGCAGAGATAGGTCAAGCAGACGACCTTTGCGAGGCATGAATTAAGTGCCAACGTGACAACTTTCTTTGTTGTCTTTTTAATCTATTCCTTTACTTATTTGTCTTTCACGCACTTTTCTTATAAGTTTTGTTGTTGGCAAGCAAGCAAATGTGCGAAGAGTCGTTACAAATGAAAAGATAGCAACTAACTGGCTTTTAGTCCCTTCAAATATGCTAACAATGAACTTTTACTAAATTTATAGCCGCAAAATGCTTATAGCAGGAAAATTCGCTAAGAAATGAAAAAGCGTGTACGAAGCAAAAAAAGAAAAGGCAAATAGCAAGTGAAACAAGGCAAGCACAAATTTGTTGGTGAAATACATAAATTACAATGCAAATCAATTCATTTTGTAGTAAATTTAATTAAAATTGTATTTGGCTAGCTGCGAGAGAGCGCAGAGAAGCAGGCAGCTGGCTTGAATGCTGATGTAGTGCATTAACTTTGGCGAACTCAATGGAAATTTTAATTTTATTTGATATACATACATATGTATGCGCAAGGTCTCGATTTGCTAAACAAACAGAGGGTTGTATTAAATTAGTAGCAGCTTAATGCTGCATAGAAAAACCTTAAAGATTTATTTCAAAAAGTTAGTCTAAAAGAAAATTGGTGCTTAATGCTATGGTCGGCAGCAAAAAATGCTAAAGCAAACTGCTTGCATTTATTTCAATCAATGGAGTTCCAGAAACATGTACAATAAAAAGTAAATCCCGGGTTTAGTTAGGCGAAAAAGTACCGAAATTACAAATTTTCACTCGAAAAAATTATAACTGGTTATTTTTTAATAACTTTGAGAAGTTTTCAAATATAATATTCATATTAGAGACACTGGACGTTGGCATCGAAAGCAACATATCCGTGAAGTTTCAAGTGTGTGCAACCTAACTAAAAAAAATGGCAACAAGCAGAACATCTGTCGCAGCTATTTTGTAATTTTAGCAATTTTTGGATTATTGTAGCATTACTAATTTTAGATGCATACTTAAAAAAAATGTTAAAAATAAACGGTGATAATGTTCTTCTTCCCAAAACGAACGAAGCCAGTGTAATAAAACTAGTGTGTCACCAAATAAAAACAAAATACATTGAGTAAAAGATGACTATGATTTGAGAAACTAAAATTTCATTTTTGCATTTAAATACTATTTCGCGATGGAATCTTGTTGTTTATACAAAACTGGAGACGATCCATTTGGTAAGATAGGTGTACCACAATTTTCGACCAAAAATACGTTGTTGTTTTGTGCTTTTTAATTATTAACCGAATGGCGAAATATTATTTGCAACACAATTTTGCATATTGTCACCAAAACTTTTTGAAATTTTTTCAAACGGGATATAGAAAATGATTCGACTGCCAATCTGAATTCAATGGAAATCCTTGGAAGCATTACACCGCATAAAGTTGACAGGATTGCAGACATTCTTCCAACATCGGGTAGCAGATAAACCAAATTTCGCTTCTTTGAGAGAAAATGTCAACAAATGTCCGGCCAACATTGCCCCCAAAAAAAAAACTAAAATTATAAATTAAGGATAGAGAAACTCCAATCTCTTGTTCACACTTTATTTAGGGTGCCCTATTTAAATTTTCTTGCATATTGTTTCAATGGTGCTATCATTTATTAACGCTTTAAAGTGGGACTTTCGTAAGCGAGGATTATCCCAAGGATAAGAATGAAAATGTAAAATTTTAGCTTACAATATGATGTAAATATGATAAATAAAGATTCCTCCTATCAAAAAATTTTCAGCCACTCAGTCGCTATCATTTCTCCACGCACTGTATTATTTCGCATATATGCAAATACTCCCATTGTTAAAAATTTTCATTCACTAATACTGTCAGTTACACACTCTCACGAGTGTGTTAAGTTACTCTTCGCTTTCGCCTGCCCACTTTGAGGTTCTCTTCTGTGACTACTTTTTGTTAAGTACGCAAGTGGTTCAGATTATAGTTTAAGGTTTGTCCTGCCTTCGTAATATTCTTCCACTTTTGACCTGGTTATGGCAGTAGGTACTGATTTCCACTTTGGTTTACAGTTTCAGTTATTGCCATTTCATCAAAAATTGTTTTTTCCCTCTTGCTGCTGGCGCTATTCATTTGCTCGATCGGCAAATACATACGGGTACCTTGGCTTTCGATTTGATACTAGGAGGACGTAGATGCATTATTACTGCTTACATGCTGTTGCTGAATGCACATTTTTCATAGCCCTCGTTTAATTTCTTTGCATTGGTTTTCTTATACTTCTTGCAAGTGTTCAGTTACGTTTTTAGCCCCGGATTTATCTCACAGTAATTGGACCACGTGCATCTGTAGACGGCAGGACGGCAATTAGAGTTCTCTAAGTCATGTACATAAGTAGTGCCATTTTCGATGCATAAGTAGTGCTAATTTATATCCATCTCTTCTCTCGTTCATCTAGTCTCTCCTACCCAAAAGTGAGAGCACTCATACAACCCGATTACTTACTAATTTCAGTTCAGGATATGTATGGATAATATTGCCTTTGTTAGACCTCTACACACCTCCTCTTTCCATGATCGGAACTTGCTAACACTCTCGAAGAGTATTAAGTCAGAGGAATGTTTACCGCATACTTAATTTAAACTAGACTTACTACAATAAGCTGAGCTAAATATAAGTAAACTTTTCTTATTTAAGGCTACCAAGGTTAACTTAAACCCATCCTCCCCTAACCTGAACTATTCGAACCAAACCTGTCCTAAACTCAGTGGAATTAACATACACTGCTGCTTCGGCTTGTGATTTATCATCTAACATTTTTCGTCCTGCCATTTTTCCGACATTTTCATACGACACTACGTCACTGTTTTCGATCTCTTTCCATTCCCCTGTTTTCACCTGATTTTCGTCAATTTACTCTTTTGCAACATTGACCTGCAGCAGATCACGCCGTTCTGGTATACAAATATTTGCCAAGAAATAACTAAGCAAAGCTGTCAACTTCAAAACACTCTACCATAAATTAGTTCGCGTGACCTTACATTTTCCCGAGTTAAACATTTCCAACACTCTGTGTAAGCAAATGTGAAGCATGCAAAAAATCAAATGACTGCACTAATTACAAAGCGCTTGTTATTAAACTCGTTACAATATTAAATATTTAGAATCCTTTTCCAAGCAAACGAAGAAAAAAAATCAAAAACAACTTGAAGGGCCTTGCGTGTTTCTTGCTGCATGTTGCAACGTTGAATGCATGTCTGCATTAATATATGCATTCATGGCGAATACAGTGTTGCAGCAGGACATTGACTTGCGCCAAGGAGTTATAGCCATAGGTATTGCCACTTAATGCCTGTTTCTACAATTACTTAGATATGTGTACCATTTTATGGCCTTAATCAAAAGACACATGCCTGAGTGCATTTAAAATGCAACTTCAATTAAATTACTGTACTTGCACGCAGATAGCATAAAAAAAGGAGCTTGAATTGAGAAGATTTTAACCAGCGAAAGAAATTTAAACAAATCGAAATGAAACAAAATTCATTCGCAACAAATTAAATTGAAAATGAAGTGCACAAATGTATGCATAAAATTTTAACTTTAGCTTTCTAGTTGTTGCTTTGCCTGTAGCGCCTTGCTGTATGCAACAATTTGCTGTTAAGCTTGCCATACATTAATGCATTTTATAGGAAATTCATGAAGTTTCGCACCGAAAGCCTAACATAAAATCAAATGCAAATTTCCGCTAAAGTCTGACCACAACAGGATGAAGGCAGAAAATAGCTGTATATATGTAGATCTACAAATATTCACATAAATGCTTGCCAACGTTTGTGTGAGTACGGAAAATTGCTATATTCAATAATTTATGATTGCAATTGCAGTTGTTTCCCCAGTCGTGTACGTGCATTTGTTTACAGAGGCACTCATATACGTATGTACTACGTTGCGATGTTTGTATAAAAAGAATCCAGCAGGAAATACTTTGGAATCTATGAAGCAGAGCATAGTTTAATGGATTCATTTTCATTTATAAGCTAAATAAGGTTTAAGGATGATTTGATGAAACATGATGTAGATGAAGACAATGATAAACATAAAAGTAAAACCAAAGATAAATATAAAGAAAAAGATGAGGATGGGCATGCCGATAAAAGTGAGGCTTAGGATATGGGATGAAAGTTTAAAATAAAGGTAATTATAGAGAAAAGGATATAGATAGAGGCACAGAGACTCAATCTGGGAACGAATTTGCGATTTTAGAGATTTTCGGGATTCTCGGGACTTATCGATATAACAATCGATATTTTTTTATCTGTTTTGTTATCTATATTTTTATCAATTTTGTTATTGAAATTTGTATCGATATTGTTATCGATTTTGATATTGATATTTTCTGAACTTATCGATATTTTCATCGATTTTGTAATCGATATTTTTAACGATTTTGTTATTGATATTTTTTATCGATATTGTTATTGGTTTTGTTATCGATATTATTATCGATTTTGTTAGCGATTTTTTTTTATCGATTTTGTTAACGATATTGTTATTGATTTTTATCAGTTTTGTTATCGATATTTTTATCGTTTTTGCTATTGAATTTGAGTTTGTTATTGATTATTTATCGATTTTGTTATCCATTGCTTATCGATTTTGTTACCGATTATCTATCGATCGGGTTTGTTATCGATTATTCAACGATATTTTTATCGATTTTGCTACCAATATATTTATCGATTTTTCTATCGAAATTCTCATCGATTTTCTTATCGATAGTTTTATCGGTTTTTTATCGATATTTTGTTGGATGTGGCTTTTGATTTTGTTATCGTTAGAGTATAAAGATAGAAATAAAGAACGAACAGGGGTAGAGGTAGGGATCTAGATAAAAAAAGACAAAAAATATAACCTTAAGCAGAAGCAGGTGTATGTATGTATGTATTCACATATGTATGCATATTGGTTATGAAACAAAATAGATATGAAACGTAAGTTCTACGTCTCCAGTGTCGCCCAGGCGCCTCTACTTGTTTTATTTTTATGACGATGGGAACTATTCCCAATTAAAAAGAAAATTGCGCGCTAAAACTTATCTGTCAGAAAGTGTCAAAATGGCGGAAGTTGCAAGTTTTTACTAGTTTTGCGTTCGATAACTTTTTCTGATTATTTTCCCTTCCTCTCAGTTTTACTCTATTTTTCTTTTACTTTCCCGCTGCAAGCACTTACTGGTAGAGTTATTGAATGGACCTCTTGTAGTGGTAGAGGAAGATGAAAATCGACTCGGTTGACTCATTGGTGGAGTCTGGCTCCTTGTGGACATTTAACCACGCTCTAGCTGTCCTAAGCTACTCTACAATGTGCACTAGAGCTGTATTAGGGGTTTCCACATAATTTCCACGAACTTAACTTCCACGGAGCCGTGACATAAGTTCCATGGAAGTTAAGTCAAAAAATTACTACCGTCGATCCAGTTTTTGGTCCATGCAAGTAAATTCGGAGTTTACTTCCACAGATCTTAAATTTAAGTGTGTTTTTATTTAACAAAATATTGAACGAACTGTCGGTTTTCAGTTTAAAAATGCGCACCACTTCGGCTTTGAAAGCTCTGATGCTGCATAAGGAAAATGTTTTCCTATCAAAGGGAATTTCTTTCGGTTTTTCTGTTTTAATATCTGGATGCTATTTTTACCCTTTTTCTCGCGAGTTATGAATAAAGGATATCCACCGCCGGTCAAGAAAAGATAACAAACTATTCAGCGGGACTCTAAAATCGATAAGGCTTTTAAGTTATCGTTATAGGAACAAACAAATGTCGAAACATTTTAATCGAAAGTGGATTTAGGGAAGGCAGTTGAGAAAACTTCATTAGAAAACAAAGAAGCAGGCGAGTTCGACATTAAAACTGAAGATGAATTGGATGCTGACTTGATCTTCCAACGTAAAGACTTCTAACGAGCCTCAAGAAGTTCCCAATTCTGCAAGTTTTAAAATCTGTATAAATTGTAAAATATGGGGATTCCTACTTTAGGTTAAAACTCTCATCTGTTCATTACTGCCGCAGTTGTTTGACTTCAGCTTTCGCGAGGCTTAATAACCAACCCAGGTAGCCACTACGTATAACGGATAATGGCATTCATTGTGCATTCCTGCTGGGTATTCTTAGAGTTTAAGTTATGACTGTGTATATTATTCTAACGATTTCTTAGTCATTAAATTTTGTAATTTTAGAATCGATAAATGTAAGGGCGATCACTGGCGAATGAAGCTTATGCAACAGTTCGATAAAATATTTAAATTTTGGTGCGATTAATATGAAATATCGACAGCACATATAACAAGCCACATAATTTTCGAACAACTTCGTCAACTTCTCTGTTTAAGGCTTCTGTAGAATCTTATTAACAACGAGTCAGAGTTGTACTGTGGAAAGCGCCACCTAATATTTCCCGCATAATACTGCTTACTTTTCTATGAATGGATAGCCTGCTGCAGTCCGAATAGATCGGTTTCGAGCCCCAACTTAACTAGGTAAAGAAAAGAATGACTGAATGTCTTCCACCGCTCCCGCTGTACATGGTTCAAAAGAAGGACACTACCACCAGCTCCAAAGCATTGGAAAATATGTAATCCTTACCTAATCCTTAATATAGAAAAGTCCTATCTCGCATCGTCACTGAAATTCAAAAGCCCAACTAAAATCTTTTATTGCATAAATCGATGTGGGGACTTAGTATCATTTGATGAAATGCATTATACTCAATCAAAAAGTGAATTTTGGATTTTAGGTTTCTATATTAAAGTAAACGATATGTAAGTAGTTTCTGTAATGAGCCACCTGGTGGGAGGAAAAAAACTTTCGAATGTTGCTTGGTCGGTTTCAATGTTCCGTTCGGAGAAGCGGTCTAGCAATCTAGCTCTAGAAGAAGCTAATAACTTATTTTTGTTACATGCGTATACCGTTATCTTGATAACCCAGTTACGACCTTCCTTCGTCTAGCTCTTGATGTGCCGTAATTATAGCGATTCCACCTGTTCCTTATACATACAGGGTGATCCATCTACGTACCTATGTACATGGAAAGTAAGCCGAGATAGGGCATTTTTTAATCGGAAGCTGAGATAGGACTTTCTTCAACCAAATACTGAGATAGGGTGTTTCTCAATAAAATACTGGAATAGGGTGTTCTTCAATGAAATTCTGGAGTAGGGCATTTTCGAACTGGCTACGATTCGAAATTTGGGAGCAATGTTGGAAAGAGTAATTAAAAATTGGGCCTTCCTTCACCCCTTTTTTGGGAGTCGAATAAATCTGGCCGGTCACTTCACAAGTCATGTTTTATCTGTTCGCTTCATCGTCGTCTGGTGCTTCCTTGAATACTCTCATGACTGGAACACTTGTGTGCTGGAAGGAGCGTATTTTTGAATCGATTTTTATGCTCACTGCACCACATCTATGACTATATTTACCATCGCCATATTCTATGATTCAATAATAAATATAAGGTTGTAACAATCGTACAAAATCAACATTTACCGTTGGGATGAACATGGTTGTGTCAATCACAGCTGATAGAGCGGTAGAGAAATACTATAAAAGTCGTAAAGAAATCATTATTTCCTTTCCAATTTTTCGCCAAGTTTTCTATAATGAGATGTTCTGTACTCAATTCGATTCTTTTTGGAAAATTTCAGAAGAAAATCGGTAAAGCAATGAAATAATGCTGGGAGGTGAAGAATTTTTTTTCAAAATTTTTGTAGAATTTTCTTTAGGAAGTCGCAGTCGCAGTTGAGATTTTGGAAGCTTTTGTTTTGCAGGGTATGTATGTATTTACGTGTATGCATACATATGTATATTCGGATATGTAAAAAAAAAAAAAACAAAACAGGCGATAATTTCACATAACCATGCTCATAAGAAGAAGCTTGACTCCTATCGCTTTCACCTATAATTGATACGCGTTGCTATATTCCAAGGCCCGCCTCCTCGGATACTGCCATTGTCAATTTTCTTCAAACATATAGTCGAAGGGGTATGATTAGATACTAAGTATGTATAATATAGATTGTTTTTTGCACACTTGCTGTCCGGTCTGAGACCATTTTTGGATACGAAACAGCTATTCCGACGGAGCTAGTTAAGGGGCAATCCAACGTGATGGGTGTGAAACTTTAACTCGTTTTTGCTCAAACATTAAGTAATTTCTCTTTAGCCATTAATTTGACAATTTTCAAAATGTTAACACTTGTAGTCAGATAAGAGATTATTACAAGACTAATAAAGTAAAAAACTTAAGTATATAATTTACACAGCAAATTTTTATTTTTCGAAAATTGGCATTCAAAAAATCCATTGACATAGCCATACCACTGCATTTCGTGCAAATTTATGTACACTGAGAAAAAATCAACCAAAATTGGTTAGTATTACCAAATTCAAATTTGAAAATGAATCAAAGTGATTTTTGTTTAACACTAACCACACTTTTGTTTACATTTAACACATTTTTGGTTGCCGATTTTTTCGTTTGAATACGCTTATGTTCTGTACTTCACAGATGCTTTTTCATAATTCGGAGATAGAAAGCAAATATTTTTACTATCGTTTTTAACATGTTGCCACTGACGGGATTTGAACCCGGACATTCTGGGAGCATACTCTGCACACTCAGCTAAATCCGTTCAGTAAATTTGCTACTATTTTGCTTAAATTTTGAACTAGAATACATTTTCTTCGAGGTTTGATCGTGTTCTGCACTTCACAAATGCTTTTTCGTAGTTAATCAAAACCGAAAAAAAAAATAAAAAAAATTATACGCTGCCTCTGACGGCAGTCGAAGCCGAAACTGCTGGAAGCGAACCAAAAATAACAGCAAGTATCTCTGCACATTTAGCTACAATCGGTGTATTTACTATTAAAAAATCAAACAATAACTTGGATGAAAAAACTATTGTACTTTTGGCTCAGTGTATGATTTTAACACAATTACGATCGTTTGGCACTAAGATAGCTAAGAATTTATGCTTACACGACTAAGTACATATATGGGGATGTAGGCTCAAACCTTTTTACTACACACTCATGCTAGTTTGTTAAACAATAAAATAAACTGATTTCTCATCCACAAAAAAGCTTGCAGTATTTTCAATTTTCCTTTGGAAACTCAATTTTCCGCAAATGGTAAAAAAGCTCAGAGATTTTATAACTTTTATTAGTATTATTATTGCTACTATTATAATGCTTCCACCGACACTTGAGCAACTTAAAAAATGTTGCATGCAACATACAGCTTTGACTTGAAGTACGGAAAAGCTGCTAAACATGTTTGCATGTGTGTCGACTTCTTACAACGTTCACTACCTTACCCATCCCTTCGAGAGATAAATGAATTGACGTGTAGAAAAATAAAAACAAAAACGAAACGATGGGTTGTTTAAAAAAAGGAAAATATATAATCACGTTAGAAGACAAAATAGTAGCAAGAAAGTAGAGAAAGGAAAAAGTGTAAAACTCGCTGATATGGCTGCATACATACATACTTGTTGACGACGAAGACGCTCAACTTCAACTTTGCAATTTGAAATTACGTACATACAAGGGCATGGGAATTCTGCCTGATTATGCAATGAAACGGTGAACTACGGTGAAAACTAGCAAAAGAATTGCTCATAATATGTAGTACAAACTCACCACTTCCTAAGTATGCAGTATGTTCCCTGCAGCAAATCAAACTGGTTCAGAACTTGCGCTGAGCTAGCCTGAAAAGGGACGGTACTGGTTCTTCATCTATCCCAACTCAATGCTTGCAACTGTCTTTTTTAACATGGCGATGTCCTACGAAGTGACAATTGTCGCCCTCTGCAGAACTTTTGAACTTGTTCTGAGCTGACTCTGGCTTAGATGGTTCTGATACAGTTCATATAACAACAGTTCTTAGATAGTTCAAAAAGGGTCACCTCCGGGCTAGAAAAAATGTGGTTAGTTTTGAGCTGGTTCTAATAAGTATAGTATGGAGCCTTTTCTTTAAATAAGCACGAATACAATTTTGTAAATAAAAATACTTCATTAAATGTTTCAAGAGCTATTTGGTTTGAACTAATTTACTTTTTGACGCAAACTGTGCTTTAAATTTAGGAACATAAAGTGTCAATTATTCCTTTATTTTCTAAAACCGTTATTCTTAAAAATAATTTATATTTGTTACGTATAATGGGTATTTCTGGGATACCTATAATTAAAAATCTGAACTAAGTCGTGTCAAAAAATGAGAAAAACGGTGATATATTGAATGATTATTCGTGATAACTCAGCGTTAAATTGCGTTAAATTTATTGAAATGTAATACATAGACTTTCCGGCATCTCATAAGAAATATAGAATTTTGAATATTCACAATAGTTTTCATGCTAAATATTTTTCGTAAATTTTTTATTTAAGGATGGCTCATAAGTATTATAACATAAACAAATAAATTCACGTTTCTAACTGTGTTGGAAATTTAGTAGAATTCCAGAAACTGTTATAAAAACTTCAATATTTTAAATCAGAGTTTATAAGTATGCAGTTCTATAACCCATTAAATTTTAGTATAATTAATCGCGCTGATTTTTTATAACTCTTTTTACGCACGCTCTTGAAGGCATTCTCCTATTTAAATATTTTCGTTTAAGATGCAAGATTACACTTTACTACACTAAAATTTTATGGGCTACAAAACAGAATACTCGAAATATTTATAAAAAATATTTGATTAAAAATTTGAAATTTTGAAGACAGTTTTTAGAGTTCTATAAGTTTGCAGCACAGTTAGGAATTTGAATTTAAATGGTTTATGGAGTATGAGACATAGTACTTAAATAAAAACTAAACGAAAAATATTGAAAATGAAGAACATTGGAAATTATAAAAAAAATCAATGCATAACTACATATTTCGGGGGCTTAGTGATATATTTACGTATGTACATTATCGTTCATATGAATAGCACTCCCATTTCAAAGTGAGATTGTTTACCACTTTTGCAAATTTTTTTACATCTGATTAAAAGGTCAAACATTTTGACGAAAAATCGTTAAATTTAACTTTGTTTTGTATAAAGTTTTAAAACACGGTTTATATGATTTTATTCGTATTTTATACATACGTACGTAGATATGTATAAAAATGACATTAATGTACCAATAACGACTTTTTTGGAAATATTTGAGCAGTTGCCCCATAAACTATGTAGAGAATTACATATTAAATAAACGAAAACAGTTTGTTATTACTTTTAGGGTCTAAGAAAATCGAAAAAATATAGTATATTACATTTGTGCATCTTTTGTCAGCTTTCACATGACCAGGATAAGTAACATTGATGACAGCGCAACTAGCAACATATGAGTTTCAACCGTCCAACTCTGCATCCCTTTTTCAGTAGTTCAGAGACAGTTCTGAAATTTGTAGGGCGGAACTAGCGCTTTGCCAGACTGTCCCTAAATTTTTCTGCAGGGTTTGTACTCACTTATGTACATACTTAGCTGAAACGATACAGTTGCAAAATATTGACGTTTTGTAAATGTACCTGGCATGCAATGTCTCGGTTGGAGTTATTGTTCAACGCTTCAGAGCTAACTATTTATGCATCGTTCCATGTTTGTGAGTAGGCTTTGGGGTGTTTTGGGATGCCTTGCCTTCCATTTCATTGGACCTGCATTGGTTAAGGTTTGGGTTTAGGCGGTTGGACGGTGACGCTATGTACGTAAGCTGCTTGCAGAAGCAGCTAAGACAAGTTGCAAACAGCGAATGTATGCATGTATGTACTTGTATGTGCTATGTACGCAAGAAGCACCAAACAATGAATGCATGCGAAACAATAAACCTCAACAAGAAGAAGAGCGAAATTGGCGCAACAAAAAGGACTCATGCTAGTATTGGTATCGTACCTTGCACATTGGCTTAAAAGCTTGTTTGCGTTGTTCAGAACAACCAGCAACTGTGTAAGCTGTTTGCTACGTAAGAGTTGAAATAACATTGGCACCAGCCAATACTACCAAACATACAAAAATAAGTAGAGCTGAAAAGAAAAAAAAAAAAAAAACAGCAGTAAGAGCAAGAGCAGCAACTAGAATCTCATTATACAAGCAATTACGCGTTTTATTGGCATTCCTAGAAAGCGAAATAGTTACTCCTTTAAAAATCTATGCGCCATGAAAACGCTCAACTCCCCTTCTATACATACATACATACATAATTCTATTTTAGTATTATTGTTGTTTTATGGTATTGTTATGCGATTGCGGTAGACATAACGACGCCGAGTGCTAAACAAAAAACCAACACACAAAAAATAAGGTTTTAAGTCTCAACACGAGGAAATCAAATAATCGTTAATTGGTTGCTAAAATTTCCTTAAAAACTTAACCCTTAGGTGAGTTTATTTTTTAGTGAGAGAAACTGAGCAAAATTGGCGGTGCTTGTAGAGTAAAATATTTAGCTACATACCTACTTAGTTATGTATCTGCAGAAACAACTTACATCAAAGGGCTAAGTTGTTGGCCCAGCTTCTGCACCAATTTGTGGTGTGCGCCTTGATCTTCTTACGCCACCTCCAAATGGCAAATGGATTTAATTAGAAGTTTTTTACATGGCAGAAATACACTCAGAAGTATGACATTGCTTGCCGAAGGGCGACCGCTCTACTTATTCTAATTTAGACGTTACAATGACGAGAGATCGAACCGAGGTTCTACGGAATGGTAGTATGCACCTCTAACCACTCTAGCCGCAGCGGCCAAAGGAACGAGGAAGGGTCTGAATGTAATCTTCAGTCGGAAGAAGTCTGCCGCTGTAGAACTTCCCATTTTCTGCTTGCTATAGAGCATGGCTTCAGATAAAATATCTCCTAATGAAACTCTCAAATCAGCAGGCTGAGCTTTTTTCAATAAAAATCACTTCAAAATGGAAGACCAGTCTGGGTGGCGTCGAACAACCTCAACGTCGGAAGAAACGCCCGAAAGAGCAGGTCACCCACGAACTGCAAAACAAAAGTCGGCCGGGGTTCTCAAAAAAAGTACTCTACATCTACTTTTCTCGCAGATGATACGGAATGAACAGGTGGTATTCATGATACCAGCCCTCGGTGAACACCTACGCCATGACACGGGAGTTCGATGAATCGCCTCTTTGCGAAAACCGCTTCTCAACTGATTCCAAAAAAGGCAACTACAACAGTTCCCCATTTTCAAATTAAGAAAAAAACGGAATAAACCGTTTCAATTTTACATATTTTCTCTACAGTGACACTTACAGTTAGTCAGAAATTATAACCAAAATTACAATATGACTGCCAAAAACTGGTACAGCTTTAATTTTAAAATCAATACGACAAAATATGTTGAAACTATTTTCGATTACAAGTAAAGCAGGAAAAAATTTGCATACAATTCACACTTAATGGGTTTCACCTATCTTAAACTCGAACACGTAGAACCGACTGCCTTGGGAACGAGAGTACACCATCCGCTGAACCACACCGACTATATATGTAAATATAGTCGATTCATCAAGAATCAATTAACACCTTCGTCAACTCTCACGCCTTGAATTCCTTCTTCGGACTCCAACGCCACCTATGGCAGACCAAGAGCTCGAGTTGCTTCGTGACGCTTGCGATTCATTGACACAACTCCATTCTGGATATTGTACCAGGTTGAACTGTGCAGTCCAATTTGAATAACATGCCCGACCACACTAACCACCTCTTCACATGCCAACTCATATCAGCTCTTCTAACATACCTTCTTATTCCCAAATACGTCGGATCAGGCCTTTTTGCTAGAACAAAAAAAAAGACGGTGAAATATTAACGTTTGCTTGTATTTTGTAAGTAATATTCTGTAGTGGAAAATTTTTCCGTATTCTGATAAAAAATAAATAAAAGTGTTCTTGTTTCATTTTCAACATAACAAAAATACTGAGGACGTTTAGATTACGGTTTAAAACAAACAAGGTGAAAACCGGGTTTAATCCATGTGAAATTCAGGTATGTATACTTAATATTCGAAAATTCAAGATTTCAAAAAAAAAAAACGCCTTAAAATATTAAAAGTACCGTTGAAAACCTCGATTAAGTCAACCTAGTTTATTTGGTCTCGTTATTTTGAGAAATAGCCTCGTGGTCCTCAACACTCAATCAAAAAAAAAGGTTGTCCTCAGAATGTTTCATTGCAAGCAGCATGATGGGCTGGTGCTTCATCTCTTAATCTCTCAATCCCATGAAGAAAGCCATCCTCCCGATATTTTCGTGTTGTTCTCCTTTCATTTCTTTCCCACCAAAACAATGATTAGAACTTGGAATTTCATCAGTGGTTGTTTGATGCGTTATGTCGAACTCCTTTTATTGACGCAAACTTATTGAGTACGAGCCTTTTACTAGTCAATACTGTTTTCTTGCAGTCACTTCATAAGATATTCAGATGACTAACGTTTAAAAATAGTTTTTTTTTTTTTTTGTATAAAGAAACTGCTCTACATTGAGTACGAAAATAAACATAAAACGTGATTTAATCATAAATTTCTTAATCTTTCAGTGTTAGAATCCAAAGCTTCTCCATAAATTTGTTGCTATGTTTCACTTCTTCCTTTTTGCCGAAATTCCTTACATCGCTTCCAACACAAAAATTAAATAAACTGCTCTTCAAAATAGATTGTGTCATAGTACAACCACTTATTTGTCATAGAAATAATATAAATTTCTTGCTCAAGCACTCATAATGACTACGCATTTATAAGTGTCAATTACACGCAAAATTATTGCGAACTATAGGATAGAATCGTCGCGCCACGCACAATTTAATGGACATATTTAACGCAATTTAACTGTTATGACAAAGTACGTAAAGCTGCTGGCACATTTGCTTAGTTTATTGCATACTTATGTGCGCAAAAAACGAAAAGTCACAGTGAGCAGAGGGGGAAATTCGTTAGGAAACGATTACCGAAAAATATTTGTTTTTCAATAGAACACAAAAGTTGAAGGATGAGAGGTGTAAGAATATTTTGGCGTATGCAACTTTCTAAATAGTAAATCAGAAGTGTGTGAAAATTTTGCAAATTTGTCGAACGTGAAATTATCAAAAATGACTTCGATTTTACGTTGCGCGCCTAAATGTATGCTACACGCAATATAACTTGACACGCAACTACAGAAATTTACCACACAAAAAAAAAATGCCAAGAATTTTCGCTATTATTCTTGAAATTGCCTTCAGCTCTAGCAATCTGAATCAATTTAAAAGTGGCTTTGCGCCAAAAGGTAGGCTTTGGTGCCAAAAACTTGACTTTAACGCCACGCAATAGGAAAAAATTGATATTTCATTTGGTGTGCAGCGAATTTGGCGATAGCTTTGAAGTGATTGCCTATGCGCAACAATAAAACAAAGTCATAATAAAATCGAGCACAAAATATTTACGCCCACGCTACACCAACAGCAAATGCCACTGAACTGAACTGCAACACTGCGCACTGACGACAACATCGCTCGCCTTCCCCTTTTGGCTTCTGGAGTGCGCTCTGTGCTTACTTTTCCTAAATTTATTGCGGCAACTACTCAGTTTGTATGCTGTTGTTGTGCTTTGGCGCTGTCATATGCGCATTTTCATTATAAATTTATCACCTGCATAACAGCACCCATGACAGACGTTGCATGCAACCAATCAGGCAACCTCCAAAAATAAAAGGAGTAACAAAATAAAAGCAAACATAACAAAAACTAAATGAAACTCAAATCAAAATCAAAAAAAAAAAACTAAAAAAGTTTTGTTGAAAAGTTGTAAATGAAATTTGAAAAAGAAAAATAAACGAAAGTAAAGCGAAACAATTCTAATAAAAATTCGTTGCATGGCACTCTGGGCTAAATGTCTGTTTTTCTGGCCAAAACTAATTACGGCTTAATAAGTAGGTGATTTAAGAAGAATATCAGTTCTTTATTGATTGGATTAGATATGACTTCTCACAATTTTTGTAAAAAAAAAAAATATTTTACACCTTGGCGGCCGAGGTGTCTAAAGGGGTCACTTTTTAACTTGTAGTTTTGTTAAAAAAGTTTGAATGCATTTTTTTTTTTTTTAATATTCGTATTAAAGAACCAAAAAAAAATGGCACTGAGTTATAAACTCCAAATTTTACTACTTTGTTAAAACCTGAAAAGTCTAAATTTTATATAAATTACCTATTTAAATGTTTAAAGGAGCAACCTATACAGCCTTTTTTCCTATCTTTATTGATTTCTCCGCTCCAAACGATAAACAGTTCACTACTGACACAATTAAGATTGCCTACAAAAAGGCCACTTTTTCGGAAATCGCAAAAAATCCTAATGCAATATATGTATAAAAATTTTGTAGTATATTCACGTTGTCCACTGCCAAGTGTTCTCATTTGGGTGTTTCGGAAACTCATAGTTCAATTTAACTTGAATTATTTGTTTACTTTTTCTTATTCATTCATAGCATGTTCCCATTCTAAGAAAAATACACAATAGTCGGAAGCAAGTGTGGCAACCCTACAGACGAAAAAAAATAATTATCATCCACTTGAAAAAAGTTTACCAAATCTGTCAAATATCTACCAATAACTTTTTTTTTAGTTATTTTAATAAAAGCTAAATATTCTTTCTATTTTGTAGTAATTTCAATAAAAATTAAAATTTTTGATTAATGATGCTTTTATTTAACTAATGGTGACAACTACACCATTTGATAAAAAAAAGACTTGAATTGGAGTTATTTTAGACAAATACAGTGACTCAAAAAATCACTTGGTGATTTTTTAATATATATTCATAATTATTTAAAAAAAAATTTTTTGCAATTTTTTGGTATAAGAATATTGTTTGATTCAAGCTATATACAACGTTTAGAAAAATGCAACAATTTAGACAAAATTTTTATTCTGAATTTTTAGAACATTTTGGGTATAAACCAACAATGCGCAACTGAAAATTCGCGTTGATATTTATTTTTTTTGCCGCCGGTCTTTTGTGTGGAGCAGGATATGTTCGCCCTTTATCTGTTTATAAAAAGCGTTCGAAATGCAATAAAGTTGACTACATATTCAGAAAGAAATTTATAATATGAAGATAACTATGAAAAATAATGCTGGGACGAAAAGTTTTATTTGTTTTTCTAACAAAATCCTTTTGGTAATAATTTACCAAAGCGGCAACCTTAGTGCGAACTCTGCATAGAATACCAATCGTTTAGCTATTAGGAAAAAATAAAATTATGAGTGATAGAACTTCAACCTTAGCAAAATTACTCGACGATAAAAAAACAAAACCAATAAAAGAGATTTAAATTCACCATATCTATTTTTGTATGTGTAATATCTGGGAAACTGCTTGACCGATTAGAAATGTATTGTTGCCAATTAAAAGATAATTTAAGTACCTTTTGTTACATTTTTCGACAAGAACGTGTTTTCGGTCGAAAATGGTGGCACTTACTATTTCTATTTCTGATTAATTCCTGTAGGTCGGGAACAGGCCAGTTATCAAAATTCATGAGTGCGATCAAAATTTTTCCACTGTGCTACCAAATTTAGTAAAAAGAGGGTTTGCAAATAAAAGTGGTGTTTAAGGCGAGTTTAACGGAAAATAGGTTGTTTGGTAAACTCTGAGTTTAGGAGTAGAAAAATGGCCCTTAAACTCGAGTTTATTACTTAAGGGGAACATACTATTATTCTCTAATAACTGTATCTTAGCAAAACCTAGCCAAACTTTAGGAAAAAACCTAATATTTATTAGGTACCACAAAAGTGTTTTTTTTTTTACAAAAACAAAGTTAGTTTTACTACGTTTTACTGTTTTGTCTAAAATATAGCAACAAGAAAATAGTTAATTTTGGTCGCAAAAACAGGTATTTGGACCATAGTGCATGGGTGGAAATTTTTGAAGCAGAAAAATGATGATGTACATATACATATATATACCATGTAGTTAGGGGGCATTGCATGGCTTTATGCATTGTTGATGAATAGCGAGACGACAACAACCATGTATTTTTATTTTATTTTGTTTATTTTTTGTCGGCATAGAACATGCGAGCGCTGCAACAAAATATGCTACGGGTATTTGCGGAAATGACAAAATGCTATAACTGAAATAAAAAGTATTTATCGAAATAATGGTGTAAAACTCCATGACAGAATTTAAAATAGAAATACTTTGATCTAAATATTTATGTATTTAGGTTTCGCTATGGCATCGCTAGTTTTGTAGGTGGTGGTAGTATTTGGGAAATTTTTATTTTCTGACATGGCGAAAATAAATGCTGAAAATGATATAACATAAACTACTACACTCGTGGCGTTATATGTTCGTAGTCAGGAAAGAAAAAAAGCAATGGCTTTAAAGGATGTATTCCAAAGAGGTGATGCCATTGGGGAATAGTGGAGCTGCTGGGTATGCAGCTGCCGTTTGTTCGACTAAATTAAATTCCTACTCTTGCATCCTCGTTTGCCGCACCTAGGGCAATGTGGGCCACTTTCGTTTGAGATGCTGCACCCAAACCGTGCGGAGCCTAGGAGGCTAGCAGAAAGAGAGTAAACTTAGTTGGTGCCTCTCCGCCATATTTGATTTAGGGGTGCACCAGAAGCTATATATGTTAACGAATGCCTGTTCTGGAGCCAGTAGGTCGCCGTTGAAGTGTAAATTCGGTGACAGATTCATAGTGGGAGAGAAACTCCGTCGAGTACTGTGACTTTCAACGGTAGACCAGAGGTCTAGCCACAGTCCGCATTAATGCGAGATTTTTTAGCATCGCTCCCCACTTAACGCACCAAATCTTGAAAAAGTAGTTAAAATTCAGCGATCTCGAAAGAACAATTGCCACCGCCGGGACGCAACGAGAGAAGATGAACAAGAGTACCCCATTCGAAAAAAACGAAGTCAAGGCCCCACCATGCGGTGTTAGGCTAAGTAAACCACTATGCGTATGTATTCACCTTGGGCCAAATTTTAGATAGGATCCGTGACAAGTTCCTGCCGTTAATTTGATGTGGAAGGAGAAATTACAGAACTGAACCCCTCAGGTCCACTTTTTTAAGAGACCGTACAATTGCTGACACATTCAAGTGATATCCAAATCATCGGTCTCAACTACGATAACCATTTTTTCTGACTGATTGGAAACACCCAGCGCCAAAGGATTGGCCATGTTCCCTGCTGCACATATTTGTAGAAAAGCTAAATGTGATAATCACCTGCTGGCAAAGTTACTAAGTGTGAACTAGAATACGACCAGTTAGCTCTTCACCCCAACCGATTCGTCTTCCAACCTTTTTCCATGCTAGCGACTGGCAATTTTTCTCCATTCACAGCACCTGCCCGTCTAAATACTAGTAGCATCATACCAGTTGACAGGGTAGTTTGCCGATTCATACCCCGTAAAAGGAATAAATATGTCGCAATAGCCGACAAAGCAAGGCGCCAGCATGCCATTCCAGAAATTTATTTATTTTTTGAAGTGAAACTTCTTTTAGCGGCGGTTGGTTGGTTGGGAGTAAAGTGACAAATGCAACGGAAATTGCACGCGGAAATGATGCATGTATATTAATTTAACAAAAGCGTGCTAGCAAGCGATTTAAGAATAAGATTTAGATTAAGACATTAAGAAAGACGAAGGTAATTGTAAAGAAAATAATATAGATAGAAGCTCGTAAGTTCAGAAAACTGAATTTACCTCACCCAAACTCACCACACTTCACCTAAACTCACCACATCTGATCCTACCACACCTGAATTCACTACACCTGGACTCACCACAACTGCACACATCACACCCATTCTCACCACACCACACCTAAACTCACCGCACTTCAACTCATTTCACCGCAATTCGGGAACTATTTCAGAATCTTAGAGCAGTTCGGGATTCTCGGCACTAAATTAGGATGTTCAAGACTGTTTAGAAATTTTCATTCTATTTATCGATCTTGTTATCGGTATATTAGTATATGTTTTTATCTACATAATAATCGATATTGTTATCGATATATTTATCAATATATTTATCGATATTTGGCCTAATAACAAATCATATTAAACAATTTTTATATAGCTTGAGACCGTTTTGTATAAAAAAAAACATTGTAGAAAAGACAACAACAGTTTATAAATGGTAGAAGTTATAGCTGCTATTTCGGAGATCATCACATCTTGTCAGACTTCTTCATCGAATTAACTGGGATTCGAACCAGCGACGCCAGCTTACAAAGCCAGACTTGATCGTGAGATTATTGGGGTTGTTGTTTTTTTTAAGTTAATTTAAATTTTTTCTCGAATTTTTACTTGAAGGCATGCTTGTCCTTAAGTATGTGAGGCCGTTTTTTATGGAAAATAGAAATATGTACATAGTTCTCATTAGAGCTTTGTATGACTTTCAGAATGCAGACCACAGCCGGCCACTTTTTAACTTCAATAAAATTCTATCTAAATACATACATTGCATTCTGCTTTTCCCGTCCCCCTTCACCTCTTCGGCTAAAATTAAGTCACCTTTAAATGAGATATTACAGCTCTACCACTTCCTGATTCAATTGTGATAAAAAAAAATGAATTTTTCACTGCGATTTCAAAGCTTTGAATAATAAATATACATACATGACTTTATTTAATTTTAATTTAATGAAATCTGTTATTATTGATATCTTTTGAAATTAACACTCATCATAATTATTGACTTAACATATTTTTTCGATACTCACTATACGCAATCTCAGCCAGTTGGAAATGCAAAATCAATTGAAAATAATACCGTTGAAGCTAAAGCGTAAATGAAAAACTGTGTCCGTAAATATTATTCAATAACAACGCCAACCGAGCGTTATATCCACACATAAATTGTATATGCATGTATATATATATATATATATACACACACACACTGCCTTTGGGGAATTTAGCGCCGTCTATTTGAGAAAATTGTTGGAAAAAATTGCAGGACGCGTATGATGATGGGAGGTTCGTTTGGTATTTTTCGATTTCCGATTTTCTGTTATATTTATACCCACACCAATTGTTGTTTTTTATTTTTGTGTATTTTTGTTTCGCGGTTTTTCAATTTATTTCATATGCGCACGCCAGCAAGGAATAACGAAGGTAAAGCGAAAAAATAAAAAAAAAATAAATAAAAAAGCTTGTTGTGCCTATAAATGGATATTGCGGTGTATTAGCAGGAGTACACTGAGAAAATATTTAAGGGCAAAATAAAAAATAAAAATTAATATTAAGAGCAGAAGCCGCAAGGGACTTTCGATTAGCTTTGGAAGGAAGTATGGAAAGTCGGGATCGATTTCGAAATTTTCCTTAGCGCAAAATTTCTTGGAACATTTGCAGTAATATCCCGTTTCCTTGAACTGTAAGGCGTTTTACAAATTTATTGCATCAATAATATTTGTACAATTTGCATACATACATACATACATACATACATACATATGTATATCCTTCACTTTCTTGGCTTTATTAGAACCCCGAAAAGTTTCCATTTTGTCATTTGGCCTACCACCTAAATTTTTAAGTATTGCAATTGGCTCCAAAGCGGAGACGATTGTTATCTATTTCTTGTTGTGTTTCGCTTATTTTTACCCCACCTTGAATTTGCACGCCGCTGTGTTTCATAACATTTACACACTGGACGCTGTATGATAAACAACTTCCGGTTGTGTGCGACCTGCGATGTCGGCGCGCCAAAAATCGAACGAATAACAATAAAATAAATCTGCTAAATGCATGCAAGGCTGGATATAGTAATGCATATACACATACGTATGAGTATCTATCTACTCCGCTCCTTTTTCACAGTTACACACACACACACACACACACACTAACATGCAAACGAACACAATTCGAGAATAAAATGGCAGCTTTGGACGGAATATGCATTTTTTATGTTAGCTGTCGGAACTAAAGCTTTCAATTTATTTGTATATTAAGCGCAGAAAGCCGTAAGGAGCGCAACAGCAAACAAAACGGGGGGAAAAAAATGTATAAATGAAATTAATGCGAATTCGTACAAACACAAAGAATTTACTATAGATTTTTGCAAAAATATTAAATATTTGCAAAATTTTTTTGCAAAAATATTAAATATTTGTGCCGCAACACGCGTGCAAACACCACCGAATGCAATGAATAAAACATATGTTGAGTGCAAAAATGCAGCTATGTATGTGCGTACATGCATGTATGTATGTAAATAGAATGCAAAAATATAAAAAAGTTCGATTTACCCATTTCGATCAAATATTTGCTCTAGTTGATGTTCACTTGTTTTTAAAGTAATATTGAATTTTGATTTTTAAAAAGTTGGTATCGTTGTAAACGTGATTTTTTTATAAAAAAAAAATATTTTAAACAAAAAAATTACTAATCAATTTTCAAAAAGTTGATATCGTTGTAAACACAATCAAACCTTCCTTCTTCTGATATGCGTATTTGTATACTTCGATTATAAAAATTAAAAAAAAAAAACACTCAAAATTAAAAAATACCTTTTTTATAAAAAAAATTAAGAATAAAATTACTAACCAAAATTTGGCACATCGTTGTAAAGGCGATTGAATACCCTATCTTCTGGTGCATACCATATCTGAATACTTCGTATATAAAATTTTGAGAAACAACACTTAAAAGCAAAAAATACCTTTTTTTATAAAAAAAAAAAAAAAAAATTTTAAACAGAAAAAATTACAAACCGATTTCTAAAAAATTGTTGTAAAGGCTACCAAAAAACTTATACTTTCTTAGTCCCGAAAATTTATATTTATATACACAAAGAAAAAAAATTTAATTAAAATTACTTTTTCCCTCTATATAAACTCCTGTCCCCCTAGGTGAAAGGCTGGCTACGCCCTTGTACACAAAAAAAATTAAAATATTTAAACCGTACATCATACGGTCAATTTGTTCTTTTAGAGCTCATAGATGGTCCCATAATAATGATTCCAGTATCTTCATTTATGTATATTGTAACTATCAATAAGTTACAAAGAGAAGTGTAAAATTCGTTTATCTAAAACTAATAAAGTTAGAAGGACGAAATTCGAGGACGTGGTAGTTAACATTTTAGTCCTTGGCACATATTTTTTTCAAAAATAAATACTGGAAACTTCCCAGGATATTAAAGGATAAAGTTTTAAAAGGACATTTTCAATAATTGCTTGTCCTGGTGCACCCAAAAGTTAAACGTTTCTTTCCTATTCTACAGAATTTTTTCTTTTAATTAACCGAATCTTTTGAATAATTTTTTTATACAATTATATTTTAGAAATTTCGAAGTCCTTTTAAAAAATATCCTGACGTCAGAGAGCAAAACGAAAAACGCGGTTTTACAATATTTGGCCCCCAGTTTTGGGAATATATTGATTTTTTCGTATGTAAAATTGACTTTCGCACTTATTACACCGTGTATGATATTTTTATTTTTTTTTATTTTACTACCGCTAACCGAATAAGGTTTTTTTTCGCTGTGGCAAAAATATTTCACTAAGGAATAATCCAATTTCGTAAACAAAGAAAAAAAATCAAAAGGTTTCTGCTCCAGAATGTGGGATATTATAAGTTTTCCTTGTTCTCCAAATTAAATATTTTGACGTAGTCGTAGGGGCTTTTCTATACCCTACACTAGCGGAATCTAGCGCGTAAATTTTAGAACCAATTATCGAATTCCTAGTTGACATTTCAAAACCTTTTCTGTGGGTGCAAGTAGCACTGTAAGCTGAGTAGGCATCAAGTCTGTCTCAGAAGACTGGGCTCAATCTGTTGAGTTATAAAAATATGCCTCTTTCTGCTTTAAAAAGGATTTATTTGGAATACAGATATGGCGGAGAATGAATTTTTTTTTAAGGATTACCAAACATTTGATAATAAAAGTCGAGTCTTTAGTATGCCAACTTCTTATCGTTATATAAAAATTATCTGTTATTACAATAAAATAAAAATTTGTATGATTTAACATTTTAAATTCTTCCCAGTCGCCAGTCAATAAATCCACTTGGCTTCTAACAAATGTAAATTACCAACAATTTCATTTGTCTCTTTTTGATTGCTAAATGCATTTGCTTACGTTTCCCTCTAACGCCTCACATTTTATGTATGTATGTAAACTAGCTAGTAAATATGCAAAAACAAATTACACTTGACAGCTGCTAGCAAGTAAGTATGTATACATTCAGTCGCACTACAGCGCACGCAGTAATTGTGTGAGTAATAGCCATAACAGACATGTGTCATTTGTTATGTGTAATATACATGAGGGTGGTGCAAAAAAAAAAAGGCAAGTGAAAATAGCCGCCTTTTACATTTTTCGTCAAGTATGATTCATATATCGATATTCTTGTCTGGAAGAGAAAATTTTTTTGTTCCAAAATTCATAGACCTCAAGTACCCCGTTCTAGTACTTACCCAACAGATTTCATTGCTGATCAGCTTAGCGAACTACCACCCTAATATCACTAATTAAAACTCATCAAAAATTATTAATTTTTAGAAGTATTTCGATTATTCCAGTAGAACTATTTTTGAAAAGAAATATAAAAATATTGCCAAACGTGTCACCGAAATATGCAAAAAGGCGAGCCATAGGTTCGGGCAAAAAAAAATTTTTTTTTTCTTTCGAAATAGCCATACAAAAATATTGTAGACTAAGAGGTGTACGGCAAACTTTTTGCTTTTAAGGTGGCACGGTCTAATATATGTTTGAACATTAGGGCGGGTCAATTTTTATGGGAGATTTTTGCGACTATTCTCGACTATTCCGTCTAAAATCAATTTTGAGTTTGCCCATTGGTGTCTTCGGCAAATTTGGTTAGGATTATACGTACGTAGAATTTTCTTATATTATACGAGCATAGCCAACAAAAAAAAAAAAGAAATGGCCCGCCCTAATGTGCTGGTATCTAAGATAACAAGTGACTGAATTACGCTCTCAGCTCGCCACGCCGGCTTGAGTAATATCGCGCAAAGCACATTAAATATTTATGTAATAATTTTGAAGAGAGTTTTCCATGACATTTTGCAAACTTATTGATTGCAATGGGAATAACTGGTTTCGAACAAACAAATTATCGATTTGTTAGCTTGAACCTTTAAATATAATGAAAAAAATAAATAAATAGTTGGTGACTTTTTTTTTAAACTATTTTAAATAGTCGATTTTTATCAAACAACAACGCTTATGCAAAAATTTTTTAGTAATAAAATTGTGTGTTTTTTTTTTTAATTTCAGCAATAATTCAAACAATTCGAGGCAAACTTGTGGCCATAGCGCCCTAGAAAACAAGTAAGTACTAACAGTTGTTGCACTTTTAATTGAAAGATTCCTAGAAATTTTGCCAAGAATTTCTTGAAAGCTTTTAACCCATTTTACATGCTGAGATCATTTGCTACTTATTGTATCGTTTGAGTCAAAATTCTGCACACACTCCTTTAAAAAATCTACACTCTCAGCTTAAACAGTCAACCACAAAATCATACATAGCGTGTAAAAAGAAGCCCCTCGTTCGAGAGAAATATGTATGTACTTAATATCGCCTTTTTGCCACTTTTTTACGCTTAGTAACATTTCATTTCAAACGTCAGCCGGGGAGTCTGGGGCAATAAGTGCGACATAAACGCCAGAGTATATAAAAGGAAATGCAATAGAATGCATAAGCAGTCGCAGCTGAAAACCATAAAAAAAAAAAGAAAAAGTTTAAAGCACAAAGTGCTATGATTCAAAAATCCTTTCATTCGTTGCAACTCTGTTTCCTGTCATTCATATTTCCCATCGCTTCTACGTACTAAAGCGCGCGGCCAAGACTGGCAGCAAATATGATGAAATTGTTATTCATGAAACATTAAAAATCAACTGAAAGCTGCAATATTGCAACGCTGATACGGCTGCTGTGACAACTGCGACAATAATAATATAAATTACTTAATTTTTTACTGAAATTTTTTTTATGCTTAGTAAGGAGAAAAAATATGCTGAGGGCGCTAACTTATTATTTCACAGAATATGTTGGCGTGCAGCTATGCATCATAAAATGAGTTCTGTTGGTGTGGCTGTTTGTACATTTTGCTATTTTGATGCGTATTTTGATATTAGTATAAAGTAAGTAAAGAGAATTTAAATTTTTGTATACGAGTCTAAATGAGCAGGTAAGGATGTACTCATACGCCATGTACACCTGAGTAAAACTATTTTCTACTCATATTTCAAAGAAAAAATTCATTTGACCACTCATTGCCTTCTGTTTTATCCATCGAGTTTCTTCAATGGTAGCTTCATTTTTTTGTAAAGGCACAGGTTTTCATACAAAATTACAAAGTTTACTTGAAACTCGGTATTTTTTATTTTTTTCCCTGTTAAAGTTTGAATTTTTTCATCAAAAAAAAAACAAAAAAAAAATATGGAATGATCGGCTTATAGAAAAATTATGTACATATATACGGTTTATGGAGCATTTTGTTTTGTTGTTTTTATAATTGGTTCGTAAGAGTATGTAAGGTACGTGATTAAGTGGTGCCACTTTTTGACGCAGAATACGTCTTACGTTTCGATATAGAGGCTATGCTCAAATATTGTAGTTGTAATTTTTTGAGCTTCACGAAGACGCTTGTTGCACGAGAGCTAATTTGGCGATTTCAAAGAAAAGTCTGGAGTTTCAAAGATAAAGTTCCAAACCTATCGACAGATTAATTCCTGTATGTAACTAATTTGGTTTCTGTCGTAGAAACAACGGTAAATATTGGCTTATTTTGGGATCAATTTTGAGCCTTTACAGTGCTCTAGCAACTTATGATTTGCAGATAGAACTTTCATTTTCGGGATATATGTAGGTTCTTTGGAGCAATAGAAATATTATCATGTACAAATTTTATATAAGTTCAACAATGTATTGAGTATTTTAAGGCAACAAACTTTTGAAAAAATTTTATTTTTATTTTTATTTCCAAAATGTTCGAAACCCGTTCGAATGATTTTGTTTTTGTTTTCTTTAATCAAAAATTCAGGTGTTTTCCTTTCGCTTGGTATGTGGGAAGTATTGGTTGATATCTTCTAGGTATGTTTATTTTATTCAAATATATCACTTCGGCATAATTTTGCACACAAGTGCATATGTAAAAGCAGTTAGGGTGCTGTCAGAGACAAAAGCAGACCGAAACCAGATTGCGCTGGTGAGAGAAAATATTTATAAGCTGATCGCAGCATATTTTGTACCTACCCAGCCGGCAAAAAATCCGAAAACCGATCCAAAAAAGCAAAAAAAAGTGGATGAAGTGCAGATATTTGTCCGTTTACTGATTCCATTTCCGGATACTTTGATGATCCGTTTTCCCACTAATGTGTGCGGCAGAAACGTATGTACAGACAACAGTATGTGAAACGGTTAGGTTTCGGCTTTTTTTTCTGAAATTAGTCTGATAGAATTTTTCGTTCAATACGCTTTCCTTCTGTACTTCACAGATACTACTTCATGGTTAAAAAAAAATAAAATAAAATTAGGAAGCGCCCGACGGAATTCGAGCCCGGCACCTTCGGGAAGCTGACAAATAGCGGCACACTCCTCTGCACCCTCAGCCACTGCCGACTTCGCATGCGTGCTTTCAAATGTCCAGCTTGGGCAAATAAAATACAATTATTACTTTCAAATGAGATCATCTTTTTCGAACGTTTTCCGGATACGAAAATTGATGATAACCGTAGGAGTTTTTTGTATGCGTTTTCGGATACGGAAAATTGAACTAAACTGCACTGTCGGCAAAATTTACGTTTCTTTGCTGGCTGGGTACATACTTACTGGGTATGTACCTACATATATACATACATATGTATGCATAATACGCGAAAGCTTTCTGTCATATCATCAGATCTGCACTGTTAGTTCGATTTAAAAAAAATGAGGTATCAATTTGAAAGCCTTGGCCTATATTTATAAGTTAAATAAATTATTACAATATGGGTATCGATCAAAATGGTTTTGAAAAGGCTTTATTTCTTCAGTATATGTATGAGGGTTGCCACCTATCTACAAAGATGAATTCAATATATGAAATAGACAAAATGAGATACTACAATATGAATATCAATCAAAATGGCTTTGAAAAAGTATATTTTAAACTACATGTGGGAGAGTTGCCACTTATTCTGAAAACTAAATTCAACTTTATTTAAGAGAATTAGATAATTTAAATATGTATCACAATATGGGTGTCAGATAAAAAAAGATTAAAAAACGTTCTTAGGGTTGCCACCTGTTTACAAAGTTAAATTTGATATATGCAATAGGTTAAACGAATTACTACAATATGGATATTAATTCAAATGGTCTTGAAGGAGTTTTATTTCTAAATTGCTTGTAGGAGCATTGCTACCCGTTTACAGAATCAAGTTCAAACTAAATTAAGGCGATTCGAAAATTGAAATAAGTATCCCTATATGAGCGTCAGACGAAAGAGATTGTGGGGATTTAAAAGAGATTTGCCAGCTCTTTACAAAGTTAAGTTCAATGTAATGAATTACTTAAATATGGATAACAATCGAAACGGCTTTGAAGATATTTTATTTCTAAACTACATGTAGGAGGATTGCCACCTGATGTAAATTGTTTGTTGAAAATACTTTAAATATTCAATATTTTGCCATCTTTAAAAAGCTGAAATTACTTAAACTATACAGAAGTTACTGTAGGAAATATTAAAATATGGGTGTCAATCGAAGGAGTATTAGGAAACATTTATCTTAAACACTAAGAATATTAAAAAGGGCTGCCACCAGTCTAAAAGATGGGTAGCACTTGAAATGGGTTCAAAATTCAATCGAATAAAATCAAAACTGTACAGTTTTTAACCTGAATATCCTCTTACTATTATCACGTATTCTACGTTTTAGTTTAGCGGCTGTGACTCCGACGCAGCCCACAGGTCAAGACGAAGGCGCTGGACTGATCGTTTTTTCCGACACATGCTTACCTACAGGGTCGTTTCTTTGCACATACGTTGCCTCCACTCAATCTTGAATGACGTTTATTATCTAATAATATACGTCAAAAAGTTTTAATTCACGGTTGAAGTTTGTTGAATTAATAAGGTTTGCAACCTCATTAAAGAATTAAGAAGTCAGAAGAATTTTGAATACTTAGATTAAAAAATTCGAGAAAATCCCACCAGTTTTCTGCTTGCCCTTATCATTTCTTACTTTTTACCAATCTCGTTTCCCTAGCCTACTCGATTCCAATCCAACATTGTCTACCCTGCGCTCTTTACTTATTATGTTTTCCTCTATCAATCTCATTTGACACAAACCAACTGGCTGCTTACACAAGCGCAACCAGCTAGCACCCAAGTTGGCAAATAAAACTTTATTCATTTATCAAAATTCATTACCCGCATACAGTATTCAATGAATTTTTGGGCTTACGCCATAAACTAGGCAACAAAGGCCGCAGCAAGTCGGCCAAATAATCATAATGAATAAAAACAAAAACAAAAAATTTTCATAATTTGTAAACCTTAGGTGCAAAATTTATTTAAGAGTGTAATAAATCGATAGAGGCTTAAGCTTAATAAGCTAAAAACTTTCTAGACATCATCAAATGGAGAGTAAACCAAATCGTCATTGGTACCTTTGGCGCAGAGACGACCACAGCGAGCTTTTACTCTGCTCTTGTTCAAACAAATTCAATGTAAAGCAGCTACGTCCAACTCACATTTTGCGCATGTGTTGAAAGCTCATCGATGCACTCAAAAAAATTTGCAAAAATAACACAGAGGAACTCATTTCCGGCCGTTTTTATCAGTGTTGCCATCGAATATTGCCGTGATCCGATTTAATTTTGGGAATCAACTGTAAGACTCAATCCGGATCAACTGCAGCTAATTCCCGAGTTAACTCGGAATTAACGCATTGATCTGGATGAATGCTGCCGTCTGTCTATGCTTTAAGAGTCCCACTAACCTCTATTGGGAAAGATCTCAGCTCAAAAGACTGTAAATGTCTTACCAGACCACGCGAATTGTCTCAATTAAAAATGTACCTCAGTCCAATTTTTAAATTAGAAAAAAACTAGAAAATTCGCATGGCGCCAACATTGAATTTAAATTTATAAAACCTTATTCAGGAAGCTAACAAAATATTCCAAATGTTTCATCTAAATCCGTGCAGCCATTTCTCGCATGGTGTCGGTATTTCATTTAATCAAATTTAAAATCACCCTGCACAGCTAAAAAAAATTCGAACTTAAAAAAGGAAATTCTTATTACACACCTACTGGCCCAGCGCTTTCATTTTACATCTCATTTTTAAATCCGAAAGAACGCTGCAGATCTGCGGACCTTCACAAAAAATGGTGTTTATAGGTATTACTGTCCGAATAGATGGCAACCCTTATCAAAATTATTTTCAAACTAACGTTTTCTTAAAATTCTTATGTACTTTTGTCAACCCTCTTTAAAGTGTTTTCAAACCTATAAGATATAGCTTCTCTCGTTTAAATCTTTTGTTTTCCATTGTGAACCATATTGTAATTAACTGTTGAATTATGTTGAATTTGATTTGCTAAACACGTGGCAACCCTCCTAAGCACAATTTAGAAATAAATTTTTTTCAAACTCATTTCGCTTGATTCCGAAGTTTAATTAATGCATTCAACATACTAAAAATTTGAATCTAACTTTTCCAACAGGTGGCAACCCTCTTCAAACACCTCAAAAATGTATATAATATGCTCAAACTTAAGATTTCTTAACGCTCTTTTGTTTGACACCCATATTTTAATATTTCATATAACTTGTGTTTAGGTTAACTAAATTCGACTCTTAAAACAGGTGGCAACCCTCTGCAAAATATTCTCAACTACTACCTCTTTAAACTGCTTTATTCTGGCACCCGTTGGGTGATACGCATTTCAATTACCCCTACCTTAATTCAAATTGAAATTTATTTTTTACACAGATGGTAACTCTTATGAATTTAGTTTAAAAATGCAGCCTTTCCAAAACCACTTCGGTTAATGCCTATACCGGAATAGTTGATTTATTACTTTAAAAAAATTTAATTAAATTTTTTAGCAGGTGGCAACTCTTTTCGAAAAATTACAACGTTATTGCATATCTACAGGCTAAGTTATTGGTTATTAAAATTTTATAATTAAATTTTTTAGCAGGTGGCAACACTTTTCGAAAAAGTACAACGTTATTGCACACCTACAGGCCAAGCCCTTTAATTTGACAAAACCTGGACAAAAAATACCTTCGCGTACTATATATATATAGATAGATTTCGGGGTCAGTTATGAAATGACCAAAATTTATTTCTATCCTTAGCTAAGCAAAAATGTGCGCCCAGGTTTTAATTAACAAAAAATGTGTTTTCAGTATTAAGATGACTAAAATGGCATGTCCAGGCTTCAAGTTAATTATGTGAAAATTTTAATTGGCTGAAATAGTACGATCAGCTTCTAAAAGACCAAAACCGTATTCTCACATTTTAAATGAGTGAAAAATAAGCTTTTCTTAAATTTTCACTTTCATCTCCAATAACATGCAAGCAATAAGAACACGAAAAGTTTCAAAGTAATAATTCACCATAATTGTGCCTAAAATAAGCCACAGCCGCAATCATTTCAAATAAACTGCACAATTTACAGTTTCTTGCCATATTATTGACACTATTATTGTTGTTGCTTTACAAATACATACATATGTATGTATGTATGTATGTTTGTATGTAATTTGCCATTATCTCATTGCCTACTCCGCCGTCACAGTTCTGCGCTTAGTCGCTTCATTATAATACTTCGCCTATTCGCACCCAAAACTATGCAACACAAATCACATTAATCAACACTAATTATGCTTATACGCCCAGCATGAAAGCGAAATTATGCGGTTGTACGCATACAACAACAAATCGCAAAAGCTAACGCAGCCAACGAGGCGTGGCATGTAGTAAATTTTGTAAATTTTGCGCTTCTCAGCGCATGTGAGAGGTGAAGACGAAGAAAGAGTGTTGCAGTGTAAAGAAAATGAACTGCATAAAATGATGCACTGAGTGTGAATAAGTTTTGCGGAGATGTGGCAGAAGAAACGCAGAATCTTCACATGAGCTGTGCATGTGCCTAAGTAATCGCATGTATGTTTGTATGTAATATGTGTGCATGCCGATAACTGCATACATATGTCCACTAGGGTGGTCCAAAAATGCATGTGAAAAAGTTAAGTCGGAATTTTTATGCTCTCACCCCCTAGGATTTTTCTATATCGAAAAAAGCGACCTCAAAATATTTTTTGATTTCAAAATAAAAAAATAAGGGTACATTTTTTCGGTATAGAACAATCCTAGGGGGTGAGCGCATAAAAATTCCGACTTTACTTTTTCCCCACATGCATTTTTGGACCACCCTAATGTGCACACACTCAAAGGACTTTTGTCGCAGCTGCGGCAAATGTTGTGGATCACAGTTCTAGCGGTAAATTGAAAATTATTGCATTCAATGCCATCTGTCATGGCTGCTTTGACAGCTGCACAGTAGCTGGTGTGTTTGGGGTGTGTGGGGAAGTGTGGCTGCTGGCTGCTGCAATAGCAACATCAACATACATACATATATGGCTTTGACAGTGCCAAATGCCCAACTGCCGTTTAATCGAAAAGACTCTGGTAACAACAATAACCATAGCGACGACAACAAAAACAACAACAACAATGAGCAGTGCCAATAAACCTCACAATCATGCCGCTTATTCGCTGCTGCTTGTTTTAACGATGTGGCCACAAAGCAAACGAAAAAGATACAAAACTGTGGCACTGCGGACTGCGGAAGAAAGACTGCTGTGGGAGTGACAACGCCGGGTGAGTGGTGCGGCAAGTAATGTGACAATGTTGCGCAGCAAAGATTTATTAAGCGACTTGGCCAATGTTGCAGCTAAATGCAATAATAAAAACAAACAAGAAATCAATTACCACATAAACTGAGTGTGGAAAGTACATATATGAAATGCCATAACAATGCCAATAAGAGCAAAAATAATGTTATGCAAGAACAGATAGCGCATAATTCGGTATGCATGCTTTCGAAAAATTACATTTTATTAAATTTATCACTATTTCGCTATTGCGATACAAAGAGATTTTAGGCCTCGCAGCATTACTTGTGGTTCTTCTGAAGCAATTTTCTATGCATATGTATATTTATATTGTATTAAAGAAAAATTAGGAAGAATTAATTTATTAGATGAAAAGAAGCCAAATCTAAAATTTTTAGAATTTGTGTATGCGCATCACTCAAAAACTGATAGGTGGAATTGAATGCAGCTCTCACTGATGTATTGCTAGATGTCTAACTTAAAATACAGAAAGAAAAAAATGCTTAGAGTTGCCACCTGTTTGGAAATTGCAGCTTAAGTAAATTGCTAAGAAACAATGAATATTGCATTATCGGCGTCAAAAGAAAGAAGCTTAAGAGGGCTTAGAGCCAAAAATATTTTTCTTAGAGTTGCCACCTGTTTGAAAATTTAATTTTAATTTATTTTATAAGATAAACTGAATGCAGCTATATGGGTATAAAACTGTAAAGGTTTAGGAAATTCTACTGCCGAAAATATTTTTGAGGAGGGTTGCCACCTGCGTGAAAATTTTTTTGTATAAAATATATGAAATCTTTACCTATAATAAAATTGCAACAGGCCGATATCTGTTCGTTATAGATATTAAAGAAAAATTAATATGGGGGGTCTTTAATAGATCAACAGAAAGCAACTCCAAAATTTTTAGAATTTTTGTCTGCCTCCTTTTCTGTATGTTTGTACGCGCATCACTCAAAAACAACTGCATGGAATTGAATGCAGTTTTCACTGATACGTTTCCAGAGATCTACCTTAAAATATAGAATAAATAAAATTAGAGAGTTGCCTCCTGTTTGAAAATTTCAGTGTAAGTTAATCGATAAAATAAATATTGCGATATGGCTGTTAAATGAAAAAGGTTTACAAAGACTTACGGCCAAATATACCTTTGGGGAAGGATGCCACCTGCTAGAAATTTTTATTTAATTTAAATGATAAGACAAATTAAATATTGCAGTATGAGTATCAAACTAAAGAGGTTTAAGCAAGTTTACTGTCAAAAATACTTTTGAAGCGATTTGCCCCCTAGTTGAAAAAATTTAATTCAATCAAATTGATAAGATAAGCTAAATATTACTATATGGGTATTAAACGAACGTATTTGAGAAATCTTTAATTTAGAAATATCTCCAAGTAGGAAATACACCGCGTGCTTTGCAACGCCTTCAAAGTATTGTTGTTTTGTTACTCCCTCTCACAACATCCAGAGCTATTAGTTAATACTCTCTCAGATATTCGTCTCTCAGCACATCGCTGCCAAAAACCCCCATACCTAATCCTAGCTAAGTTCAGCTGAGACACAAATAGTGTTCCGCCGTCTGATTCGCTTCAAGGGTGGATATGCAAATTGAGTTGTCATGTATGCCGATCACATTCGGGAGCTTGTGCCACATAAAGGGTCCAGTCAACAGTCTCGCAAACTGTCTGCAGTCCCATCTGCTCAACGACAGCAAATCCTAGCAAGACCCTCTGAGATTGAGATCAACATAAGTTTTCCCCGCCTGCAGGCCCACGAAGCCTCCGACATTGCTCAGCGAGTATTTATCCAGTTTCTGACAGTGACTTTGACGGCCGAAGGTGGGAGTGCTATAACTGTTTGCGGACCGAGGAATACCTGGTCTAAGCCAAATCTGGCCAAGTGGTCAGATGCCTATTACCAAGTACTCCCGAGTGACCTGGCACCCAGAGAAAGACAAGTTAGTTATGTTTTTCAAAGTGATTTACTGGGAAATTCTGGCAACTGTCTTTCGACTAACCATAGACTTTTATCTTTCGAAGGACAATTGTCAATATATTATATATATTTTTTAATGAAACAATTAAAACTAATAAATAAGAGAAGATTTTATAAGTGAAATAAAAATAAAGCAGCATATATTTAAAAATTAAATGAAATTAACAAAAAAAAAAATTATTTTTAAAACAATAAAATCTAAAAATTAAATTAGAAAAAGGAAAACTTAAATCAAAAAAGATCTAAAATTTAAGGGAAATTAAATGAAGAAAAGGCAAAAAAAAGTCATGCAGGGGAAATTAATAAAAAAAAATATATTTTTAGTTGTAAAACAACAAAATCTAAAAATTAAAAGGAAATGAAGCTAGCAAGAGGAAAATATTAGATAAAAAAAGAAATAATAGTGCAGTTAAACAAATATTTTTCTTTTTAAAGCAATAAAGTCTAAAAAATAAAAGAAAATTAAACTAAAAAAAGAAAAAAGATTTAATTCAAAAAAAAAAAAAAGAAAACACAAAACCAAACCCTAATCATAAAAATTAAATGAATTAAAAAAATCTTATTTTCAAAATAAAAGCATAAAAAATTTTACGAAAATCAAATTTGGAAAAAAAGAAAATTGAAAAAAGAAAAAAGATAAAACTGTGTAGTTTCTAATAATTAAAAAAAAAAATATTATTTATAAAACGATCTAAAAATTAAAAGAAAGCCGAATTAAAACAAAAAAAAAAAATTAAAAAAAAAAAGAAAAAATTGCACTGCCCGAGGACTCGTACTCGGATCTCTCGAATGGCACGCCTGCGTTTTGCTCACTCTGCTATTGCAACTCGCGAGCTAAATGATATACATACATACAAGTGCTTTCTGTTCGGATTTTCACCACAAGTGACCAATGAGAGAGCTGTTTTCTAAAACTCGTGCTAGAACTATCCATCCAGTGATGTTTAGTGTATCATAGCATCAAGAAAAGTGCTAGAGATTGTAGATAAGGCTCCTATTAGGAAAATATATTTTCCTCGCTATTGATTGAGAGTTTGATTCACCAGATCCAGAGGATATGTCTTGGTGGCAGATCTCACGTTTTACCTAAGATCTGTTTACATTGCCAAAATGACGACGCAGTGGTGGTGTTATGCTCAGCCTGAGTCTTCCGGCAAAGCTTGACATCCACCATAACTTCTAGATACTTAGATATGGAAGACAACCTTCTCTTTCTAGTATAGAGCGCAACTGTCATTAGTATTACAAAATATGTATGTACACCAATAACTATTTTTAAATACTCTGAGCATTTTGTGTCGTTAAAAATATTTTTTTACGGCATATTTTGCGGCGAACCACCGATGACAGTAGTCAGTTCGGCGAGTTTTATCTATCATCAAGAGAATATAGGGCTATAATAACTGCCTAATGACTTGCTGCAATAAAACGTGCGTTTTTTTATACTATCCATGTGTTTAACGTTTAATACAGATTTAAAGCTTTTGCGCATTCCAATTACCTTCGACCGGATATTATTCTAAAATATTTTTAAAAATCATTTCCCATTTTCCTTCCTCGCCAAAAAGGCTTCTAAACGCACACCTATATAAGCACACATGTAAGAGTAATAAAGTATCCCAGCAAAAACTTTGAATTTTTTGGGAAGAAGTTATTTTTGTATCAATGGAATAACGCATTCTAACTCGCCTTAAGACAATTTTTGCTAGAAATTTTACATTAATTCAATTACATCCAATGACATGCACATGTTAAAGTAATGCATTCTGCAAACGAGTAGACAAGCGATGAGTACCCAAGCGAGCTTCAGCGCTTACCTTCTCGTTTGCATGTAATGCAATGGATAACCGAAAATTGTCTTGAGGCGACTTACATAAAATGCGTTACTCTATTGATAAAAAAAAAATAAGTGCTTCCCATAAAAGTAAAACTTTTTGCTGGGTAGTCTGTACAAAAGCGCCTAAAAGCTTGCTGCACTTATGTGTTTGTATGTGCAGTGCAAGCAACAAAAACTCAACAGTAGCTGCTAGTGCTCCTAAGTGTATGCTACTATTACGTTAAAAGACTTACATACATACACATACATGTGTATATATGCATTTGCGAAAGAGCATTTGACAAACAAACATATTGAATTTTTTATGAATATGCGCGTACATGTGGAGATTTTTTTCTGGTTGTGTGTACTTTTTTCCATTTACCATTTTTCCGCTTTTGAAATATTTTTGCGCCTTCCTCGTCATCTTTACATTTGGCTCCTACTTGAAAAAACATCACTTCAAATCCTTAAAAGTGCTGTGCATATTTTTCGTCCCCGGAACAAACTTTATATGTGTACTTATGTATATGTATGTATGTATGTATGTATGTATGTATGTATATATGAGTGGGTACACAGAAGTAAAATTTTCCAGTCAGCTTTTTTTCGATTTTAGCCACAGGAAATTTATGTACTTCCTTTTATCTCACGAGAGTTACAAAAAAAAATTCATAAATATTTTCATTTAAGTTGTCTACTTAGGTAAATAGAAATCTGACCACATTTATAGATAAGCTTACATGCTAGACCGTACCGAGTTACAAGCAAAAAAAAAAAAAAAAGTTAGCGTCCACCACTGAGTCTCAAGAATTTTACAAGGCAAATCGAAAAAAAAAATTGTTTTTCAGTGGCAATAATTAATAATAATTTTTTTAATAGGTCAACTGGAAAAATCGAAATACTTCCATGGCAAAAGTTCAATAATTTTAGGTGAGCTTTAATTTAGTAATCTTAGGTTAGAGTGATAAGAACTGACATCTGTTGGTAAAGAACTAGAATGGCGTTTGTAATTGAATTCTCTATCTTTGCTTGAAATATTTTCTAGTTTGAATTAATTAATTTGAAATAATTGTCCAAATCAGCTACGATTAAATCATAGACGGCTCTTAGATAGATCTTCACAAACTGGTTTAATTAAAGTCATCCATTGAAGTGAATTTATTCATTCACCCAACATCGAGTGCAGTGTGCAAGCATTTGAAATAACCACATTTTTATACTTGTGCATACATGTAAGCATCCTTTGAGTTATTATTCATATGGCTATTTTATAAATTCATTGATTTTTCCAACGACGACACCTTATTCCCAATAGCAAAATATTGAATACTAAAGCAATTGATTGTCATACGTACATACACACATACATATGTACATATGTACATTCCGTACCGCACTACCTTAAATGCAATAAAAAAATTCGAAACAAAAAATTGTTTTTTAATTGGCCGCACCTAGTCGGTAGCCTTTATCCAATTTTCGATGCCATCTACATTAGGCAATAAAAAGATGTTTTTCAATAGTTATACTAAATTAATCAAAAAACTTCCTTAGCAATAGTTTAGTAATTTTGGAGAGCTTTTATTTACTGACATTAGGGTGGTATGTTAAGGCGATAAGAATAAGCTTTGGGAAAAAAATTTCGCCAAAAATACGACGAAAAACAACAAAAAAGCGACCCTTACGTTATGCAAAAAAAAAAAAATCGAAATTGTCTTGCAAAAATACTGGTATGGTCTAATGTACGTATGTAGCTGTGTCCGTCAATTAAATTAGCTTAAGTGACTTTAGGAGCTTTGACTTCGAAATAATAGGTTTCCATTGAAGAATTTTATATTTTCATTAAGCTTCTTTTAAAAGATCATCAAGATGTGGCAAGATGCAGCTGCAGAGCCTACACCATGCAGACAATGTTCCAAATGATTTAGAAGCACGTGAATTTTTAATGTTTCCGAAATTTCTGTGCTTCGGAAGGCTTTAGCGAGTTTACGCACATCATTTTTTAATTCTGACCCAACTGACAAAGTAGTCAACCCATTGATGGAGTTTATTTCACTCAATAAATTTAAGGTATGTATGTATGTGCTTTCCGTTGTATAACTTTTGGATGGCTGGTTGCCCGAGCAGTGAGCCAGATAT
>NW_023458557.1:94717045-94754151 GCF_013731165.1 Rhagoletis pomonella | reverse complement strand
TTTGGTTGTTCCATCCTTCGAGTTAATGAAAGTCTGCACGGCAGAAGTCCGGGATGTAACCTAGACAGCCAAAGGCCTGCTCTTAGTTTTCACCAATGAGAGCAATGAGCTATTTAGTCTCTATTTTCCATGTCTATCGGGAAAGATCCTGGTCCATCGCCGGCGGTTGAGGCCGGCATACAAATTCTGAAATGAACAGCACGGTAATACCTGAGACCCTTTACTGAGGCTTTACAGCAGCGATGGGCAAATAGAGCTTTTACTCTGCAGGCGCCTATACAAAATGTATAGAAAGCTTGAAAGAGCTTTGCGCGCGGGCAAGGCGGTGCACATCACTGATTTACAGTTTCAGTATTGGCAGTGACATTTCTATGGCTGCGCCCTGTAAAATGTCCACCAATAGGTTAATGGCCACTGAAACGTTGCAGCGAGATTACTCTGAATAGCAAATTCAATATTTTTTACTACACGCTAAATTTGGTATATTCCTTTAACAGTTATTTTTGTTCTGGTCTTCGAGTTTTTTTTCTAGGCCACATAAATAAAAAGTGAGCTTAAGCTACAACTCGATTTTCAGTACAAATACTTTTGATGTTACCCTTCATCTAGCACCTAAATGTGCCAAGCCGGGGCTCCTAAGTGCAAAAGGCTCCTGGGAGCCACTTTACCCATCTCTGTTCTAGGCAATCTTGCCTTGGGCGCTTCTACTATAAATACCAGATCTAATAGTATGAAATAAAATTTAATGAAATAAATGTAAATAAAATATTTTCATACAATTTGTTGGCCTCCTCTATATCTACATATATAGTTATAACACACGTATATAAACTTGAAGTATATTTAGCATTTGGAAAATGTATATTATTTCAAATTTTATTTAAATAAAATCCTTCAATCTTCTATTTTTAGAGCATCGGGCAACTACCATCTTAAAAGCATAGGCGTCATTTGGTAAGTAATTTTTTATATGAAATATTTTATAACTCACTAACAAAGCGTTTAATGCCATTTTAACTACGAAAAAAATTTATATCTGCTACCTCATCGCCGAAATAATTTTCATAAACATACATAGCAACTGTCCGTCATCCTATAGCCACTGGCAATTGACTGTTTTTGATGGCGCTATCCGCTCTCCCTCATTCAACATTTCTCCGTTTAATCGAAGTGTGTTTGACTGACCATTTTAGTTAGCTTCAGGCTCCTCGAACGCTATTTACATACATATACTTCTCTATATGTAAGAACATAAATTTTCCAATCGAATTTGCATATTATGAAATTGAGGAACTTTCACATAATTGCATACAATATTCAATTTTCAAACTTAACCTAGACAAGTTTTAGGGTAGGTAGGGTATTTGCTGCTCATCTTGCTATGTATTCTTATCACCTCACAAGCATTGGACAAGAATAGTTGGCTTCCTCTGCTGCGCGATTTTCGCTCATTCCTGCCAGGTGAATACAGTTTCAAGTGTCGAGAGGTTGAAGTAGCTCATCGCTGTTCCCTTATTTCTATAAACAACATGTATACACATGTATAGCAGTGCGCTCGATCCTATACGTACATATCCTTGCAGGAAATATATCCAACTATAAGTTAACTTTTTTCTGTATATTTTCTTTAAGGAAGGCTAACTATATTTGTATGGCCGCCAGACATAACTTCAAAATGATAATTCTCATTAATATAAAATTTCGCTCTTCATTTATTTTATCCCAAATTCGAAAAAGTGTTTGTGAAGTACAGAAGAAAAGTGGATGCAAAATAAAATGTGTATGAGGATATTTAAATAGAAATTTGTTTAAAGTGGGTTATTTTGTATCACTTTATAATTTTTTTCTGCAGGGATGTTCATACGCATACATGTAAGTATGTGTAAATGCTTCGATAAATGCAAATTTGAACGTATTTCAATTAAATACCACATTAATTTAATTTCGTCTCAATTTCGTAGTTGTGGCCAGACCAATGAAGAGCTTGACACTATGCAGCGCTTGTAGCCATACATGGCTCGAGCTTGTTACTGCACTCATCAGATAAACTGTCACGAGCCGGTAATATAATTTAACGATTTTTTTTTTGCTGTCGGCAATTTACTCTTCACGCGTTAGTGAATTCGGGTTATGTTTTTTGGCATCGTTGTTAACTGTATTGTAATTAGTTTAAGAGATTTTCAACTAGAAGACAAATTCGGTACTCAACACTGCGATAAATTTTTATTCGTATTTCCTTTCTTTTAATCGTAATGATATTTTTTTTTTTTAATTGGACCCAAAACCACGCTGCGAAAAATGTTTCTTTCCGCTTTCTTTAAGGTTTCTTTAGGACGTAGAATGTTGGAAAGTAAAAAAAACATCTTTCATTTTCGAACAAAAGCAAAATTTGCTACATATTTTTTGGACAAAAAATTAAATGATTTGTAACAAGGCGAATTTATATAAGGTGATGTTACTAGATCAGCTCAGCCTCACGGCTCCGAAAGTCAAATTGAAAAATTTTGTTTGAATTTCCATACACACTCTAACAAATTTTGACAGTTTATGCCGCCAAAGCAAAAACAAAATGCATGTAAATTCTTGTGCGCCTTGATTTCCAAGTTACGAGATTTTTCAAAGGCTTTTCAAGACTCTTTCAAAATAATTTTTTCAGTACTCGGAGTAAAGGCTTGTGGAGACTTTTTACATAAGTTATAACGGAGGCTCATTAGAAAATTAGCTAAAAATTAATTGCGGTGTGTAAGGGTGCGTTCAGAGAGAAAGCCCAGCGGTGAAGCTGAACGAAGCGAAGCGGAGCTTTTCTCATGGACTTGGTTGCAAAGATACTCAGTGAAAAGAGGCGAAAATATTTGCTCAATTTTATTCAAAATATTAGTTGTAGAACTCGTTTTTATTTGAATATTTTGATATCTTGAATATCTGCTGCATCGTGAAGCTGAAACAATAAACTGAAAATTCAAAATCAAAAACTATTATGCTTTCAGCTCGAAAACGTTTCTGAAAGAGCGTTCTGTATGAACACTTCCATATCGCTACAGTAATTTGAAAGCTTCACTCAGTTCGGAACGGCTTCGCTCGGCTCGAGTCCGCTTTCTGTGTGAACGTACCCTTGTCCTGCAAAAACTGCTCAAATGAAGGAGGAATTATATTTACTAAATCACGACGACATCACTTTTCTTTTTTCAATTTTTAAGTAATGGTAGCAGATTCACAAAATGTTATCACACTAGAACGGTGAAGGGCACCGCTTTTTTAAGCTTTTTATAAATTTTTTAAGGGCACATGCAGAGTAAAAGCTCTCTCTGCCCATCGCTGCACTAGAAATATAGAAATTAAAGCTTCAACAGAAAGCTTAGCTTTTTAAAACTGGCATAAAGTTGTACCGAAAAAGTGAACGCTTCTTCAGAGAGGTCAGATGATTATGATGAGTTATAAGTGTGCCATACTCCTTTACGAAATATATATTAACTTCTGACTAACTATAACTACTTAATTGAAAAGTCTTAAAAGATAAATAGTGAAAGCTTCAAATGAAAGTTCAGTTGTTTACAAAAGCTTGCAAACTGAAACGATTGGATGCTTCAAATATGCATATTTAAGATACACGAAGGGCAGAACGATTAGTAAAAAAATAATTGAAGTAGGTCCACTCGATTAGTTCAAGAATTCGAATATCCATTGGGCCAGTATCAAATTAGGTAATGGGTGGAAAGTTAGTGGAAGCGGGAAATGGGTGTCGGGACCCATGGACTATTCTGGCGTTGTACTAAACGAGCATTCGACCTAGATACTAGGCTCAAGTTTCAGGGAGTTAGCAGGGTAGTTGGAGTATACGTACGGTGACCATTCGTACCGTTTTTGGCGGGACACTACCGATTTTGAGAAAATTGTCACGCTGAATATTTTTTAAAAGTCGGAACGTATAAGTGTCCCGATTTTTCATATATGTACCGATTAAATCCCGATTTTCAGTATTTTCTTTATTAATTTAATAAGAGTCCCTGTACTCTGGCACAGAAAAATTGTTTCGTACAAACGTGGCAACACTTTTGTTATCACAAAGGGCGTAGAATATAAGGGAGCCATACACATAGACAGCATCCTTATTTTTTATAATCTTTGGTTATGTTTTTTTTTCTGTCAAACTGGTACTCTCGCTATGTTGCAGTCTATCATTGTTGTCTAAATTTTTTTTAAGTTTTTGTAATTATTTGTTAACTTGAATTTGGTGAAATTATCAAAAATAATACTAATTACAAACGTATTTGTTTCAAAGCATACCGACTCGTTTGTAATTGACGCTTTGCTCGTTGCTATGCTCGTCGCTTTGCTCGCCGCTCCACTATGCGTCTAGCCTTAGTCAGAATTGCCCTGTTATGCTGAATGCACCAGCCGAAAAATTTGATTCTACAAAGATATTTTTTTAGGACATCGATCCAGCCTTTAGTACAATTCTGGGCAAATATCCACCACCTGACTTCAGTTTATTCGGTGTAGCATTGTTCGAACTAATAGGGTGTTGTGGTCGAACCGAAGAAAAAAAATTATTTGAGTGCATTTGATGAAATGGTTGCTAGGTCCCACTTCACGCGTTACTTATACCGGTATGTCCTACGAATCTTTTTACCAGTATTTACACAAGACATAATATTCCCATAAACTCTAGTCTCGTAGCTTACCACAACTAACCTTTGCTAATGGCTTTTGTGCGCCCTGCAAGACGACCATCACCCTAATATAAACTCAAAATATAATACGCATCAGCAGACATTTCTAATTAAAGTTACATAAAAAAGCGAACAATTTCTGTGCCTTGTTGAGCGCATATTTATGATTACATGCGCACGTTTCATTGAATGAACTTCATTACCGCTGTAGCCCAATTGGTTTTAGTACAATTTAGCTCGACTAATTTAACTTTATGCGACAAAAGAAGAAATTGCGAAATCGTCAGATGTGTCCCCTCATTTAGCAAGAACAATTCTACAGCGGCTTTGCTCCTTGAGATTTATGCATACTATATGTAATGTAAAAAATATTGTGTGTGTATGTGTGTAAAAAGTGTATAGGTATCCATATGTTTGGGAAAAAAGACGTTCTTATAGCCACATACAACTGCTTACACTTACATACATATATTAGCCTCTCGTGCAATGGTGTCATGCGTGAATTTGACTTTTATGATGCGCTGTAAAATGCAAAAATCCATTTTAAGTATTATAAAATTTTAACAAAATTTATGAGCCATTGCATCAATTGCTGCACATCACAGCGACATCGCGCAGAGTCTTGTTGATGATACTAGCAAAAGCACAACAGCAATAACAGCGGCGGCAACAACAGGCGACACTAAACTCGCCGGTGGCATATGTTGCATCAATGCCACACTTTTTATGAGTTCAACAACCCAACCCAACCGCCGGCGTTGCAGCGCATTGAGCTGCTGCTGGGAGCTGTCATTTCCATAGATTGGATTCGCATAGCGGCGGTTGCTTTGATTCCCATATATATTTTTTTCTCATTATTGTAAGTGTAAGTGTGTGTACTTGAATGTAACTGCTGTGAAGAATTCTGCAATGCAAGATAAGAAGAATGCATTATTTTTTTTTTTGTTACACACTATAATGTTTTAAAATCGATGCAGCTGTAAACCAGCTCTTCTACAAAATAATTAATATTTATTGATTGCAATTTTAATGACTGCAACACCATGAAAGAGTGTTGTACGAAGGATTAAACTTTTTCCATAACGTTTTACTTTTGTTAACTTAATTTCGGTTCATAATATTTTGACATTTTCCCTGTTAGTTGGTATCCCTCAAAAAAAAAAAAAAACCATTTTTATTTCTTGATTTTTTGTCAGCACTCATTTTTTTATGACGCTGACTGGCGACGCACAACGAGCTAATTCTGCACTTCACCCACTTATCTACATGCCCGGACATAACTTTATGCACTTACAGATGTATCTATGTACATATGTGCGTACATTTTTTATACTCCTCCAGAAAGATGTCACTCATAAATCACGGATGAGCTCGTAAAAAGCTTCACCGGTAGTTGATTTTGGTACAAGACACATGTATGTATGTATGTATGTATGTATGTATGTATGGATGTACATATCCACTTCTGTATATATTATGTACTATATTATACCCTTGTGGTCAGCTGATTAAGTCAAGTGCAATTTTGACTAGTTTTGCTTGATTTTCTTTTGCTTATTTAATATTTATATTTTTTTTTATTAAAAAGGCTGGCACTTTAGCTAACCAGCCCTACATAAATCCACATTTCAAACAATAATAATTAAATTTTAGTAGGTTGAAGTGCAAATTTCAAGACGCGTTGGTTTTTAATAATTTTGGCTGACGGTGTTGTGCATTTTCTTCCATATAAAAGCAAAAAAAAAAAATTATTAAAAATCAACGCGATTCTCTAGCGTCTTGAAATTTGCACTTTAACGTACTAAAATTTGATGAGCTACAAAACTGCCTACCCAACATTTTTTTTTTCTAAAAAATTCTAAATAAAAAGTTTAAAATTTTTGTTGCAAATGTTATAGTTTGCTGAATTTTCATAACTTTGTGCCAAGTTTGAAACGTGGATTTATCTGGCGCTAATTAGGTAAGGTGCTAAACTTTTATAAAAAAATACATATAAACATTAAATAAACAAAAGAAAAATAGTAGTAGAAAAACTAGTAAAAATGTTACTTGACTTAATTAGCTGACCGCTAGTGTATATGTATTTATGTAGATGTAGAGACACTAGATGTGGATATTTACATGCATACATATGTATATATATCTACAAAGGAAGTAAGCTTAGGGTATTCACTCTAATCTGTGGACACTTTGGTTCTGCTCGTCTGTCTTTAACCAAAACTGCAATGAGTTTCGTTTTCTATATTCAAACAATTTCATTTAGTACTTTAAGTAACTCACCTTTATTGAAGAAGCACCCGAAAGCAATGATATCACCTTGATGTGCTAGGAACGTCAAAGCTTATTCTTATTAGCAAGACTATACCAGGCATATATTTTATAATAATACTAGAGTTACCCGGCCACGCCTTGCTGTGACTCAGCCTACTAAAATGGAATACATACATATGAGAATCAGAGAAGAACTTACATATCGATGGCTGAGTGGAATATCGGCTTATCTCGGCAGCCTGTTCGGAAGCTACCTATTCCGTCTCGAATCTATGGCAGTCCATAAGGATGTGCTCTGCATTTTCGCATTTGCCATAGCAGTAAAGACAAAAAGGATGGTCAGCAGCTACCAAGTCAGCTGTTGAACGCCTTTTTCGGACCCCATACTGCCAGTTTGAGAGTCTCCGCTCTTCTTGTACGATCACTTGAAGCCGCGGAATATATGTAATTGTTTCCAGTAGTTTGCCTTCAGCATGCTGGATGCACAAAGGCCTGTGCGATGACTGCTCCTCGGGGGCTTATTAATTTTTGGTTGTAGAACCAGGTATTACCAATTCCATTTCCTCGGAAATATACATTCCTGGAAGCATCTTGTGTATAAGTGGCTACAGATTTCCGGTTTTTTCCTAACTATATGTTGGAGAACGCCATTCGGCATTGCGTCCATGCCTGGCGATTTTTTGGCCTTAAATTTGGCTACGGCAGCAAATACACCGGCGTTGCTAACCGGTGGGATTTTGGAGGCTTCTACTTTTGGCTCACGTGGCACTCCAAACACATCTTGCTGCGGGAATAACCCAGAGACAATTCTCTTCATTATTCTGAGGCACACTGGCGTCTTAGAGTTTCTCCATTTCATTTTTTTAGCACAATGTTGTACCCACTGCCCCAAGGGATGTCGTCGATGTGTCTTATCAGTTACAGGAAATCCTCGCGCTTATTTTGCTGCATTGCTTTTCGCAGTGCCTGACTAAACATATTTCACTTTTCTTTTATCAACAAATGGCAATACTCTATTTTTGACGTAGAATACGTCTTACCTTAAGGTATGGGGGCTATGTTCAAATGTTGTAGTTGTAATTTTTAGAGCTTCACAAAAACGCTTATTGCACGAGAACTAATAAAGCGATTTCAAAGAAAAGTGTGGCGTTTCAAAGATAAAATTCCAAACCTGTCGACAGATTCATTTTTGTAAATAACCAATTCGGTTTCTGTCGTAAAAACAACGGTAAACATTGCCTTATTTTGGGGTCAATTTTGAGCCTTTAAAGTGCTCTAGCAACTTATTGTTGGCATATATAACTTTCATTTTCGGGATATAGGTTCTTTGGAGCAGTAGAAATATTATCGGGTACAAATTTTATATAAATTTAACAAATATTGAGCATTTTAAGGCAAAAAATTGTTGAAAAAATTTGCAAATTTTTTTCATTACCAAAATGCTCGAAAACCGCTCGAATGATTTTGTTTTTGTTTTCTTTAATCAAAAATTCAAGAGTTTTCCTTTCGTTTGGTATATGGGAAGTATTGGTTGATATCTTCTATATATGTTTATTTTATTCAAATATATGGGCATAAATGATTTTCCATACAAAATCACCTCGTCATCATTGGAAGTGTGGGAAGGAGACAAAAAGTATGTATGCGTATGTAATGCGGCTTTTGATAAACAGAGGCGCGCTATTTATAACCTAATCGCAGCGTGTGTACATATGTAAATACATACATACGTACATATGTTGATTGCAGTTAATGTGGATCTGTTTCTATTTTTAGTAATCTATGTATGTCTATACATACATATGTACATACATATTATATATGTACATACATATATGAACACATGTATGCATAATACGCGAAGACTTTTCGAAGTGAAACAACATTTAGAAAAAGTCCAATCCAAGAATAAAAGTAGAGGTGAGGACGTACATAGATAAAGAAAAGGATAAAGGCCAAGGTAAAAATAAACACAAAAACAAAGTTGAGTAAAGATAAAGGCAAACATGAAGACCAAGGTAAATTTAAACACTTTACTTATATGTATAAGTGCAAAGGTGAAGGGGAATATGTATATGAAGAATATGATAAACATAAAAATAAAAACAAAGATAAATATAAAGAAAAAGATGCGGATGAGGATACCGATAAAAGTATAGATGAAGATAGAGGAAGAAAGATTAAAATAAAGGTAGTTGTAGAGAAAAGGATATAGATAAAGGCACAGAGACTCAATCTCGGAACTATTTCGGGATTTTAGGGATTCTCGGGACTTATCGATATAATCGATATTTTGTTGGTTTTTTTATCGATTTTGTTATCGAAATTTTCATCGATATTGTTATTGATTTTGCTATCGATATTTTTGGAACTTATCGATATAATGATCGATATTTTTATCGATTTTGTTATCTCTTTATTATCGATTTTGTTATCGATTTTATTATCGATTTTGTTATCGATATTTTTATCGATTTTGTTATCTATATTTTTATTGGTTTTGTTATCGATATTTTTATCGATTTTGTTATCGATTTTGCTAACGATTTTGTTATCGATATTTTTATAGATTTTGTTATCGATATTTTCAGAACTTATCGATATAATGATCGATTTTGTTATTTATTTTGCTATCGATATTTTCACTTATCGATATAATGATCGATATTTTTATCGATTTTGTTATCGACATTTTAATCGATTTTGTCATCGGTTTTGTTATCGATATTTTTATCGATTTTGTTATCGACACTTTAATCGATTTTGTTATCGATTTTATTATAGATTATTTATCGATTTTGTTATCGATATTTTTATCGATTTTGATATCGATATTTTTATCGGTTTTGTTATCGATATTTTTATCGTTTTTGCTATCGATATTATAATCGACTTTGTTACCGATTCTTTTATCGATTTTGTTGTCGATATTTTTATCGATATTTTTATTGGTTTTGTTACCAATATTTTTATCGATTTTTCTATTGATATTGTTATCAATAACCATACCACGTATTCTACGTTTAAATATAGCGGCTGTATCTCCGATACAGCCTGCAGACCAAGACGAAGGCGCTGGACTGTTCCTTTTTTTTTTAAAAAGCTTCTCATAAAACCACTTTGCCATTCGGAGGCAATGTAAAACTGTAGGTCCCTCCTCTTTGTGTAGCCACATCAAGCCGCACTCCACGAATTGGAGGAGAAGCTCAGGCAAAACGATAAGCAGAAGTGATTTTCCAGACCGAATATTATTAAGTTGAAAGAGTACATCGGCTTCGCAGAATTCGGCAGTTATCCAACAAGCAATCGAAGAATCGAAATCGCTTATTAGCATTAGTTTTAAGTCAAAGATGTCTACTATTCCCTTGGTTAAAAAGTTTTGGCTATCACTTTTTATGATTAGCAAACAGCTATGATTTGAATATTGCTATTATAAAATGACAAAATAATCGTGACCGTTCAAAATTATTTTTCTTTTTAATTAATTTTGCATTTATTTAAAAAACTATATCAAAAACTTTAAGTTGTAAGACAAATTTCTCGTTTACACAAACTTATGAACTTGTAATATTTTTTTTTACTAAATAATCCCATATTTAATCCGACTTATGAATTTTGTTTATTATTTTTCCAGTACATAGATTTTGTGTCGTGCGCTTGTAATCGATTTCAATTTATTCGCTTTGGGATTACAATCTCTCATATAAGCATACACACATGCAAATACACGCATGTGCACGTATGTATATGTATGTATGCCGCTACATTAAACAGAATTTGTAATGCTAATAACCCTGAAGGATTATTTTAAGTATCTCTCAGTTTATGAATTCTCAAATACCTACTTACTGTAGCTTTTGCCGTCAACTTTCAAAGCACAAATCAGTGCACATTACACTCAGAAAAAAGTTAGCTAAATACATTTCTCTCAACACATGTTTTGGTAACTATAACCAATTAATGTAACCATAACCAAATCACGTGTTACGAGAAAAATATTTAGTTGGCGTAATTAAACACTTTTCTCAGTGTAGGCTGCAGTAATAAAATATTTGTTTGTTTAAATAAAGTGGCGATGCGCTCTGGAAGAGAGAGCCGCAAAAGAGAATTTTTGGCTCTTAAGTTATTTGATATAATTATTTAATATCTGCACTATTTGAAATTATTTTGCCTATAAAAAGTACGCATTTTGTGTTTAAAACCAAAAGTAAAAAAAAAAACAACTAAAAATCTACTCAAGCGGAAACTTTCTGTAATCAAAGTAGAGAACAAAGAAAAAACCCGCTTAGAAGTGTTGCTTAAAAATTGCGCAATTTAACTTGCAATTAGCCTCGAGCGAAGTGATTTGGCAGCTGTCACGTGCACAGGCAAGCGGTGATTAGCTGACGGCATATTTGTCAATATTTCGCCAGTAGCGACGATGCTTTTATACGTTTTTGTTTTTTTTTTTTTCTTAACTTCTTAATGAACTAGAAGCTTAAGTATCACGCTGGCAGCGCATTTGCAACCACTTAAGTGATTAACACGCGGAGTTTTAGTTACATACATAAATATATAATTTTAATAAATAAATATAGCAATGGAAAATGTAGAGAAATATTTAAAAAATTGAATTTAAAAAATTCACTCGAGTGTACAATGAAAATTGACACTTTTAATTATGACAAAACCTATTCGCACGCCACAAGGCGCTGTAAAAAATATTAATTTAAGCGAATAGTTGCCTGATGCTAAATTAGCGTACTTTATTAGCAAAATCTTTTGAGCGCAATCGAACGTAATTCGTTGCTATGCAGTGGCTACTTAGCTGGCAGCTTGTCAAAACGGTGCTTAAAGTGTGTGACTTGTCAGTGTGGTTTCGGCAACTGTATACAAGAAGACTAGGCGATGATGCTCGTTGTGTATCATTAGGCTCTGTTCTTCGCTGAGTAGCGCCGTCAAAATTAACACCTCCAGATTAACGCCTTAGCTGCGAAAACTGGCTTATTTTAATGCCTATGTGAAATTGTAAAATTTTTGCGCAAAAAACTTAGTTTACCATTTTTGTGGCGGTTGAAACAAAGGTTGACACGAGCTCAAGGTCGAATGAAAGTACTTGATTTTTTTTTTTATGCACAGAGTGTCTAAATAATAAAAAATAATTAAAAATTAAATATTAGTTCCTGAAACAAAGTTAATATTAAATGCATATCTGGACTTGAATATTTACAAAAATCCGAAATTTTCCCAAAAAAAAAAATCTGAATAAATGCATAAAAATCACAAAAGGTCTCGAATAGATACCGAAAAATCCCGAAATCATGCCAAACAGTCTCGAAATGTACAATATTACATCCGAATAATTTCGTTAAAGTTCCGAAAAGCTCAGAAACACTTTGAATAGAACACAAAAAGTCATCAAAATCCATAGTAAAAATTTATGAAAAGTCAGAAAATAGATTTTTTTTGAAAAATTTCGCAAATATTTCAAAAGTACCTGCAAGCCCCGATAAAGTAAAATACGAAAACTCTGAAAAATCCCCAAAAAAAATCAGGAAAACGCAAATGTTCGAAAACATTTATACGAGTTTCGAGAAAATTCCAAAATTACCTTAAACATGCTGTCTCGAAAAAGTCATCAGAAAATCTTGAGCATAGTGGAAAAAACTCGAATACATACATAGGTACTATATGTATATATAATAAAAAGAATCGTGGCAAATTCAGAAAAGCTTGAAATATTATGAATGCTACATCACACATACATACAAAATACATTGAACGGAAAAATTTAGATTTTTTGCTTTAATTTTTCATTTGCGAAATTTCTTTAAAATGTGCAAATTTTTTTTCACGCTCTTATTCAACTTTCTCTGCATGTACGTATATAAGTACTTATGTTTTCTTGAGGCGAATTCTGCAATCAATTTCTGACCAACTTCCCGATGACCCAGATACTAGAAATTTCACAATTGGCTCTGAACCCGATGACAATGCAATACGAAAGATGAATAAAGCCGATAGGTGAGGAATGAGTCGATATATTTAGTGAAACAGTATTTATTAATGTCCAATTTCTTTAAATTTAGAAAGCTTGCTTTAAAAATATTTTTTTTACTATTAACTTATTAATGTACAATTTTGATTTACAAAAAACACGTACTGATCGATTTTCTCTACTACGCCACGACTAATCACTTTCGCGTAATCAATTGTTATCAGTTTTCATTAAATAATATTAATATTAATATTTATTTTGCTGCATAATTTTTGGCGCGTAAACTTTTATTATTTACAGTACTACTTTACTATTTAAGTTAAAATTGATTACTTCGAGTGAAAATTATAGTTCGCAAAATCGCTTTGCATTCAAAAACAAGCACGTTTATCATAATCAAGCATATTATCCGCTATAATTCGGAAACTGCTAAAAGTTTTCACCGCGCTTTTTCATGTGAAATGCATTTTTAGCTTCCTCTACAAATATGCAAACTTTTACCGAATCGTTTTGTTGGCAATGCGAGTGATTAACATAAATTAAATGCGGACGGTAATGAAGATGGAATGCGTTCATATAAGTTAAATTGGGAAAAATAAAAAGCGAAACTTTTAAAATGAATTAAAGGTTCGGAAAATCCAATGAATAATAAGAATGATACTTTGGCGCTTAAGCTTTTGTTATTTAAGTGTTTGGCTGAGCTTCTGTTCCAATTTGCAGTGGCCGCATAGGCATTGTTAGAAAAATGGCGGGACCCACAGTCAGTGGCAGAAATATCACTCGGAAATTTGTCATAGCATGCCGAGGGGTGACTGCTCTCGGAAGAGGCGAAGTACATAGGAGCAACTCTGGAACTCACATCTCTCGAATGTTACCAACATGGCTACAAAGGTGTTTTATTCCTGTCATAGTCTTCACCTGTAGTTACATATACGTACGGTGACCATATTAACCAACGTAAAATAAAGGACTTTTTTTTTCAAAATGATTTGGGAATACGTACATACAACTTGTATGATAAAAGTACCTTACCCATATCGTAACTTAAATCTACCTAAATATTTACCAAAAATGAAGTCAAATCCTTTTCAAGGACTTTGCCATCATTTGCTACCAAAATGCGTTTTCCATAATTCATACTGCACGCCAAAGCCAGCAAACAGTGGTTCAAAATTGGAATTTAATGTTCATAATGCACCGGACCTTCATTTTTCAACCAATTTTTACTAAAAACCAAAAAAAAATTTATTTTGGTGGAAACTTTTTTATAACATTTCAAACATTGTTTTTTTTAATTTTTTCGTTTTGGGGGAACCATGCAATTATTTTCAAATAGTCTTTGTTATGTAACATTTATTAACTGGAACAGGAGAATACTTCTTCAAAATTGCCACTTTTTCTGCATTTTTGCACTACAATCAAATAAAAATTCACAAATCAGGCTCAACTGGTCTCTTGCAAATATTATAAGCTTTCATAAAAAAAAAGATCAAATTAAGGGGAAACAATTAAGGCTCCAGTGAATTACGAACGCTAAATGCCAGTTTTGAACCACTATGCAGCAGGCGGTCTATTGTTCTCTTCCAATGAAACTGGAAACTCAGCGTGCAACACGATCCTGGGCGCAACTTTCCGTGTGCTTTATAGATTGTGCAAAGATTACGTATTAAATAAAAACCCTTAAGTGGGGTGCGAAATGAACTGGCGAAGGTTTCCATTATTATTCTATAAGTGACATTTTTATTTTTCATATTGTGTGTTTAAAAATTTACCTCTGAAAAATGCAGAGCTGATTTAAAGGACAGTTTAAGAAGTAAAGTACAAAAGGCTTCCTTTATTTTGAAAAAAATTTTATAGGACAGGGGGTTAAAATACAGGACTGTCCTTTAAAATAACGGACGGATGGTCACCGTACATATACGGCACTGGCCTGGGCCAAAAGCTAAGCAGGTAAGCGTGGGGGCCGCCTTGAGCTAAGTGGCTAGCTATGTCACAAATCGAGCCTATCCTTCCAGGAGGTATTCCTTAAGACTCCTTGAACTTAGCCGGGAGGTTCTTAGAACTATTACTAGTTACCGGGAAGGAGACTGCAAGTTAAGGTACCATTGAAATAAAATGGGGTTTTCTGCGGAGACGGACTTCAGGTTTTGTGGGCGGGTGGAAGACACCAACGTATGTATGTAACTCCCCATGTATCTATCATTATGAGCAGACTGAAATACCTTGGGGAGCGATTATCTTATCCATAAAAAATTTGGAACATGGCACCCTCAAAGTGCTTTTTCTCTAAAATAGCCTAAGGTTGGAGTGACGACATTTTCAGTTTTTTCTGGGGAATTAATAAAACTAAAAGTCTAGATTGTATATACATATGTATATATAAAATTTATTTTGCAGTTGGAGATTTTAAGAGTTTTTTTTTCGTTAATTTGAAGTTGGTGGCAGCAGAGCAGCATTTAAAATAATTACAATATATTTAAGTGCAAATATTTATACATTAAAAAGGACCCATTGGGGGATTTTGGGCCTGAGAAATCTGAAAGCGGCCAGTAGGGTGCGCTTTGATGCAAAAACCATGAAAGGAACATGAGGTAAAAGTGCAAACAATTCTTCTCAACAATGTTGCTAAACAATGTCTCTTCTTGTTCCTTTGCACCATAGCGAACCCAGCGGCCGTTTTTGTTAAAAAAATATATTGCATATTCAGATTCTCTGTGCCCGAAAACCGCCCAAAGGCCTTTTGATTGTATAAATATTTTCATTTGAATCAATTTGAAAACAGCGAATCGCCAGCCTGGGAAAACTGAGAAATTACTTTTCTATGTATATACGATCCAGGCTTTCACGAAAAACTTGTATCCTATCCCTTCGACTGCTGAACAGTAATTACATGTACCGTGGCGTATGAGTAACCTGAGAGTGTAGCCCAAGCGAATTTGTTTTTGCAATTAATGCCATAGATGTTAACTTATTTTACCGTTGCATATAAAATTGCTTGCTCATTCTTTGTTACAAATTTTCGCCTAGCAGATCACTACTTGTCTTCCAAACGCTTCTATGCACCACAAAGTACTCTGCCTCAGCGTCAACCACAGTTCCAAATTCAATTCAAGTTAAACACCAGCTATGGATGTACGTTTGTATGCATGTATGTATGTTAGTGGGACGATTATCTACAATATACAATATAGTGCACATGCATTACTTTTATAAATAAATTTCTCAACTGCCAAAGAGATGTATACATATTTCTCTCTCTCTCTCTCTGTCTCTCTCTCTCTCTCTCTTTCACTCTAGCTGCTTGTCTATTGCTTTTGGTGAGTGTTGAGGTTTGCAAGTCTCGTTAAAAATCACTTAAAATTCCATCATCATAAATTTGTCAAATTTTCGCTGAAGTCTGATGCAAGAGTCAAAATTGCGAATAAAAAATAAATCACAATTTTGCGTACGGAAGCAAAGATAAAGAATCTTGCACAAATAAAGAAGAGATAAATCTGCATTTAGTGGGGCAGCGTTTATGTAAACTAGAACTAGGGATTTAAAGCAAATGACATGTAAAGATACTCGTATGTACGTATTTATTTAAAATATTAAGCATACTTATTGGCACTTGTGGATATTTAACTTCAACAAGTAAAGAAGTATAAGTTCAGGCGAAACCCAACCTAAAATACCCGGCGCATGTATTAAATATCGGTTTTCAGCCGCTAAACTACTATTAGCGAAATTTTAAAAATTGTGTAATCGTTTAGGGCCATCAGAAGAAGTTCCGCAGATGGCCACTCTATTGGAAGCAGAATGAGAAGTGTAGAACATTATGAACTTAAATCGGTTGTCGTCTATCAAATTGCTTGTCAAAAGCACGACGATGTTTTCAAATCCAAATACGGCGCATTCACTACATACTACATATGTATTAAGGCAAGCCCCTAACACATAGCAAACTACGAAACACTATGCGCTCACACGCCGCCGACACGTTTAAGAGAACTGTTGAAAAGCTCGCGCTGTCAACTACAGAAGAACAAAAGTAATATGCGAAAAAATTTCGACACTAGCAATTGTACGAGTAAGAGAAAAAAAAAAACCCATTACGAACGGGAAATGAAGTTTTATATTTACTTTTCGTTAACTTTTTTGGCAAGTAACAGAACTTTTTCGCACTTTCCGCAAACTAACTTTAACGAGCACAACAACAAGTGCTGTAAATAGTTAATGTGAGAAAAGTAATCAAAGCAAAAGTAACAAAATAAAAAAGAACGAAAACACAAAAAAAAAACAAAAACAAATGGTAAAAGCAAGCAACAAATGCCACAGTAAAAGTAACAAAGAAATCAACAAAAATAAAAGTAATAAACTATAGCGCAACCAATCGATCTAACGAGTCATTCCAAACAGCCCACACAAGTACTTGTGCATACACCTATGTATATGTACATGTGTATATGTGTGTACTAGGGTGATAAAGTCGGTATTTTAATGCTGTCACTCCCTAGGATTGTTGTATATCGAAAAAATGTACTCCTATATTTTTTATTTTAAAATCACAAAATAAAAACAACTTTTTCTAAAAATGGCATAGATTTCTTGAAAATCAATAATTTTTGGTCCGAAAAATGTGATTCCCTTTAGGAGACTTCCAATAATATACCCTATTATTTGTTTAAACATTTTTTTATACTAAATAAAGGCATTTTGGTGGACCTATAAAATTTAGTTACTATGAAAAATGGTTAAATAAATAATTGGGAATGATTATTGCGAATCACGTGAAGAGAAACAAAGTATTCCGATCGAAACATATTGGTTTTAGAGAATTCTGTGCCATTTCTAGGAAAAGTTGGTTTTTCCCTATATAAAATACATTTGAGCGCCCTGAGCGACCTCTAAATATTTTTTTGATTAAAAAAAAAAATGTTGGTATTTTTTTCGGTATAGAACAGTCCTAGGGGATGAGAGCATAAAAATTCCGACCACACTTTTTCATATGCATTTCCAGGACCACCCTACTGTACACACATGTCTGCAGTCTGACTTGTCCAGCACACTCAGCGCTTACTACATAGCTTAGTTCAGACATATTTCAAGCCATCATCATTACAGTTAGTTCCTAAAATAGTGACTATCGCAATTTTTCGCACTTGTATGCCAATCTAAAATTAAAATAGAAAAAACTAGTTTAAGAACATGCAACGTAGACTTTCGAAAAATTGCAAAGTTTTCACGCTGCCAGTCAGAAAAAATGGCAGGGAGTGCGTTAACATGCGAGAATATGTAAAAAGGAAGGTTATAGGAAAAGTATTAGTAATTTGTGTTGAAATTGGAGCTAGCGAGCACTACCAAAAAAGAAAAGATGACAGTTTTCATAATAAACAAAAAGGAGTAAAATTGGTGTAGTCGGAAAGCGTTTATTGGTAGTATATTGCAGCAAAAAAGAGTCGTCTGTCATCTCAAATTGACGGTTGTAAACCTGCTGCTTAAAGCCTAAAGTAGAAATTTTCGCACTTACATATATACATAGGTGTTTATGTAAGTATATGGCAATACATCCGTTAAGCCTAGAAATGCGCTAGCATAGATTTTGTCACCGTTCGTTTGGCGATTATCCCGAACCGATTTCCAAACCAAGAACCCTAATAGAAAAGTATTTTTTTGTAGATGAAGTTTTAAAAATGCTTGAAACTTACGGCCAAAATCGTTAAACCGTGCAACCTGTTCGATTTGAATTGTTTTAGGATTTCGTTTTACTTCGTAAATATTTGAAATAAAGCTTTGCAATATGGGTATATGTGATGATGAAGAAATGCTGTATATGATAGCGTTTAAAACAAAAAGTGAAGGAAAAATTTAAGATAAAGACAAAAATGAAAATAACGCGAAATACATAAGTAAATGAAATGGTAAAGGGCTTTATTGAAATTTTTCGATAGGAGTCGAAATCAACTCAGTCATAAAAAATTTAATTATCGAAAGTTATCCGGTTACCTGAATTCATCGAAGTTTATAGTTATCGAAGTTTATCGAGTTTTGGATGTTTATTGAGTCATCGCAACGTATCGAATTATTCAAATTGGTCAATGCTTATTGAGCTGTTGAAATTTATGGTCACAGAGAATTAGTTGTCGATAGTTATCGAGCTATTTTAAGGGATAACTATCGACAACTAATTTTCTAAGTTTATGGGATTATCGAAATTATTATCCTAAAAAGACCGTCGAATATATAATAAAGTGTAGTCACGTTTTAGTTCTAAAGAAGCAGATTTTCTGATAAGTAATTTTGTACCAGGCGGCCGCTTTGGTGGTGGTTAGCGGTGCGCGCTACCACTCCGTAGGGCCTGGGTCAAGCACTGGTCAAAGCAACTTCGCAAAAAGAATAAGGAAAAATGGTTTTTTCTTAACAGCGGTCGTGTTTCGGCAGACAACGCAAACCTCCGGGCGAATTTCTGCCATTAAAGACAGCGGAGGAGAAGCTCGGCCAAATATTAGTATTATTATTAATTTTGTACCTTGTATATTAAGTGACGTGCTCAGTTAGAAAACCTCTCCAAGGGTCCTAAAAACTCGAAAAACGGTCTTATTTTGACTGCCATTCCTACAAAAAATAATTAGTCTCGAAGTCTTAGTCAAGCTATATTCCGATAAATAATTTAATTATCTCTAGACTATAGAGCTTCTTCCTTTTGTTTGACCAAGGTAAAGAGTGTTCGCTTACCTAAGACACAGAAGGGCTCTGGGCCGATAAAAGAGGTTGATGCGTCTTTCTTTTCCAGTTTATCGGTCATGTTATTTCCTGACATTCATTGATTAGAACAAGATTGTCTTACTTAGTATGCGCCTAAATCATGGATGTAGATGTTACTTGATGATATTTCAAGACCTTAATAACGGCTTGGCATTGGCAAACCTCCGAGTGCATTTCTGTCATTCTCATAAAAATACAATCGCCGTGCGGAGTCGGCGTTACACTGTAGGTCCCTCCACTTTGTGTGACACGGTCAAGGCGCACGCCACAAATCGGAGAAGAAGCTCGGCCAAACACTAACGTATGTGTAAGCGCCAATCTATTATTATTATTATAATAACGGCTTGGCCAAAAGGTGTTCTTATTCCGTTAGTTTCACGTGCCATCGAATTTTCGACTATAAAGGAATTGAAATGTATCAATGTTAATTTGCGTTTCCTACTTCATCCAGCTATAAAAATTGCACCTAATTTAGCTGCATTGCAGACTGATAATTTAAGTTTTGCGCTTCGACATCTGCTTCTCTTCAATATAAATATGGAAATTCGTCTTTGTGTATAGGCCAATTCAGTCCATGTGAAATGCGCAGATGATTATGACCGGTTAGTTAACCGATAAGCAACTTGATGTTGGTTCCATTCAAAATAATTATTTCTTTCCCAGCAAAAGGCTAACTAGCGCAACATATAAATCACATATTGTTATACAACTGAGTCAACTAGAACGTCTGCCATAAATTCAAATAAAACATTCAGAATTTTTCAATATATTCACTATGTCCCAAATGCATTTTATTTCCGTTTTACGATTTCCAATTAAAATACATAAGCTTACATTGCAAAATCGTAAATAAATAAAGGCAAAATGACTTTAATTGCATTCGTTTGGGTCTAATATGTAAGTAAGTATGTCTGTATATTGGCACATGTAAATATTTACATTAGCTCGTCAGCGTTGTTTGAATTTGTATGTTTACTTTACTCGGATTTCGATTTCATTTACACTGTTCCAATCAATTTTGGTTCATTTCATTTAATTACCCACAATTAAAAATCTCTATAAATTCGCTCATCAAAAGCAGCTATTTAGTGCGGTATTTGTCGACAATTTTATTACCAACAACAAGTACATCACTTCCGGCCAATACGCCAAACCGCCCATCTACCCATGCAGGCAGCCAGCCAGTCAGTCATCCATTGCACTCAGCCGCTGCTGGTAGCAGCTTCATTTGTCGATATCTGCTACTCGTGCGAGAGTGAGAAATGGGAAAACACATTTAATTATCCATAAACAGAATGCCTCCAGCTGCGCGACACTTTAACGCGCATTCAGCATTGCCGGTGCCCGTCGCCATCACCCCGAATTGGTGTGATGTGATCGGCCGTAAAGAAAATGGAAATTCGCAATTTTATTGCAATCATCTAACCGGTGTAGCTCGCATCACCGCTCCAGCTTTTAGCGTGGCAACAATTCGTCTCACATTTGTATTGGCGCCTATTGATTTTTGGAATTGCAACAGAATTTAGAATTTCATTTTTGATTTGTCGCTTAAAGTTTGGTGACTATGGATGGGCGTATTCTTTTGCAACTGAGCTACAAAATAAAATAAAAATGAGCGACCCGACGCGTTGTGTTGTTAAGTGGAAAATCTGCTCTATTGTGAATTGTTAAATTTTTGTGAAAATTTAGTGAAATTTTTGTTTCCTTATACACATTTCAATTGGTTGTTGTGCATAAATCGCATTAAACTAATCACATGTTTCATAGCAGATACCAACTAGAGATGCAGTTTTTAAATCGATTAAATCAAAGATCGATTTTTTGTCGGAATCGATCCGTAAATCGATAAAAAAAAATCGAGAATCGAAATTCGATTAATTCGGTTTGTCCCGGAAAATCTATAAAAATTTATACAAATTTGAAATTGAGGCTGATTCCAAAAATGAAGGAGACTTGGCACCTCCCACATTATGGTAAAGAATTAGGGGTATTATTTATACTACAACAAAAACTACAGAAATTGGAGTTGCAAGCTTTGTGCTAATTTTCATAAAAAAATTTGCACTCCTCAATTACACTTTTTAGAAAAAATGTGAGTAGCCCACGGAATTTTAATAATGTATGGAGTCTAAACATGCGAGGACTTACCGTTGATTTTTGACGATTTTTTGACCTTAAATTTTTATATGAGAATTGAAGTCGGTTTTGTTTTTTGCTTAAAAATTAATTTTTTAATTTCTTTTTTTCGACGTAATTTTGCAGAAATGTATTTTTCCTTCTCAGAAACTTGAGAACTAGCTCTGAGTAACAGTTTAAGTTTTTTTTTGAATTTTACTTTTTCGGATTTTTTGAAAAAAAAAAATGTTTTTTTTTCGGCGTAATTTTGCTTCCCAGGAACTCTAGAAGTATTGAAAAGCTACTCAAAACAGTTTTATTTTTACTTTTTTCCAAACATTCTATTTTTTTAACTTTTTTGAAAAAATGTTTTTTTTCGGCGAAGTTTTGCAGTACTTTTTTTCCTTCTCAGGGACTCTTGAACCTTTGAAGAGCTGCTCAGAACAGTTTTAGTTTTAATTATTTTCAAAAATTTTACTTTTGCGACTTGCAAGTCTATTAACCAGTGCGTGTGTAAGCATATCAGTAAGTAAGTACTACAAAAAATATATGTGACCTTACATAAGTATATTTGCATGTGCTAAGTGCAAAGTGCAAGTGTAATATATACACTCAAGTACTTACTCTAAAATACCTTAATTCCTTTCAATAATTTCACTCCCAAATGCATTTCTCATTTTCCGCACGCCAATACTCGTTGCCACTAAAATTACGTTGCTTTCATATGCCAAACGAAAAAAAAAAACAGTTGTTTCTATGCATTCAAATTATGCCACCTGCCAAATAAGTTTTCTGTTTTCTTTCAATTCTCCAATTGTGCGCCTCGCCATCTCCGCTGACTTACATACCTACACATGTATTACTGCTTGCATATACCAATTCATACCGGGGTTTCGTTGCGCTCATTCAATCACATTTTGCTATTTATTACGCGCATTTTAACTCATTAATATGCAGAAAGCGTAAGCAGACTGTACATACAACAAAATCGAGTCAAGTCAGTCAGTCGTCAGTCAATCAATTATTTGTTAGTTGTAGTTGTTGTTGTTACTGCTTTCGTTGTTCTTATTTCTAAGTATATATATGTATGTACATACATTAGACCGACCACCTTACCAGCAAACAAAAAAAAGTTCGACGTACACCCCTGCCGCCGTGCCCGAACGGCCTTGCCTTCCAGAGCCCGAAGGCACGCAGTCTGATAGTGCTGTTAGCAGCTGAGTTTTTGATAGAGATATCTATCGGTAATAAATCAAGAAGGAAATTCGGACAGAATCCCATTGCTTTGTATTCCACTTTGCTTTTTAACAACGTAATTCTTGGTAAGGCGTGGCTACCAGACCAGCGCTACATAAGAAGTAGCTGTGTACATCCACTGCAGAATTTTTGATTTCAAACCCTATCTGTTGCCTGCCATTATTTTGAAAAGCATAAGGTCACTTTTCCCAGGTTAGCGCTCGATAAGTCGACTTTCTCCGATGCTCTTCGTTCTTTGGAAATTTGCAAAATTTTGTATCTTTTTCCTAAACAAGACCAAACTTATTTACTCATGAAGCCGTGTGGTATTTTATATATATGTTGGCCGAATCCAATAAATCACGCTATTCGTTTCTCTTTTGTGTTAATAGGCGTCAACTGGAAACACCAACTGATGTCAAATCCTTCTCCAACTAGTATTTTTATCCTCTACCATACCACCAGCGGTTGCCGCATTTCCCATAGATTTACAAATATTGTATTTTTTGTAAATTTTTCATGTAAATTATTTTTCAATAATAATTTATTAAACCGCTCCTGAATTTTGAAAAATTAAATTGTCATTTTGAGTATAAATATTCTCTTATCGGATCTCTTTTTCTCTTTTCAACACCGCGGCACTCTGATGTTGGGGAATGTACTTTAAATGAAGTAGCAATATAGAAGTATTACATATATGACTATTTTTTTAATTTTAGTAATTTTTTTATAAAAGCAGTGTTTATTCTTTAATAAAGGCCATATAGATGCAAGTCTAAATGTGTGTGCAATATTTAGAAAAAATCAGCAAATATTCGTAAAAATTTCGAACATTTCAATTAGATTCCATAAAAAGATTTTGAGTATGTATACATATAATAATTTTATAATTTTGATTTTATTCTGAAGTTTGAAAATGTATTTTTTTGCTTTCAGTTCATTTGTATTATTATTTTTTTTTTAAACTTGGTTGAATGTTTAGTGCAAATAATGCCTTTTGAATTATTTTCCTAGGTATATGAGAAGTTGGTAAAAAAATTCAATTGATTAAAAAATCAAATTTTTTATAAAACCAGAATCGAAATTTTTTATTTTTTATTTAGTTGCCCAATACATTGTCTAAGTGCTATCAAAAAATTATAAGATTCGAATGAATGGTTGCTGAAACATTTCAAAAAGTTTAAAAGCCTGCATAAAAATTTGTTTGCAAATAACTCGTCAAAAAAAAATAAAAAATTAGTGCAAAATCTTTCGTGTCAATATTGCACACCATGTTAACTTTCGAAATCGGTCAAAGAAATATAAAAAAATCGAAATGTTAATTTTGGGTGGCCCAATTGAGAAAACTTGACTCTATATTAAAATTGAATGGGTTGCAAAACTGCATACTCAAAATATTTCTAAGAAATCTAATTAGAATCGAAATTTCTACAAAAATGTGCTGTTTTTTTTATATTGCACAAACTTTGAAACTTGGTTTTTATTAAAAAAAAAATAAACTATGCTTTTATAACAATAAATATTAAAATATAGTAAGCCAAATAATTAATAAATGAGTTTCCTAAAGTTATGACTACATAATATGCCGAATATTTTAAAGTGACGACCTTTACATTTTAAAAAAAAAGGGTATTCTTCTAACATTGCCTTGTAAAAAAAACATTTGATTCGAAGGTGTACGGCGAACTTTTCGTTCTGATACGGTCTAATGTACAGACATGTATACGTACCTGATTATATACAATGAGCTTACAAATTTATTGAAATGCATTCATACTCGTATTTTGTTGTTGCCGTTTTAGCAGCAATTTGTATTGACGTCACGTTGTCAGCTGTTTTCAGCTGTCAGGTGGCACAACATACGAACGACCATTTTTCCATTGATTTAAATTGTAGGTTTTTTGCATTGGGTTACTTTGCGTTTTTTATAAACTTAATTGCTGATTTTCTTACAGACACAGCTGGTTTTGTGCACGTTCGCAATTTTAGCAAAAAAAAAATAAACGAAAGTGCCAAGCCCATGTTTTGGTTGTTCTTTGATTAAATTAAATTGTTTTATTTTTATTATTTTTTTTTTTTATTCTAAAACTGTTATGACTAGAATTTTGCTACAGAAAATATTTCGGCAATTCGTTGCTGATTTAAATAAAAATTTGCATATTGGTCGGACACCTCATTTATATACATAGTGTCGAAGGCCTCAGTAGTCAGTACTCATTAATTTTTAATTAGTTGTAATATTTTTTCACAGTATTAAAATTAATTTTATAAATAAATAAATATTATTGGTACCTTTAAATCATTATTGCGTGAACTTTTTGTGAGCAAAATTTAACTGGCTATTTTTGCATTTTTTTGTTTAAAATTTTTTTAAGATCTTCAGTATTTGTTCGCAAGAATGACCATCTAGAATTGTTTGCGATTTTTTTTTGCAAATTTTTAGGAATGCTCGTGATTTTCTCGGCATCTCATCGAAGTTTTTTGATGCGTCAGGATTTTTTTGGATATATTTTTGGTATCTTTCAGGCTTTCAGGATTTTCCCGGAACTTTTCAATATTTTGTGCCTAATCAGGAGTTTCTTAAGACCTTTCTTGTTCTATTTGCCACTTTTCGGTAGTTCGGTAGCAGCTGAATGACCGCCTTCAAAGGTATTATAAAATGCGAACTGTTAGGAAATTTCGAACATATCTTGGGTCTTGGAGCCTCGCCACAACCATGAGAATAGATCCAACAAAAATTTACTTGCAGGCGAACTACCACAAAGGTATTTGCTTCAAGCCTTTCGTGAATGATATCTTCTTCGTGGCGACATGTAAACGCCCTCGTGGGATAAACGTCATCCTCGCAACACACAAAATGAGAAATATTAATATGCAACTTTTAGTGTAGACGAGAGCGATATTCTAGGATGATTTATATTATTTCACCCCATAAATATACAAAACGGTGGGGGCCATTGTGAAACAAATAAAAGTTGGCGCTTCAAATATTTTACTTGTGCTAGGCAGAGTTTCTCCTCCAATTCAGTTTAAAATTGGGTCGGGCCTTGCCTATATTCCCTCCGGGCTTTGTGAGCCTCCGAAGATCATCTGACCGTCTAGACCTTGCAGTCTAAATGAAAGCCCCACCGCCGGTCTCACCCCCGAAATTCAAATCAATGCCAGGGACTGGCGAATATAGCACGCCGTTGTCCTATTAACTAACCCAGTTGAACTCCTTTTCTGACAATCGCGAACTAGTATGGAATCCTCGTTGCAGGATTTTTCATAGACCTTCAAAACTCATTGCCATGTCGAAGTTGTGGCAACACCTGTCGCAACGTTTTATCAACCCCATGTGGCGTTGCATTAGATTGGAATTGCTTTGTCTATAGGTACATATTAACGCACACTTTAGTGCCAAACAGCAGATTATGCAAATACATACATGCATACATAGTATTCGCATATCTAACACAATCAATACGAAGATAGTTTACTACTTGTGGTTTCGGTGCTAACCGCCTTGTGGTAGACACATATTCGTTTATATGTACATATGTATGTACGCTTATCAAGTCGAAGACATAAATAGTATACACACATTTTGATGATAATTTGTTTATTTTATGTGGTAATATCTTAAAGACACAAAAACTTGGTAAAATCGAAGTGTAAGAAGCGCGCGGCAGTCTTTGAGAGATTCTTGCGATTGTGGCTTTCGCACGCGGATGACTAAACATACGAATATTTGCGAACAGTTAGGAAAAGGCCGTTCAAGGCTTCTCTAAGCCAGTAATTTCCATTCCAATTGGTCCAGTTGGATTCCAAGGGGTCCACGGTAGACTCGAGGGGGGCTACAGTGGCGTGAAAAAAATATGGGGGTTCACCTGAACCTAAAGTTTGGAGTAAAAAGTTTTACGATTTTGTTGTTGCAAGTTTTGTGTTTTAAAAATGTGATTGATAAATATTTTTCGCTTCACTTTAAAACTCGGAGGGATAAAAAGTAATGCCATCAATAAAAATAAATTATTTTATAAATAGTACGTCACAATAAAAAATCATGTCTATTTTAACAATCTACTTGTTGAGTCATAATTAATTCTTGCCACAAAAATAGGTCAAATTACCCACAGTGATATGGTGCGCAGGCTACGGCAAGCCTGCGAGCGTACTTCAGCCATGAAAAATGGTCTTGTGAAAACCATTTGCTGTTTGAAAGTGGCTTAAACTGCAGCTCCGTCCATTTGTGTGACAACATCAAGACTCGCGCTACATGTTGGGTCTGAAGGACTATAGCGATATTTTTTATGGAATTTTCATAATACTTTTTAGAAAAAACGTTAAATCTAAGTTCCCAACAACGTGACACGTCCACTTTGTAACAAATAAAATTTGATCAACAATTAGCCAAGACAATATTCTAAACTGACGTACGTGTCAATTTCGCTACTTCACTTTGACGTTGGTGCTGATGTAGCCGTCATCAGCAGCTGAGTTAACAAAAACTTTGCTATAACCATATCCACAGGCATTCACAGTTATTTGCAATCAAACGAACTTTCAACTATTGACAGCGGTAAGCTAATGACGGCAACAATGTTAACAAAAAAAAATTTAAATTCGCAAAAAATAAGCTTAAGTTACACGTGCCTGTAATTGTGCGCACACACATGCGTATAATTCCAACAAGTACAAAAAAATTACACTTGAAACAGTGTTTTCAAAAAAATTTAATGTAATGGATGTACGTATTTGTATGTAGTACGAGTACTTCACCACCCACAATTAAACTTCTATGTGTAGAAGGCAAAAACAAAAAATATACGCAAATTTAATATGACGTTAAAAATGCAGCAATGCGATTAAATTGCGGCGCAAGGCTCAGCTCTTAAAATGCTAAAAGGTTGCATAAATATAGATATATGTACATTAGGGTGGTCTAAAATAAGTAAAGTCGGAATTTTAAGGCTCTCAACTCTGGGATTGTTCTATATCGAAAAAATTATGCCTCTATTTTTTTATTTTGAATTTAAAAAAGAAATTAGAGGTCGCTCAAAGTGGTTCATGTATTTTACATATATGGGGGAATAACAAATTTTCATGGACATTGTATGGAATTCTTGAAAATCAATAGTTTTTGATCGGAAAACTCTGGTTCCCTTCAGGAGACTTCCAATAACAATAACCAATTGCTTATTTAAGCATTTTTTTATATCATTGCATTTTCTGGCATTTTGTAGGCGTCTTGGCGGACGTATAAAATATAGTTACTATGAAAAGATGGTTAAAGGCATAATTGGGTATTATTATTGGGAATCTCCTGAAGAGAAACAGAGTTTTCCGACCGAAAAATATTGATTTTCAAGAATTTCATACTATTTCCACGAAAAGTGGTTTTTCCCCATATCAGATACATCGAAAAGCTTGAGCGCCTTGAGTGACATTAAAATATTTTTTATTCAAAAAAAATGGAAGCATTTTTTTTTCTGTATAGAAAAATCCTAAGGGGTAGAGCACTAAAATTCCGACTTTACCTTTTCACTAACATTTTTGTACCACCCTAATGTGCAATACCTATCTATGCAAATATCTTTTGATGTGTAAATATGGTTGAAATAAAGCACGCCCATCACATTCAGCGGATAAGGTATTGTAATGCAAATACTTGTGCACACTTATCTACACTTACATATGTATATGTATGTACATATGTATGTATGTATGCATTTCTATATAGGAAACAATTGTGTGGCGCACAAAACCTACAAAAGCGATGACATACATACATACATATATCAACAACTCCCACTTGCATTGTTTATGCATACATATATATATATATATATATTGAACATATAGATATAACAGATATTTGCATATAGTTACGTATAGTATGTATATACATACATACATACATACATACAATGTATAATGTATAAACATTTGTATAAAATACTCATAAGTATACATTAAGTTTATGCAACGCGTGCAACACTTAAAATGGCAATGACATGTTTGCCGTCATCGTTTGCAGGCATCGCAAGCAGTCTCAGGCGATGCATCAAAATGCACAGTGACATCAGATACCTATAGGACATAGTATAGTATATAGTATAGGTGGAAGCAAAATAAAATGAATTGTGAGCACAAAGCTGCTTCTTACTTTGTATGTAAATTTTTATACCCGAGCGCACTTGTGCACAAGGGTATATTAATTTTGTTCACATAACGGTTGTTTGTAACAGCCAAAACGAATCGAGATAGATATAGACAAATGTATACATAAATGATCAGGATGAAAAAAGAAATCGATTAAGCCATGTCTGTCTGTCCGTCCGTCTGTCCGTCTGTCCGTCTGTCCGTCTGTCCGTCTGTCCGTGTACACGATAACTCGAGCAAAAATTGAGATATCTCAACGAAATTTGGTATGTAGGTTTCCCTTAATCCAAGGTAGGTTGGTATTGAAAATGGGTGAAATCGGACTTTAACCACGCCCACTCCCCATATAACGGTAATTTCCAGAAATACGAAAACTGCGATATTTTAGTAACTACTGAAGATAATTCACTCAAAATTGATATTTACAATAATTTTTAGACGAAAAATAAGAATATTATAAATTTTTGGAAAATGGGCGTAGCCACGCCCACTTATGGTTACATGTGTATATCTTGGTAACCGCTGCACCAATTTCTTCCAAACTTGGCACAGTTGTTGGCCTTGGTACAGCATAAAGAACCGCCGAAACTTTTTAAAATCGGACAATAACCACGCCCACATCCCATATAACGGTAATTTAGAGAAATACAAAATCTTCGATAAATCATTAAATATTGAAGCTAATTTTTTCAAAATTGATGCTTGCAACAATTCTTTACCAAGAAATACGTTTATGGTAAAATTTTGGAAAATGGGAGTGGCACCGCCCACTTATGATCACATATAAGTATACCGGTAACCGTTCTACCAATTTGTACCAAACTCGGTATGGTTATTGTACTTGCCACGTGTAAGCAAAACGTTGAAAATTATTGAAATCGGACTAATATAACGGCCGATTCTCATATAACGGTAAATTTAAGAAATGCTTGAAACTTCAATATTTCGAAATTGAAGGACGCTAATTTACTCAAAATTGTTACAACTCGGCTTACCATCTAGCGGAAGGTTTCGGAAGGGTGAAAAAACATATATTTAATACTTGCGCCGGGTATTTAATGTTCGGCTCCGCCCGAACTTAGCCTTTCTTACTTGTTTTAAATTCTTTTTGTAACAGGTAAGAAATATTCGGAGATTTATCGTATGCTTAAATCAGAAATTTTTAGTTTCGAGTATCATCCATTCCGCGAAAGCTTAGAAATACATACATACATACTTTGAGGTCAGAACTCGTACAACCTCCGCCCTAAATACGGCCTTGGCATAATGTACGGTTTAAATACTTTAATTGTTTTGTATACAAGGTCGCAGCCAGCCTTTCACCTAGGGGGCAGGAGTTTATATAGAGTGAAAAAATGTTTTTAATAAAATTTATTTGCACCAAAAAATTAATTTTTTTTTTTTCAATTCTACTGAATTTTTCCTTTTAATTGATACCCATATTGTTACTATACAGTGTACCAAATCTTTTAAATATTTTTTTTATTCAAACATATCCTAGAAATTTCAAAGTCCTTTAAAAAAATCCTGACGTCAGAGAGAAAAATTAAAAAGGCCACTTTTTATAAAAAACTAGGAAGTAGGTTTCAAACCCATCTATTTATTATTTATTTTATGGCAGGAGATATAGAAGCAATTTTTTCGATTTAAGTTGTTGAAAAGTAATGAATATCTAAATCACGGGACTAATCCCGGTAACCCGGGATTCCGGGATTCCGGGATTGTGATAACAACATCCCGAAAATCCCAAAATCTTAAAATGTGAAAAAAATAACATCCGTACTGCATACTAATTTTTTTAGAAAATCTGAACAGAAAGTTGCAAATTATTGAACTTCCTGAATTTGAGATATGAATATTTCGTTATAGCAACGTAAAGAAATGTCTGTTTCAAGAAGAGAAAGGTATATTCGAAAAGCCTACAGTGCAGTAAATGCTCAAACCTTGCGCATACCCCAATCTTGTTTTTGTTGGATAACTATTGACAATTCTTACGTTCCGTTTCTTTGCTATTAAATGATTTACTTCTTGCAACACTTTCAACGGGGCGATAATTTTAGGTTGTTTTCTTGATGACGCCATCTTGTAGATAAAATCGGCTACATCACATCTGTCAAATCAAATGAAGTTTGACAAGCTGTACTATGTCTGATTAACTTGAACGTATAACTACAACGCAATCGAATTTTACCTTCATTTGATTGATTGGACGTGTGGCCGAGGGGTTAAAAGTGCCTACTAGTTACAAAGCTGCGTTCTTCATAGTATATAAATTTCTTAACTTCGCTGAGAGATCCTACCCAGCATATAAATGAACCACTGTGCAATACTGCACCGTTTAGCTTTTACGATAAATGAGTGTTAGTTACCCTGCCGAGTTGATATCAAAACCGCATACAAAATATGTATACCCACAAGCGATTAATCAAAGGAGGTCATTTTGAGTCTAAATGAAAAACTGAAATTTCATTAAAAATGCAATATTCGAGTTAAAATTTGTTAACAAAAGAATTAATTATTTTGCGCAATCACAGCTAAAATGTTCTGAGACTGCCTCTGTATATAGCAGTAATACAATTGTCACGATTTTTTGCATATTTATGTACATATAGACGTATATACGTATATAATGCCCAATTAATAAAAACTCACAAGTTTGTGTGCAAGCTAACGGGCAAATACATATGTACATATGTATGTATGTAGCCTAAAAAATATTTTCGAAATTTCTCTGGAGTGTTAAAAATTTTTTTATTAACATAAAAAATTATTTTAGGCGCATTTTAAAGTTCTTAAAGTTGCATCTTCTTTTTTTTGTGTAATACAAACTTTTTAAGATTTTTTTTTTTAATAAATTTCACTTAAGACTTTTTTTTGCTGTGATATTTATGGATACATGTCAATATTATATTAATGATCAATACTGATATGTGTGTATTAGGGTGTTCGATTACTCGACTTTTTTTCAAAACCGGTGTTCGATCGAGGTTTTGACATAAGGACAATTCGACCACATATTTTCTTTTACTTTTTCCCGTTTGGATAACGCTATGAAAGCTAAAAATAGAATAAATCTATTAAAGCTAAGTATGGCTCTCAGATAATTACTAAATGGAATAAGTTCAAAGTTACTCGTATTTGAATTAGATCTAAAGTTGAACTAATTTTTTCCTTAGTTGAGGCGTTTTTCAAAATTAATGGCTTAGTTTTTAATAAAATCAATTTTGTCTTTTTAACCGACTTCAAAAAAAGAGGAAGGCTATCAATTCGTCGGAATATATTTATATATATATATTTTTTTTTTGGTATGAATGTAAAATTTACTAGTACAACTCATGCTAAGCCACACCTCTTGTTAAAATTAGATATTTTTTTGTAACTACTTGCTTGATAAGATTGTGACGAATTATCTAAAAGAAGCGTGCGTCATTCTATTATTCATAAGACTACGACTTATTTGTCACTTTAACTATTATCGATTTATCAGCCCCAAATCCAAGGTTGAAGAGTGATTATTCTCTTCCAGCAACGACATGAAATGCATTTTAATAGTACCTAGGTACTTACTTTCAAATGGTTTCATATGCTCATCGGAGCATACTTCTGGCGTACCGGGAAGAACGACTGTAGAAGACCAAGAAGGCCGACAGCGCTAGTGGTGACTAGAGGGTTCGATTATTGTCTTTTTTCGAAAACCGGTTTCCGAATTAATTGAGAAGTGGCGATTTGAAACATAGGTGCAGCTTTAATTTAGAAATCATTAAGGCAAAATAAGTTCGAGGTGTTTATTTTTGATTACAAATAAAACACAAAAAAAATCAGTAAAAAAAATCACACTTAATGGGGTTCACCGAACTTAACAAGATTTTATCGTTAAAACGAATGCCCTTTTTTCGGGAAAATTTCGAGCTTGTATAAGCGATTATCTTGGCAATGAGAAAACACCATCCGCTGAACCAGACCGACTATGCAAATATAGGCTAGATATAATAGATAGGCCATTCACCACCTGAATTCAACCAACGAAGACCCATATCAGCTCACCTATTATCTCTATACCCAATACCAAAAATGTTATAGTTCAATTTTCAATCAAATTTCAAATCACATGGAATGTTTAGATGCTGGTATGTAAATAAACTGCGTGAAAACTCGATTTCAAAAAAACTGCCTAAGATATTAAAGAAACCGGTTAAAGCCAGTTTGGAAAAACCGAGTCAACCACCCTAGTGCTGAGAGCAAGGATGGTGATGATCGGGGCAATCTGGACGGTGGCAGAGATATCGGTGATAGCAACTTTGCTTGGTAGTTGTTGCCTTTAATGGGTGACCATCATGTCCCGTTTCAACACGCAATAAAAGCTGAAATATCAAGGAACTCACATATATATTAATACCCAATCAATACTCTTCCGCTCTTGGCTCATATCTTTCAAAGCAGTTAATAACCTAAATATTCTGCCTTTCGAAATTTTATTGATTGATTAGACAGCAACCTCTACTAAGTCAATATTCCGTCGTTTAATATCGATAAGGTTTCGCAAAATGAGTACATTTTTATGACTCAATTAATCAATGATTTGATGACAACTAAAATTTTCCGGCATAACTAGAACGCACACTCATACACTGTTGTCCGACTGTAGATTTGTATAGCTGATATGATCTATTGTTGGCATTTACGGATCACAGCATACCGCATTCCCTATCGCAATTCTTACGTACATACGTACCTGATAAGATGACCCACTTCAGAGCGCAGTTATCTAACTGACTATGACAAATAATATAATAAATTATGGAATATCAGTAGATATTCTGGGTTGCCATACCTCCTCAATAAATATATTAACATGGCAGAATCTTACGAAAAATTTTTCCGGATAAAAGTGTTTTAAAATCCTTTAGTTTTTTCAGTTTTTGACAATTACTTATATTATTTATACAATTTGAATTGTTTCGACCGGTGCAGCTCAACACAAAAATCTTTTATAAATAAAATTTTATAAAACATTGGTTATTGCCAATTTGCATTTAATCTAAAATACAAATGCTTAGGAGCAATAATATTTGATGTGAGCATTTTTTTTTTTTATCTCGTAAGTGGCAACTCAATTCCAAAAATTATAAGAATACATATATATACATATATCCGTCTTCTATAAACCCGTTCGTTTGATTGCATCTAATTTCGAAATAACAAACATTTTGGTTGGTGGCAACCCTTTTTTCAAATAGCTTCAAAGTAAGTTTCGTATGAATACTTCCTCTTTTGAAATATTTTGAAGGCCTTTTTAAATAAGTTTTTTATTTCATTATACATATATGTATTTATGTATGTACATGTGCAGCTTGCAACCCTATTTAAGTTGTGTCTAAAACCAAAGCAAGTAATTTCATAAAAATTTTCAATGAATGTTTTTACTTTACAGATATTGAAAATTTTTTAAATTTTTCTATAAGTAGCAGCACGCCTTAAAATTTGTTTCAAACTAAGTTTTGTTTAAAAATTCTTTTCATTTGATACACCTATCGGTACATTTTATTTAACTGACCTGCCATAAAAGGTGGCAACCCTGTTTTTTTTTTTTTATAAAAATCAAGCTGTCTTAAAATTATTCGTTTTCTGGCATTTTCTTTACTTTTTCCTGTACGCTAAGAATCCTACTCTTTCCTTTACTATAGATGGCAACTCTCCTTAACATTTTATTTTAGCTACATACGGTTTGCTTTAAAATACCTTTCGCTGGATACCCATATTGGAACATTTTATTTAACTAGCCAGACATAAAAGGTGGCAGCCCGGTTTTTTTAAACACAAATGACGCTGTCTCAAACTCTTTCGTTTTCTGATATTTTTATTTTTTTTCTCTACGCTAAGAATCCCATAAACTCGTTCACACTCTCTTTGTTGGTACTACCTGCTAACTTCCGCCTGTCCATTAAATACATACATACATACATACCGCAGTTAATCGGCGGTAAATATCCACTGAAATTTAATATTATTCAATCGCCTTGTAGGCTTCCCCTGATAAGATTACGCACCATAATAACAAAAGCAACAAAAACAACCATACCGCCGCATTTATCATCGAATTTCACCCACTGCACTCAATATTCAATTTAATTTGCTTACATATCTTCCTTTCAGAGAATACATACATACATACATACACATAAATACTTACATACTACTTTACACAGTAGTTCAAAGTCAATTTCAAGGTCTTCTCGGTTGGCAACTAAAATTCATTTCAAAGTAGATCACCAGAGCCCGGCCAGGAAGGAAGCCAACGAGTGTGGCGTATCAAAGGTTGGGGAAAAAATAAACAAAAAATCGAAAAATAAGAACGTCATTCCACGAAACGCAGCCACAGCGACAACGCAGCTATAAATTTCAAATTATTTATTTGCATTTGGGTTTTTTTTTTTTGTTGGTTGTTACTGCACTCAATCAGTCTGGCAGTTTAGCGCGTCAACTGAATACCCAATTTGCCACAGGTCGAGGGGGAGTTCGAAGCGACGTCGCACAGTGGGGCAAAAAAGGTTGTTGTGGACAAATGAATTTTGAGAGCCCAAATATGATTCGATTTCAAGTTTATTTTTTTTTAATAAAAGATAATTAAATTTTGCGTCGATCTATCTATGGCGATTTTTAAAGAAAGCTCTGGTTTTTGATTTATTTGTGTTGAAAAACGAAAGAAAAAAAAATTCACGTTTGAAGGCTACCACTTTTTTGGAAAATACTTGAAATTAATTTCAAATGTGTGCAATTCTTTAAAAAAATATTCATAAACATTCTTCCATAGGAAACATTTAATTAAAAAATGTATTTCATTTCTAATCAAAAAACTCGTCAACAGCTGTACCTATATTTTTGAAATTTCGGTCCTCAACTCTAGACCCTCAAAGGAGGATAATAGAAGAAGAATAATTTTTATATATCAAGGAGGCGTGGCACCTCCCATACAAACGAAAGTTTTCACACAACATGTCTCTGCAAGTATTCATCGTAGAGTGCTGCTACTTAGTATAGAGATATATAATATCAACGCAAAACTCATGGAAAAAATGGCAGTTATTGAAAAAAGAGGGCGTGGCACCTCCCATACAAACTGACTTTCTCACACAATATACACATTCTAATGTGAGAAATTTTGAACATCGTTTTGCAGTTCGCTAGTATATCGTTTTTGGCGACCCGCCGGCGAGTCGTTTTTGCGGCCCTCCGGCGAACTGTGCTTCTCATCCGACGGCGAATTCACCGGCAAGTCGGAAACGACGTTGTTACGAAGTCGTTTGGCAAATTGGGTATTTATTCCGTTACTGCAATGGACTACTAACTGGTGCCATATTTTCTTTGGCATTTTTGGGGGGCCTTCAAAAGTATTCGCTGCTAAGCACTCCAGTACTTATTTATGCCCTAATACAACACATACATACATACATTTCTAACTACATAAATATTTTCGTTTCATTGCATATTCTTTGCTTGGAATTAATATCTATTCTTTTATTTATTTTTAAGTATTAATCCATTGAACCGTTAAGTCGCACCTTCATTGTTCACACCCGGTGTACTTTTCTATCTTTCTATCTACATACTCGTATCTACAACAAATACCTGCCTTTACTTTCTTTCTCTTTTGCTCATATTTGCTGCGTTTATAACTGCGCATTGTCATTATATGGCCTGATACTCGAGGTATTTAAATTTTTTTTAAACGTTTAGTATTGCCACTTTTCCTTCGCTTCCCGCTGCTAACCTGCCGCCGTTGGCAACTGGCTCTTAATGCGCGCACGTTATTGACCCCCACTGGCTGTCTTTTTTATATTTGTACGTTAAATATTCATACATAAATATAAATATATGTATGCGTGTACATACACTACTAAATATACATATTTCTTCGCTTTTGTATATCGAAATGTGATTCATGATTTTTTTTT
>NW_023458557.1:94700343-94717035 GCF_013731165.1 Rhagoletis pomonella | reverse complement strand
TTGCCTTGATCCAAAGATAAATGGTGGGGTGGACAGTAAAATATACATAGTTGCTGAAAGACTGCTTAGATATGCGTGTACCTACTTATTTATATTCTAAAGAGCCACGAACTTTCTATTGCATAGCAAACAAAATTTTATAAGAAAAATATATTCAACTAAGTACTCGAAATTAAAAACAATTCCGTTATTATCTTATTAAATTTGTATTCCTTACACTTAATAACCGCAACCGCCCCCTTATACTTTTCTCGAAAGTCACTCGTATGTACAATTTTAATTAAAAAATCACATAAAGTGAAAATTCTCAAACAAATCATAAAAATCACGTCAACTTAACGTACATGCAAACATACATACATATGTGCATACATACATATGCACGTACAGATATATATGTATGTATTTAATATGTGGATACTTGTATAAACATTTCATAAAATTTGAAAAAGTTGCGATTGAACGTTGAGAAAGGGTTGGTGCGGGCGAAATTTGTTGGCTGAAAAAAAAAACGAAAAACAACTACAAATAGATGAAAAAAAACTACAAGTGGCAACACAAAGAATAATTATTGACTTAGAAGCTATGTATGTAGAAATATGGATGTATGTTTGTACGTACATTTTATATATAGTTCTAAGTATTCGCTAGCAAATGTACACTCTTTGCATTTAAACGTACTCGACTTTATGTACTTAAAGTATTCACAATGCATATACATATGTATATGGACATTAGGGTGGTCCAACAATGCATGTGAAAAAAGTTAATTCCGAATTTGAATGCTTTCACCACCCTCACGCTCACCATTTCAAGACAAGCGGTCAGGTACAGGAATGACTTTTAATTTCGATGAATCTGAATTTTTATTTTTTTTTTGCTGGAATAAATTTGTTGGCCTACTTAAATATAAGTTATTTTTTGAATAAAAATCGATATATGGGTATTTGTTTTAAAAAAAAATAAAAAATTTTCGATATTCATTGTTATAATTTTTTTGTTTATTTTTATGAAAATTTTTTCGAAATTATAGTTTGCAAAAAATATATATTTTTTTGTTCTTTTATACTCTTTCACAGGAAAATAAGCACTTTGAACTAAAATCGAGCTGAATCCCCATTTAGTAGCTAATTTTTTTTTCGGAGGTATGATTTTCCTAGTTAAAATACATTTTTGAGGTACAGAGTACAACGTAGGTGTACGACGTTTATGTGCACCAATTTACATTACATTATAATACATTGTACATATTATGTACCTCAAAAAAAGTACTATTACTAAACAAAAAAGTCATATCTCCGAAAAAAATTTTGCTACTAGGGATTCTGCTCGATTGTAGCTCGAAGTGACGATTTTCTTGTAAACATTTCGAAAGAAAAATATACATGTATGGTTTCTGAAAAATTTAATTTCGAAAACATTTTAATAAAAAATTTATAAAAATGAAAATCGATAATTTTACTGTTCTTGACGTGGCAACATATGAGTGAAAAAATTTTTGAAATCCATTATTCCCCAGATATCGATTTTTATCTAAAACAAACTGTTTATAAGACGTCCAAAAAATTTTGACAAGCCAAAATCCCCAACAATGCATAAAAAAAATGAATATTAAAAAATGGTTACATAAATTATTTATTATTATAATTGAAAGTCTCCTGAAGGGAGTTTTTTCAATCGAACAATATTAATTTTCACGGAGCCTATACCATTTCTTCGAAAAATTGTTTTTGTTTTTCCCCCATATAAAATACATTTAAGACTTTGAGCGCTTCGCGCGATCTCTAAATATTTTTTATTTCAAAATTAAAAAACAGAGGGTTTTTCGGTATAGCACAATCATAGGGGTGAGAGCACTCAAATTCTGACTTTACTTTTATTTTGGATTACGCTAATCCACATACATGCATACATTTATGTGTACATATACATATTTAGATACTTACATATAAACACATTTCAATCATCTACGGCACAAGCTGTTGCTTGCTGAAGGGGGTATTTTGTTGAAGTGGGGCACCCCCACCCACTGCCACCTTCTCCGCCAACGCTGCCATCGCTGCCATCGCCAGCACCTTCACCAACAGCAGCAACAGCCAAAGCGGCGACGGTGACAGTGACAGCCCATGCGACAGTGACGACGATCGCTTGTGATTATCACACTTTAGCAGCTGACGCTCGACAGCGCACAGTGCCAGCCACATAGAGGTTATCGCAAATCATCAAAGAACCGACCTATGTAATATATGTACATATGTACATATAGATATTTGCTTATACCTATGTATGTATGTATACATGGAAGTATAGAAACAGTGGGTGGAGGTGCGGATTAAACGTGCTTATATTTTTGCGATTCCTCTATAGATATGAATTATTATTATTATTTTGATTATACTTATTTCAATGTTTTGCTTATCTATCTACTTCAGCGTATTAATTTTGTTTCCTGCTTTGCCGATTCGTAGAAATCAAATATATATTGCAAACATTTCTTTATATAGATTTTGTTCAATTAATATTTTGATCTTTAAAGTATTGTAGTGCAGTTAGCTCCAGAAATATTTAATTTTAATTTTTCGCCGTATGCAGCTGAAGGTTACATTTCTAAAAATTCATGTGGCATGTATGTTTGTAGCTATAGATATATATGTATATATGTACATATATCACAAATGATGCAAAACAAAATCAAAAACTGCTAAAAATTGCTTTAATATGTAGTGATTATGTTTGTAGGTACCTGGTAAATTCAATGCATCCAAATTTTGGCATTCAAAATTATCTCTTTATTCTTTAAAGATCAAAAACATTGAAATATAATCCGCCATTTAATTAAAATAAAACGTCTGTCTAAGTGAGTGAGTGCTATTGGAGATAAGCGGAACAATGGGATATTCATTCATTTCAGCTTCCCCTTGTTTAGGTTTTTCAATTGATTTTTGGTTTAGAATATAAAAAAAAACGTAGTTATGTGCATATGTATGTACTTTTATCACTTCCTGAATGTGCTAAACAAATAATCATCAAAAACAAAGTATCCGCCAAAGAAGTATTGCTTAGTGATAGCCAGCGTTTTCCCTCTTATCGCAATCCCACCTGCGAGGTAATGTTTATTTATTTCATTGGGTATCATTCATACACATACATATACATGGGTATGTATAATTGAAAAGCTTATCACCTCATCCATTTATAATTTCAACAAACCTTTCTGGTATTTCATAATCGAATGATTGGTTGAAGTGCATACCCAGAAATCAATTAGCGTAGTTGGTAAGTTTATAATTGTTTTGGCAGCGGGTTTGTTAAGCTTTTTTAGTTCAATAAATAGTATACGTACATAAATTATATACTATGTTTTTATACTATTATTCTTTTATAATACACAAAAAAGTCTTATTCTCTGGGAAACGGTTCAAATCGGTGATGGGAAGCGCTTTGCTCTCATGGCTTTACATCAGCGATGGGCAGTGAGAGCTTTTACTCTGCACGCGCCTATACAAAATGTATAGAGAGCTTAAAAGAGCTTTGCCCGCGGGCAAGGCGGTGTCCATCACTGCTTTACATACATAAATGTGAACATTTTAAATGGAATATTCACCTGTTAGAAGCTCTTTACATATGCCCATGACTGGATAAAATCAGTCATGTTAAAAACGCTCGCCATTTTAAGAAAGCTCTCCATGGGCGCTACCCTCATATTAAGCTTAAAAAAGCTTTTATAAATATTCTCCCGCGGAATACGATTCAGTCGTAACTAAAAGCTCACCTTATTATAATACACAACTTATAAATTCGCGCACTGGGTAAAAGCTCCCTCTATTCATCAAAGTTTAGAGCCTCCTTCTACCAGATCAGAGTTGGGCGCTTCATAGCCATGCATGCGAAAGCTTTTAAAAGCGCCCTATAAAATTTTTTTTATGGTTGGTACAAAATTAAAGCTTTCCCTTGGGAGCCAATTTTGGGAGCGCAAAATTCTGGGATGGCCTTTAATTTTTAAATTGCATAACTTTTTCAAATGTGAAAATCGAAAATGAGCAATTTATTCTGCTAAGACTTGCTTCGTAAACTAAATTCAGAAAACTGCAGCTCGCCGCAAGGCCATTATATTGTCAAAAATGAACCTGAAGAAGCACCACAAAGATGTGAATATAAAGTTTATTAGTGTAAATTCTTACTTTCCTCATTACCACTTTGAACCTTTGCCGCTATTTTAACAAAGTAGAAATAGGTAAGTCTTCTGACTAATAGATTATTTTTTAACGTCTCAAATTTCTTGGTACGAAAATTATTTTAGGCCAGCAATATTAATTGCAGATTAAGACATTATTTGTATGACAGGTACCATAAATAAGGAAGACTCGAAAAGACTATTTGGTTGGGACGGTGGGAAAAAAGGCTGACAAAGAGTCTAAACTGAAAAACCAGGCGCACAGCCTTGACAAGTTCTATATTTTGGATAAAAAGTTAAAACCCTCAAATCTTAGAGATAATCAATGGTCATCTTCATTTTTAATCGATCAATTTTTTCATACTGATACTGATGAAATTGATTCTGTTTCGGTATCTGAAAATCAAAGCGTCCGAAAAACTGTCTAAGGCTTAGAAAAAGCCCATACTTATTTGATCAGAAGTTGCTTGGAAGCTATAAATAGATAGATTGATATATAATATAAACGAAGCACTGCGACCAGTAGGTCTATTGTGCCCTGCATATGTACATTAGGGTTGTCCAAAATTGCATGTGAAAAAGTAAAGTCGGAAATTTAATGCCGGGGGTGGCGGATTGTAGGTAGGATTGTTCTATACCGAAAAAATATACCCCTATTTTTTATTTTGGAATAAAAAAAATTTGTAAGTGCTCAAAGCGCTCAAAGCTTTTCAGGTATTTGATATGGGGGAAAAACAACTTTTCGTAGAAATATGTAGTGTGAAATTCTTGTAAATCAATATTTTTAGATCGGAAAACTCGGTTCCTATTCAGGAGATCCCCAATAGCCAATTGTTCCTTTAACCATTTTTTCATGTTAACTATATTTTATAGGTCGGCCAACCGCCCCGGAAAATGCAATGGGGAGACCAATAAAAAATATTTAATACATATTAAAAAATAGTTAAATAAACAATTGGGTATTAATACTGGAAGTCTTCTGGGGAGAACTACAGTTTTGCGATCGAAAAATATCGATTTTCAAGAATTTTTTACCATTTCTACGAAAATTTGTTTTTCCCCATATAAAATACATGAAAAGCTTTGGGTGCTTTGAGCACTCCCTAAATATTTACTTATTTCAAAATAAAAAGTAGGGATACATTTTTTCGGTATAGAACAATCCTAGGGTTTGGCGGAATTAAAATTCCGAATTTATTTTTTTTCGACCACTCTAATGTACATACATACATATGCTGCGTTCGCTCGATCTTGGCGGTTGCAATAAATTGTTAAAATATTTTAAGAAAATACGCCTAAGTAGATAACCAATGTCAGTCGGATTTCTCTAAAATTGAGGCAAACATACGAAAAGACAGGCAGACGGACTTTAGCTATGTAAATTTGTGGGTCTATGCTGTCCTCCTCTTATAACTACAAATACTTACAAAAACCGACAAAATTTCGTAAAAATGCCTTAACTCAGTTTCGATTACGTCGGTTTATAACCGCGTAAAACTTGTGCGGGTGCCGGACGATATCGATATCGCTTGAAACTGTGCGACTTATGAGCTGGCCAGGGGCGGCATCATCGAGGTGTTATCGCCAAGAGAAGAGACAGTGGGAGCTCCCTTGACTACTTGTGGACTTCGATTGGATTGAGGGGCCTGGGGTCAGCGCAGCCAACGGTGGAGGAAAACCAAGGCTTACGCTACTGCGAGTTCATTCTGGCCGGGGTTGGACTGGAGACGGAGAATCTCGTAAGGGTACGGAGCCGGATCTCTCGATTCTGGTAGGTCTTCTGACTGGCCACTCCCATTTCGGGAGATTAAATACCTTTTCGGATTCCTTTTGTCGCAGCTAATGGAGGACGACGACGTGGAATCGGAGTCCGGAGGAGCTCTCCGGGATCAGTGTCTGCCGGCTGCGAAACTTCGTTCTCGGCACGCTACGTTTCGTGCTATAACTTAGTCGCAATGGTATAACAACCAGTTATGCCACTCCAGAATATTTTTAGGCCGAATACAACCGACACCGAATAAAATTTATAATACCGCTTCATCGTCATAAAATCACATACAAAACTACCTCACTAAGATGTAAAACAAAAAACAAAAACATTCTAACTACGTCATCTGCTGGATATAGCGAAGTTTTGTTTTGGACGATGTTATCCAAATATTTTTAGTTTTTCCCAAGACTTGCACGTAATGGGTATAAAAAGACCCAGTTGAAGCTCGAAAATACCTGTTTCACCGATGTATAGATATGTACATATATACATACATACATACATTCGTATAACTGTGGGTACTTAATAAACGTAGTCAAATATGCTTACCTGTTCAAATACACATACATACATATGTTCCCCGCAAATTCACGTGTTACAATGCCCCCTTGTTACGCAGCAAGAACAATACAGAACTCTGCCAACAATCAGTAGGCATACATTACCCTCGCCCATTATCGCCAGCGTCGCAGCAAACTATCTATTGTTATATTACGCTTTTTATTATTTATTCATATATACATACATATTGCTTTTATACGATATATATGTGCATTAGGGTGGTTAAAAAAAAAATAAAATTTAAATGTTAAGCTCTCACCCCTAGAATTTTTCCAAATGGAATAGAAAAATACCCGTAATTTTTTGTTAAAAAAAAAGATATTTAGAGCTACCTTAAAGCTCATGAAAACTTCATGCACTTTAAATGTAAAAAAAAAAACACTTCTTAAAAATGGTATATAATTCTTGAAAATCAATATTTTTCGATCGAAAAACTGTATCTCTTCAAAAGAATTCCAGTAATAGTGCCTAGCTGTTTATTTATTTCCACAAAAAACCCCAAAAATTTCAGTAAAAAACTTCATCTGCTTTGAAGTAGTTTTATATATATTTTTTTAACAAAAAAATACGGGTATTCTTGTTTTTCATTTAGTAAAATCCTACGGGGTGAGAGATAAGCATTTTAATTTAGTTTTTTTTCTTACCACCCTAATGTACATATGCACTTACGAACATAGTTATGGTTGTATGCTTATAACCATTATTGTTGTTCTTGTTTTATATCTACAGGTAACCCAGCCAACAAACAATACACTCTGCTACATATAGCTGGCCTCTGCCTTTACATTGTGGTTCATTGTTTCGGCGCTGCTGCTGCTCAACCGAATTTACTCCTCGCTAGCGCTCACCAATCAAGCAACAATCAAACAACTAAAACCATACGACTGTCTGTCTCAGCGATTGTTTGACTGACTAACTGACTGGCTGACTGGCCGGTGAGCCGGTTGTGTTGGTGGTTTTATAGAATAGTACAATGTGTCGATGATGACGATGACGAGCAGCAAGCGTGCTTGGATTGACTGAGTCACTGTGGCCACGGCGGTGGGCAGGCAGGCAGGTATTGGTTGGTTCATTTCATTGTGGTGCTCAGCTGACGCAGTCATTCGACGACGACGTGGAGCTGTGTGGTTGTTGGTGTTTTTGGAGCACGAACACAGCACAGAGTGGAGCTTCGTACGTCGCTGGCGTTGACGTTGGCCGGCAGTTGCATTCGACGCGCCATTCGGAACGGGTTGTTAGACGGGCGGTAGTACCTACATAAGCACCTAAATAAGTACACCGTACGACGAGTGGATATGTACGTGATTGGTGCGACGTAGAGAGTTGGGTTGCGCGCGTCGTTAAGGTCGTCATCGAATTGTAGTGCTTCTGGGCTGTATAGATCATGCCAAATACGGGCCGGCAGTTGACAGGCTAGCACAGTGCGCGAATTAGAATAGAACTGAGCGAGAACGTGTTGGCAAGTGTAATGAAGCTGTAAAAATTGAGTGCCAGCAAAAGAGTGAATAAAAATTTATATAAAATAATTCTGTAAAAAAAATGTGATTTTCAAGCAGCAATTAAAATAATAAGAGTTTAATAATTTTTGCGATTCTAACAAAAAATCTCCAAGTGCGGACAGTATACGAACTACATACATACATATAACAACCGTCAAAAAGTCTCGTGCGTGTACAACATTCCGGTAGCAGCTCTGCACCAAACAAAAAAAAAAAAACAAAACAAAAAAAAAACAAGCAAAAAAAAGTGTGTCAGTGAGTGTACCCGTGTATTTTGCGATTTTCGCTCATTTTGTGTAGCGCAGGCGTGCGCGCCCTTCCCCTTCGACGGCAGCTGTTTAAACAAAAAAGAACAAAAAAAACCCCTTTGTGTCTGTTTTTCGCATTGTATCGCTTTAATTGTTGCCTAGCGAAATGACTGATTCCATAAAATTATCCGAAATGCAACGCAGTAGTATCGAATTCGAACGTCAACGACATTTGGCCAACTGGTTTATCAAGAGTAGCCCGCACATGGCAACACCGCAAACAGCGTCCGCGACGACGACAACAACGACGGCAACGGCGACGGGCGCCAGCGTTGCACTAACAACAAGAACAACAACAACAGCAACAACAGCTGCAGCTATTGGTGCAACAACAGATAACACAACAGCTAGTAATGCAACAAAAAATACAACAACATCGACAACAAATCTTGGAGGTGAGTACCTAGCAGATATCGGTGCAAATATTTGTTGACAAAGAATGAAAAAAATTGAAAAAAAAAATAAAATTAATTGAAATGGTGAAAGAGAATAAGAGGCATTTGGTTGCAAACATGTGCCTGTTACTAGGTAGCACCTTATGTCCATGTGTATGTATGTATGCACAGTGACTCAAACAAATGACCATGTGTTGATTTTTCTTAAATATCCTAATGTTTTTGGAGCTAATGTTTATTTTTGTTATTTTTCTATAAAGTACCGTTCAAGCTTTAACCATATAACATATAAATCACAGTTTCAAGCTTTACACAAAATTTAGGAAAATTCAACAATCTTTTTAATCTGAATCATATTTGGCTACGCCGTTTTATAGCCCATACAATTTTAGTCTAATGACGTGCAAATTTCAACCAGCTAAAAAATTCCGTAGACTTTTGAATTTTTATTTTTTTTTATATAAGAAGTGCAATTTACGAAAATTGGCGTTGATTTTTTGAAATTTTGTTGTTAACGGTCTCGCGCATTTTATTTCACAAGAAATTCATGATTATATGGAAAAAAGTGCAAAAATCCATCACAAAATAAAACATTCTCAAAAAGCCGTTTGATGAAAATTTGTTGAATTTTCCTAAATTTTGCATAAACCTTTAAACTGTGACTTATATGGTTTTGGTTAAAGCTTTCGAATATAAAAAAAAAAAATTAACGCTTGGTCATTTGTTTGAGTCACTGTATGTATCTACTAGCGAGGGACAACCACTTTCAGAATTTAGAAAATATTTCCACTGATGATGAAATGCTCATTGCAATCAATTAATCATTTTAATCGTTCTGGCAATGAAATTGTTGAACTTTTTGCATGACACGCGCTCATTGACAATAAAGCGAGAATGTTTCTAAGTGGATAATGTGATGCATAAACGTGTTTAAATTATTTTGAGAAAATAGCATTTTTTTGTAGTGAACAAATGTGTCCCACGCTCTATACAAAAAAAAAAAAATGTGAATTGTTTATTTAACCTTCAATCCGATCACTAACTTAGTCACCTTAACAAAAAACTTTAGACCTTATTGAAAATATATCAAAAAAAAAATTAAAATCCGACTTCAAATTTATGTCCATTTTTCGATTCTATCGAAATGTTCTAACTATGTAAATTAATTTATTGATGCAAATTATAGAAATTTCAAGAAGTAGTTTGGGAGATGTATATATGTACACTAGGGTGGTCCGAAACGTATGTGAAAAAAGTAAAGCCCCTATGATTATATCGAGAAATATATACCTCTCTTTTTTCATTTCGAAATTTATAGAATTCTTGAAACAGTATAGTTTATAGAACAGTTAAATAAACAATTGGGTATTATTATTGGAAGTCTCTTGAAGATAAACAGATTTTCCCCATTGGAAAATATTGCTTTTCGAGAATTCTATACCATTTCTACGAAAAATTGTTTTTTTTTCCACATACATAAATACATGGAAAATTTGGAGCGCTTTGAGTAACCTCTAAATATTCTTTGATCTCAAAATATGGAGCAGGGTTTGGAACAGACCTAGCGGGTGAGAGCCTTCTTGTTTCTTCAACGGTGTGGTGTTCTCTGCTAAAAAAACTGTAGATGACGTAACCCGACTTTACATTTTCTGTGTCAAAATGCGTATTTTACCCCATTTTCAAATGGGTACCCAAGGGTCTGTAGAGGACTCAGAGAAATGAAGTGCAACTTTTCTTAAAGTTTGGACGTTGCTCTTTCTATTGGATACCACACCCCCTCCATTCTGCCCCCACCATAAAACTACTATAAAAATAACCGAACATTTCCCAATTAATTTTTTGATTGCGATTTAATTTCACTTTTCAAAACGAATCAAAACCGCGCAGGCTAGTTTCATTTTTGGATCGCGGCCTAATTTCGCTTGTCAATATGAATTATGCCTACGCAGTCTAATTTGATTTTTCGATTGCGGTCTAAATACACGCGGCCAGAATTCATGGAGCTCGTCAAGTTAAGGGCGGAAGGGAAATAAGAATCAAAAATTGTGTACGCCAAAATTTGATAGACATTTTATTTTATTATAAAGCTGGCCATTTCTAATAAATTTTGTCGACGAACTCATCACTAAAAAATATGCACAGCCGTACAGTGCGCTTTGTGAACCCTCCATGCGACTTAATCGAAGCGCTTTCGACAGAAGCAGCATTTTTATATGAAACAGAATGAGTTTGAAAGCTAATGTTATTCCCTTTCATGGAAAAATATTGCCATTGAGCCACAATTACGCCTTGACCGTAAAAAAATTTGTCGAAAATAGTGTTCTTCGAAAAAAACATGCATAATCCACCGGATTTATAAAAAAAAGATACAAATTTTTATCTTTTATTAAAATAATATTATAGAATTTGAGACGAGAAGCACGATTCCACTGTTTAAAATTCCAAAAAAAAGCGTTAACATTTTAATTTAAAAAATGCATGTGCACCCTTCACACAATTTCATATCCCTCGATCAACAAGTGCTATTCAAGACGTTTAATTTGAGCCAAAGTAGAAGTCTCTAGGCTCTTTGAAGTCTAATTAGGAGCCAAAGTATAACGATTCTGAAGTTAAACTTTTTCACGCGAATTTTTTTCTAAGTTCGGAGTAAAAACTAGTACAGCAGTTTAGTTTGAAATTGTTATAACTCGTCGTGTACAACTCGCGGCACAATTCTTGAATTGACCTTCTCAATTTTATGATATTTTCAAATATTGTCCAAGACAAGCCTGTTTCAAGAATATTTAAGAACGTATCCGGAATAGTTCGTGTACGTTCTTAGCAAACGACTTGATAATGATACTCAATTTTCTCCGTAGTCAATGTTTTCTACCCGACCTATGTATGTATTTGGGCGATATCTCAAAGCGGTTCCATTGAAATGACAGCCAGAAGTAGTGACATGATATGAAAGATATGCCGATTGAGAATTTCAGAAGAACGTTGGCTATAGAATTGAAATAATAAGCAGGAAAGAAGCTGGCTCTCAAAACGGTTGTAAACGGTTGTTAAAATTTGACCTTACTTACTATTCCTCTGCAAATTTTTATTTCAGAAATTTATTTTGCAATTAGCTAAAGGAGTGATATCTATGCTTCTTATTGGAATATTTATGTGTTGCCATGCGGTACTTTCTCTCGTTCTCATTTTGTGCTTGACCAACCTCTTTAGCTGTTCAGCTGTTTTCTAAGCTGGAAAATGCTGCGCTAAAGGCGCTCTCAAAACAATTTTGCCGGAGAGGGAGCTCAAGTACGGTTCACCGTTCAGTTCGGCACATTTGATTTTGTTCTGAAACAAACAGCTGATGATATTGTAGCCACATGCAGTTCGCTGCAAATCCATATAAAGGAGAACGCGGCAACACGAATCATCAAGTCGTTCGGACAGAAAATCAAAATCAATTTGATTCGAATAAAGAGTGTTCAGCACATTTTTGTCGCGCTCTCAGTGAGACAAAGTGGGAAAGGAACGCGTAAAATTACTAACAAAAAGTATCCGGACACGAACGGTCAATCCGCCTTTACATCCCTAAGTTTCAGATGTTTTTCTCCAGGATTTGACGTGCTGAGAAAATCTGGTCAATAGTGAACTTACCAGGTCTGAAGCCACACTGATATGGTCCTTTCTGCATCTGATTTCTTCCTCATGAAAATAAGTCTCTCTTCCCTCTTTTCTCACGGTATTACTCAAGTGTCGCGCACATTGCCATTGGCTGCAGGGTAGCTTTGAATGCCGACTCTTCCGCAGCGGTACGAAGTGATTGAGAGATGGAATCCCACTGCTCAGAGGCGCATGCGAACCTTAGCAGCAAAAAGGTAGTCAGTGATCCGAGTCGATAAAATGTATCTTCCGTCTATCACAACATGACCACTTTGACTCTACGTTCTTTGATCGCAAGCACCCAAGCGGCTTTGTGGATGCTTCGATGCTGTTTGCTGGAACAACTAACTACAATGTTCCGTGACGCGGCGAATCCCATCAGCCACTCTCCGTTGTTGAAGGTGTTGTCATGAATGCTGAATTTTCCGCCTGTTGGACATATTTGGTCCTTCTATTCCCACTCTGACGTTAAAGTCGCAAATCATTAATTTAATACCGTGGCGAGGGAAGCGTTCATAGTCTTTAGTCTCATCGCCCTTCTCCTCCGTCAGGGCGTACACAACCATGCGGATTGCAGCCGTGCCGCGTCCATTGCATTTCCTGAACTGCGGTATTATGGTTCCTCAACCGAATACACCTTTATATCGAGAGCCGCTTGCTCCAAGACAGATGCCCGCTTGCAGTCGCACCTCATGGCGAACAGACGCTATATACGTCTGTGAGCCCTTAAATCGAATTAGTCGGAGTGGCCTCACCGAAGCTTTAAAAATCAACACTTCTTAGTTAGCCGACTTCAAAAAAGGAGAAGCTTTTTAATTCCCAACTTCAGGGGTTGGTTTGTTTGTGGCTACTAATCTTGACGCCCTGAGCTAGGATTAGTTTTCAATGAATTTCAGGTCGTACATGATGAGCCCGCTCATCATTACGTGACTGTACTGACTGGTCATAAGTAAAATTCATTGCACCTCTTTTCATTATATTTTAATGAGCTAATGAATGAGTCTTACTTTAACAACGGTTTAATAAAATAAAACAAAATCCCGCAGCAGACTGTCACTAGCCACTCGCAGCTAAGGAAACTTTAGTAAAAACTTGAAATTTGTTCTCCCCTGCTGTTCTTTAGTTCTGTCTAATTAACTGTAAAGTGCATTACTCATTCTGCTGCAATTTATTAATGTGACATCCTCACTTCTCTCTCTACTTTCAGGGGGCCACCACACAAATGGCATGTCGTCTTCGGCAGCCAACTCGCACCACCAGCAACAGCAGCACTCGAGCGCCAAGCATCACAACAGCTGTGGTGGCGGCGGTAGCGGCAATCCACCGCCCGTCTTCTTCTTAGTCGCCAGCAATGGCAATTCAAATGGCAATATTGTGAATGGCAGCAAACACAGCAGCAATGCGTCACCGGCTCCTACAGGTGTTGGTACGCCTCCCAATGCGATAAGCGGTAAGTAATTAGTAAGCCGATTTTCTTCATTTTCTTTTTTTATTTCCATTTTCCTTTTCGCGCTATTGTGCGCTACTGCATGCAGATGACTAACTACTTGTACACTTTGCACATTACATACAGCTGTCTCCGGCGGTCCCCTAGGCCATTTCGCAGCCGTCGAGGGACGCAAACCCAAGCTGCGACGCTTCAATTCGCACGACACCAGCGCAAATATGTTCTCAGTGGCGGACTTCGAGAATGCACGGTTGGCGCGACGCAATGAAATCGAAATGAAACAGCGTCTGGCACGGCGCATGCGCATGAGTGCCACTGGCGGATACGGCTGTGCGGCTGGCGGTATGGGCGCGAGCTTGATTGGTGGCAGTGGCTGTGGGCTGGGTGCCAGTGGTAATGGCATGGGTGTGGGTACGGGGGGCGGTAACAGCATGTGTGGCGGTGGTGACTACTCCACCGGCGATAGCAAGGCGTCCAAATATAGCAATGAGGTGAGTAGTTAGTCACTAGCTGACGAAATTCAATGATAGCTATTACCAAACACGTAATTAAATTTGCCTTTGAAATGTTTTCAGTCTCAACACGAGCCATTGCCAGCGGATATTTTCCTCGATCGCTACTCGTTGCCACGCGTTGTACGAATTTCGTATAAAACGAAATTCTCCGACGAAACATTGCAATCGTCCTCCTCGAATGGCTCATCCACAGCCACGACGAATACCACAGGCACCAGCGCCAGCGTTTCGAATTCGTCGGTGAGCGCTTGTGGTCTAACGGTGGCTATTAACACCGGCACGTCCTCATCGACGGCCTCCTCAAGCGGTAATGTGAATGCGCACAGCTCGGGTGCTACGAACACGAGCAGCAGCGGTGGTGGCGGTGGCGGTGGCGGTGGTGGTGGCAGTGGCGGTAGTGCGGATAGAGTAGGCTCCAAACAGCACTCAACGCCACACAATACAACACCTCCAGCCACAACAACTCAGTCAAACACAACAATTAATGGTAATAGCAATACGGATGTGGAGAATCGCGAAGATCATGGTGAATTATTTCTACTCTATCGGCTAATACGACAACGCCATATATTTCATGGGCATAATGCCAAGACTGCTGCAGCAAGTCGCAAGAAAGGTGTGCTTATACCGCAAGAGTTTCCAGGTGAGTCCAATGTCAAATGCGCTGACGCATCACCATTTAGTTATAAGCGATTTTACGGCCTTTAGAGTTTTAAATAGACTCGCTTTGGTTCCATGCACATGACTCATGCTGCAAAGTTCTGATAATGACTAACTGAAAGTGAAATTTGTGAAATTTATTGTGAAATAAGCTATTTCAGGCAAAGAACAAGCATTAAATAAAAAGATTTTTTTGCATAATGGTTCGAAAGCGCAATTAAAGAAGTACACATACATATCTGAAATGAAATTTTAAGCTACTATCTTATGGATATAGCGCCTATGGGTAAGATGCTTTTGATAAATGACAAATTAGTTTTATTTAATTTATTAATACTTTCATTTGGATATATAAACGATTTGGTTATATAAAACGTCATAAAAACTTTCACCGAGTCTGAAATTAAAGCTATAACTCTCGACTACTGTTCCTGAAAATACCATCCCTACATTTTAACCTGATGGTCGCTTATAGTCATTTATTGAATAAAAATAATTAAAAAATATTGGAAAAAAAAATTAGTTAAAGTCAGGTTTTGCTGGTCAATAAATGACTATAAGTGACCTTTGGGTTAAGATGCAGAGACGGTATTTTCATGGACAGTGTTCGATAGTTGTAGCTTTAATTCTTTCTTTGCTAGAGCTTCTCAAATACATATTGCAAAAAGCGCGATTTTTTGACTATTTGACCTCGATTTCCTCAAAGCGTGGACGAGATGAAAACTTTATACTTACGGATTCGTAAGCAGCACATAAAACTCTATCAAAAACAGTTAGTGAATAATAAAAAAATATTGGAACACAATTTTTTAAGTCACTTTTTGCTTCAATAAATGACTTTGGGTCATGATGCGGAGATGGTATTTTCAGGGACAGTAGTCGAGAGTTCTAGCTTTAATTTAAGTCTAAGTGGAAGGTTGTATCGCCTTTTGTTTCTTTGCTAGACATTCCCAAATATTGGCGCATTTGCGGGCCGATTTTGTTTATAATAATAATAATAATAATAAAACATATGTTAGTGTTTGGCCGAGCTTCTCCTCCGATTTGTGGCGTGCGCCTTGATGTTGTCACACGAAGCGGAGGGACCTACAGTTTTACGCCGACTCCGAACGGAGAAGCTGTTTTTCATGGCAGAAATACACTCGGAGGTTTGCCATTGCCTGGCGAGGGACGACCGCTGTTAAGAAAAAACCTTTTTTCTATTTTTTTGCGATGTTGCTTTGACCTGGGTTTGAACCCAGGTGCTGCGGAGTGGAAGCGCACACTGCTTACCACTACACCACAGTGGCCGTCAATATTTGTTGATTTTGTTTATATTAACACCTTATACTAATATTCACTAAAGCAGCTCGTGTTCCAAATTTGAAGCCTCTAGGTAAATTTTTATTATATATGGCCAGCTTTTTTCGTGATTTCTCCCAATGTGCGACGCCGTTCGGCGTAAACTAATAAAAATATAAAACAGTAAGAAAAATCGACAGTTTAGCATAAATTAAAGAAGACTTAAGCAATTTTTTATTCCATTTATGAACAATACTTAATTTTAGTTTTATGGTGCGGTGCAGAAGCATATATCTCGGCAGCCTGTTCGAAAACGCCCTATCTCATAAAACTTTTCAAGAAGGCCCTACTTCAGAATTTTATTGAAAAACATCCTATTTCAGAATTTCAGCCCATTTTCCGTTATTGAATCGAATTCTGTCAATAAAATTCTAAAATCTTG
>NW_023458557.1:94659590-94700333 GCF_013731165.1 Rhagoletis pomonella | reverse complement strand
AAGATTAGTTGAATTAAAGTAACGAAAGAAGAATAAATTAAATTGAAGTTATGGGTCACGTGATGACTTATGGCTCCAAAGTTATGGTTTCTGAACGTATGCCATCTAAGGTGCAGAGGTGCTACGACTACATGCAAACTCTCTTCTTTCTTAAGTTTACTACAGTGCATTGTGTTTAGCTGTCTGATTAAAAAATTTACGCCTATGGGATGTATCACGCTTCCTTGTCAGAGCCCTTTTTTTTATACCGTATGTTAGGTATGTCCAAGATTACTGTCTAATCATAAGTTAGTTCGAACAGACAGACAAGAATTCTAAAATTGGTCCAAATTTATTTTGTTACATTCCCTGCATAACCTTCAGATATTCCTTTAAAGAAATTTTCAATGTAAGGGGACGAGTTTTCTACAGTTTCATTATAGTATACATTTAATAATATATTTTTTATCAATTAGTTTATCTCAAACAAAGCTTATTTCAAATTTAACATTTTTATTACTTTCGAATTAAAGTTGAATTTGTTTCAAAAATTTCATTGGATTGGTAATTTTCATGCAACTCAAAATATTCTAATCACAGTGTACAACGACTACTTGTAATTCAACTCTACTCATCTACTAGATCAATTGTGGTCTTTATATTTTACACATGACTGTATTATAGCACATAGTTTTCCACCGGCATACATTTGTGCACGAAGTGAAAATTTAAAAAATACTTTCCTATCCCTTCCTATGCTATGAATATCAAAAGACCCATTGGTTTATATCGCGTTGGAATGACATTAGCTTTTGAATACAATTGGCTGTCATTAATATTAAGTACTTTTGGACAGCAGCAGCGGCAGCAGCAATAACAGCAAACGATGACATAACGGTCGTTACATTAGCAACAACAAATTGTCATATGGAAATATGATAAATATATACATACATTAGACTGTGTCAAATAAAACGTATGTTTTTTTTTCTTTCGGTCCCATATGAAAATTTCATTGTCGTCACAAAAAAATTTTTTTTGCAGCCCTCTATCCTAATTTTTCAGTTAGGGCCCCCAAAAATAAAATTTTGAATAAAAATATTTTTTTCGCTACCTTTTTTCTAATAAACAATTAAATATAATAAACAAAAAAAAACAACCTTGTAGCCAATTCAATTTTAGTATAGATAACACATATAAGCCATTCCATGCAAAATTTTTTTTTGTGTAAAATATTTTTTTACATTCTTTATCGAAGAAAAGAAACGCCTATTTTTTTTATTACATCATGATATTCGAAAAACTCGAAAAAACTTTCGAAATTTTGAGTTCCGTAGGGTATCTTTTTAAAATTTTTTGTATGTATGTAAATACTTAAGTGCAAGTTTGAAGTTGCTAGGGCTTGCTGTTGATTTTTGGCATTTTTTTTTTGTTCGACGACTTGTTTATATGGAAAAAAATTAACGAAACCTTCAACAAAAAATTTGCCTCCTCAAACTTGGAATTACTATCTATACTAAAATTGTTTATTAAAAAAGTAGCAGCAAAAAAAAATTTTCGACTACGAAATTTTTATATGGGAGCGAAAGAAAAAAAATATTCGTTTTATTTGACGCAGCCTAATATACATACATGGACACATTTATATACATACATACTGTACTAGCCATAACGATATGAAAAATGCAAATGTGGTGTAAAAATGGGCCATAAAGTGCCATAACCAATAATAACCAGAAATAAACAACAACAACAAAACAAGACAGAGGAAGACAATAAGCTTTACAGTAGCGATGCGATCAGAGAAAACGCTCATATATTTGTATGTACATATTAGACCAAGTGAAAAAAAAAATAATCCTGCAATGCGACCGGACTTTGACTAAAATTTTATTTCTAGACTCAGACTCCTAAATTTTTCTTTTACCCAAATAAGGCAAGTTAAATAAAACTGATTAAAACAGGATAAATTAGGAATTTAAAGAATCTGAGTCTGCATAACACTAAAATGGCGTATTTTTTGATTGATTCTAGAAAATTATATTGACATCAAAAGAGAAGAAATCGTCTTTTTCCGTGTTATTCCTATAGGAAAAATAAATGCTTGATGCGGGGAGACTTGCGAAGGATCATTACTATACGAAATACTAAAATTTTAGTCAAAGTCTGGTGGCATTTCAGGATTTTTTTTTTAACTTGGTCTAATGTTTCGATTTGTTTACCGAAACATATATGTATGTAGTATGTACATACAAACCGTATATTTGCACAATGAAAGGAAAACAATAAATGAAATGATTATGACGGTCGCTCACTTGCCAATGCCAAATGTCCTTCTGACAACAGTTGTCGTCATTTGCTGTCAACGAGTTCGACAACGACGACAACGAAGCGTTCGATGGCAACCTAGCATTTTGCGTTGATACTTATACATACATGAATGTATGTGCATACTCGTACAATCCCTGTGGGGAAAATATTTAGTTCTGAAGTGGTGCGCTTCTAGTACATTTAGGCTGCGTTTCACCAGATTCATCTAAGTGAAAATTACTTTAATTTTCGAATATTTGGTTTCACCAATCAATTTTAATTTGTTTTAAATTTTGATTTAAGTTACCTATGCTCTTCAATTAAATAAACATTAAATCAGAATAACCACACTCAGAGATGTTACACGTTTAATCAGCTGATCAATATACACACACCACGACAATTTTGTGTTACTTGTATACCAGTCCTGCTTTTACAACACAGCGTGCCAAAGCTTTCAAAAGTTCTCAGTACAAATGAAAGCTTTCGCTGGCCAAGTCTGTTTTACAACCACTTTTTACTCACTTAAATAAAGATCTTATTGAAACTGAAAATAAATTAAATGTAAATTAAATAAAAAATTAGGTTAAAGTTAACTTCCACTTAAATGAGTTTGGAGAAACGCAGCCTTAGACCCAGTACTGGTTCGCGATAAATCTATTTTTCATGCAAACAACGGGCGAATTTAACATGACGATGTCCTAGGAAGTGTCAATTGCCCGCCTCCCCCCCAGCTGCATCCCTTTTTCGATAGTTCCGAAGAAGTTTTAAATTCGGCAGATAAGATCTAGTTCGTTTTGTATTCCTTTTTCTATAGCTTCGAACCAGTTCTGACGAATAACTAAAGATCTAGTACGGAACTAGAAATTCTCCAGTCTGCGGTTTCCCTGCAGGGATATGTTGATGTCGTTGTTGCCACCGGTGTTGTTATCTAGTAAATATAAGTAACACGTTCTTATTGTTGTTATTATGGTTGTACGATTCTACTGTTGCCACTAATGTATTTGTATTCGTATAAAATGCGTTATAGTTATGCCGCGTTGTTAGCCACGATAATACTATAATGCCAACATTTTGGTAAAATGTTGCTGAGCCGATGTATCTGTGTTGTTTTGTTTTTGGTGTTGTTTTCTCTTAGTGCTGCTTCTTGTTTGTGTTGCTGCTCTTGGCAGCTATTGTTGCTATATTATAACATTATTGTTTACACAATCATACTTTGATATTATGGAATTTATTCGGCTTTGCTGCTGGTCTGCATATATAGCCACATTTGTCGTCATAGACATGGTACCTATGGTATATACACACTCACATGTACATTTCTATGAACATACACACCGTTTGGGAAAAGTTCAATGACTCAGAAAGAATTCTGGCTAGAACACCTGGTCCCATTTAGCTATATTTGGATCATTCAGTGTTTTTGAGTGTAATTTTTATTCCGCTCCTCCTTAGTGCCTTTATTGCCTTGCGTGATACAACTTCTTAGCGATCTTTTAAGCGATACTGCTTTCTTTCTGGAATCATCCAGTTTATATTCGAATTTGTGCCGTCGCTCCATTATGTTTTATCTCACACACATATAAGTATATAGTACATTAAAAACTACTAATTTCATATAATATTTTTAAAGAAGATTTTCCGATTTTTTTTGGAAGTCCCGCTCTCTAATTTTTACCGCCCAGCCCTGCTATTTTTTAATTTAGTACCTTGGGTCCCGTGGGGTTCGATATCCCGCGCCCATCTCTACTCTAGCCATATATCATCTGCTTCGAAGCCTCGTACCCGAAAGCAAAGAATTTTGAAGAGATTACGAGAAATTTAATGATATCAGCTTCGGCTTGCTCCTTCTCATTCTTTATTTTAGCTCAACAATGCTCTTCTGCCCATTTCGAACCGATACATCGAATTTCCTGTCCACGAGACTTGCTTTAGTTTGTCAACAATCCACTTCTCTACAGGGAATTTTCGCTCGTACATGCACACATATTTACATAGCGTCATACGTTTGTGGTTATTTCGTTGATTCTTTGCACATTTTCGATCGTGATGTTGCAATAATATTTGAGATAAATGCAACGGAAATATAGTTTTTGCCCGAGCGGTATTAAATAAATAAACCAAAATTTTGCATTTAAAATAAATACGCAAATTAAAACTAATGCACCAGAATTTCCAATAGAAAATCCGCGAAATATTTCTAGTGCCTTGTATTTGAAAATATTAGATAAAAATATAAGCAAAATAACAGCAAGATACTGACCGCTTGTTGAGCTAGAAAATATTACTTTATTTAGTAAAAAAAAAAAAACATTTTAGTAATATGTATCTACTTTAAAGGTTTTCCAAATATCAAGAAAATTGAAATGTTATATTACGTTCAAATTGGCCCCATTTAACTTGTTAAATGAAAAAGAGCTTTTTGTAAAACACAATCGTCCACATTGAATATTTGGAGTTAACTTTGACGGTTCTTTAATTTCAAATAAAAATAAAAATAAAAATATTCAAAATCAATTTTTTGTGTTTCAATTTGCTAATTCAATTTTCTTAAAAGTTTTAGATTTTATTGTTTTAAAAAGAAAAATATATATATTTCGTAATTTCATTTGATTTTTACAAACTTATTTTTTGTATATTTTGTTTTAATTTAATTAGTTTTTCTGTTAAATTATTTTTCTTTTAATGTTATAGTGTTAGAAATAATATTTTTTAAATTTCATTTAGTTTTTAGCAACTTATTATTATTTTCTTTTTTTTTTGCTTTTTTAGAAAATTTACTTTTAATTTTTAGATTTTACTGTTTAAAAAAATGTATTTGTGTTTATTTAATTTTTAGAAACGTATTTTATTATTTTTTCCCATTTTTAATTAAATTTGGTTTTCTTATTTTCTTTTAATCTTTAGATTTTCTTGTTTTAAAAAGAAATAGCATTTTTTTATTTCATTTAATTTTAAGGATCTTATTTTGTTTTATTTTGTTTCTATTTTTTTTTGGTTTCCTGTTTTGTTTCAAAAATAAAAATATTAATTTGTTTAATTAACTTCTAAGTATGTACTATTTTCTTCTTTTTTATTTAACTTTTCCTTTTTCTAATTTAAGTTTTAGATTTCGTGGTTTGAAGAGAAAAAATTAATTTGATTTTATTTATTAGTTTAGTTAGAAAAATATACATAATTTTTTTGCTATTTTAAGACCTTCTTGTTGGCAGATTTTTCAATCAACCGAAGTCAACCTTATAAAACGAGGAACTATTAATTGATTCTCGGGTCTTTAAACAAATACTAGTTTATTACTTTCCATGTGAAAATAAGTAAACAGACTTAGATGAAATGAAAATCAATGTCCTTACTTTTCTCTCTCTTTCAGCTCTTCACTGGAATACATTCAAGTCCTTTTTCTACTACTTTATATTTCATTATAAGCACGCGAACAATTAAAACGTTTCCATAATATCGCCAACCATAACCACCATTTATGGCTGTAGTTGACATTTCGCTAAAAGCATTACCCAAATATTTATTCCATCACTAATGTGCCCACAACCCGCCCGAACACAAACAAGTATGTACATATGTAACTGTGCGCAGTCGCGAAAATGCCACCAACTCTATAATAAATACATACACACATATATACATATGTATTATAAAATGCTCAAGTGTGTTCATGCAACAGCGGTTACTTAATTTGTGCAACTTGCTGCAACTTGGCAAGTGCAGCTGGCCATTTAACACAAGCCGCAGCGCGTCTAATAAACGTTTATTGTATTTGCGCGTTTCGCTTTGCTTATAAGCTTTTATTTGTGCTTACGCGGCATTGAGACACTGAGGAGAGGTGTGCGCTTCTGTGTGCAACTCTGTGCGATTGTGTGTTTAAGTTGCTTTATAATAGCTGTCGTAGTTGTTTGCAAATTGCAATATTAATTTGGCGCCAAGTGTTGGCTAAAGCAACAGCAAAAAAAAAAAAACAACACCGCAGCTAACCTCACACGTCTTCTTGAGAGACTGCAGTGATGTGTAGTACACCCACAAAACCCATCTACTTATCGCATCAGCGTGCAAACTTGCTAACCACCTACCTACCATCTCCGTTCGTCACCTTTCTATTTACTTCGCCTTTGCTGACCACATGCTGTGGCAATTACAAGCCTGCATTCGTACTCGTAGCTACATACATACATACATACATATCTACAAATTATTACGACAAATTATGCTTATGTTTATGATGCTTTTAAGGCTCCGACAACGCAGCAAAGGCTTTTTTATTTGTTGCTTGTAATTTGTAGTAGTCTGCCGCCCACTCGTACACACTTAGCCTCTTTCGTAAATTACAAAATCAAACGGTCGTTATACCTAAGTGCAACTGCACTCCTTTTTACTGCTTTAAGATCGCTCAAATACATGTTTACACATACATAAATAAGAACTCGAGCGTTTATTTTTATTAATCTTGATTTTTGTTTAGCATTGGCGAAAATGTTTTCCTCAGACCCTTTCCATATTCCTATGAATTTCTCACTTAAGTCGGAGCTTGTGTACTAGCAGCTTGTTGCTGCACTTACAGAACGACTTTTGAAAAACAATGGAGAATATCACCATAACCCTTATGGCCCCGGTCTGATTAAAAGCTAAAGACACATGGAAGACCATAATAAGATATATTTACAATCCTGAAGGCCATGTACTAAGTGGTGGCGACCTTACGTGTCTGTAGTAGCAGTCAAGCTGTACTGCAGATATTGGCGAACCTTATAACTGCAAGCATGCAAGCATTTCGGTACCAATTGGCAGTGTGTACCCCGGGGTTGTCAGGCCCGTAATTCCACTTACGCGGAATCCCCTGGGTGGCCTTATATGGAGAGCTGGGCATTGACATAAGAAGTGGTGAATCGATTCCTCTTCATCCTTATCCCGGCAAGTTCTGCAGAGGTCTTTGGTTACGGCTATGGCGTATTCTTCAATTCCGCTTTTGCGGCTGCATCTGTTACGAATACTTGTGGAGACTTCAAGTAAAAGACCATGTTCAGCACTTCTTTTGGTGCGCTTCTGGTGTCTGATATACCGAGGCTTGCGAGACTCTGCGCTCTTCCAATTATTATTGCTGCTTTTATCCAACACTGGGAGAAATGGCAGATAATGGCAGATGCCGGTGTATCCATCTACTCTGAGAGTTGTGAGGTGGAGGAATTGAAACCGACCTCTACTCCGAGAGCTGCAGTTTAGTTAGTATTTTCTTCTGACAAACGGTAGCGGCATCTTCTAGGCTAAGCTTTATGGCATAGTTTATACTATATAGCCTATTCCAGCTGGAAAAGCATCATCCGATAGTTAAGCGGCATTCTAAGTTATACGATCCCAAAAAAAGAGTATTCTACGGGAGTTATGTGGTGAATTTGCACCTCATATGAGCCCTCTCTGCGTCACTCTTTGCTGGCTTCTTGGATGCAGAAATACAGAAGGTTACAAGGCGGCTGATAAGATAGCTCGATGTTGCCCCGAAATGCCCATAGAACAAACAAGATGATTGTGATGCCCTTAAGGTCATTGTGGAAAAGGACGAAACACTTTCTGAAACTCAATGGATCTTCAGCAAGAGCTCAATGGCGGTGGCGTATACTTACGTGTCTCTCTATAAAAACTGCCGCGATGAGAATGAGGAAGAAGAAATCCGCAACTTTTTGTATACATATCCAGGCCTTTAGTCGAGACGACTCACACATCTGAAGTCATGCTTCTTCACCGGTCTGATAAAGATAGCGGAGATGTAACTTCTGGATCTCCTTAATTTCATTTAGGATAGCAAGTGGTTTAACAGGCTATTACCTTGATTTTCTCGTTGCAAACGAACTCCGGTTTAGGTAATTCCATTCTGGAACACACTCTCAGAGCGAGAACTATGTCTACGTGTGGAGATATGGAATTTTCTATATGTACACGCCGGCCTAAACGAACCATATATATATACAATTTTAAATGTCCACTACCACAAGTAAATACATATGTAAATAAGTATGTCATGGCAATTATTTGTGAAATAGAAAATACTCATTTTCACAAGCATGATTTATGAAGGCTCTGCATTTAAGCTGCTTACTTTCAACTATTGTAAATAAATATATACATACATATGTATGTGAAATAGGGATTTCATATCAATACTTGCGAATACAGATATAATCTATAATAAGAGTTCAAATGAAAATTTCATAATTAATAATCCCTACGCATATGTTAGCGATGTGCATAAATTAAGTGGACTTTTGTTTTTTTTTTTGTTAAGCTGTCATTTGGGTGTGTCATGGCCAAACAGTGTCGGCAAAGTGACACCTAACAGAAGCTCTACAATTAGAATTTTATAAAATTATTTATGTAAAAAAGCAAACGTGCAGTGAAATTTGTTAGAGCTAACTACATGCATGTGCATGTGTTGGTAAATCTTTACATTTGCAGCGTGTGGCATTAACTATGTTTTTGTGGTTAGTTTTGCACAGCAACTAATTTGATTTATTACGTACGTATGTAACAGATGTAAGCTGAAAGCGTGTACAAGCATACTTATTTATATAGTTGCATATATGATTTGATTAGGCAGAGTTCTAAAAACCACAGTGACTACTAGCAGGTACTTAGTTAGTTATGTGAATGCATACGATCATGACATAATTTACATAGTATGTATGATACATAAATCATAAATAAGTTCGAAATATGCACATGTGTGTATGACATTTATTCGTACCAAGATTGAAACGCAAAAACTGTTTAAGTCGACTTAAGCAAAACTATAAATCACTATGATAGTTTCTGCATAATAGTCTAATTCACGCGTTCATAATTTATTGAGAACTTTGATGTAAAGTTGTGGTCACACTAATTTCATTATATGTATCTCAAAGTGTTCTGGCCTAGGAGAGGGGCAAAGGCAGATCTCTGGCGACAGAGCCACAGCAGTGTACCACGTTTCAGAAATGTACTCTGAATATTAACCCAGCAGGCAAATGTAATGAGTTACAAGCGAGGAGATCATTGATACCCTAAAATAATGTGTCGCGTATCGCTTTATAGATCTATAAATAGAAAAAAAAAAAACAAAAGAAGAAAAACGCCCGTGCGCCAGGATTTGAACTCGCGACCAACAGTTGTTAGTCGAACACGCATCCACTCGGCTACAGCGGCTGTTGAGATAACGTGAAGATACCACCTACTTAAACTTGTAAAGTTTTTTTGTTTTGCGTGTTGATTTTTGCGATAGGGTGGTAAGATGATTTATTTTGGAACGAATTTTTTTGTGAACATGAGAACCTTCTGCGGATTAAAGGGAAAAGAGCATTTTTCGAATTTTCGATCAGAATCGGAATATTTTTGTACGTATGTTACCAGATAACTTAAACTCTTTGTCTACCGGCCGGGTCCAATCCACCCTACTGAGATTTTATTGTGTTCTAATATCAATATCTGATGCTTTTGAGCTATGTAACTTCTTTACTTTGCTTATTTTTATGCAGTCTATACTTTTTTCATCTTGTAATTTTTTTCTTTAATAATTGGTATTGCTATTGTAAATCTAGCGGAAACTACCAGCTAGAGTCGTCGGACCAACATTATTACTTTATTTTTATTATTTGTTATTTAGGGGTACAATGGAACCGAACGGCAGGTAATGCCAGTTTTTTCAGCGCTAAACAAAGGGTTAAACCAAGTTAACAGTTTTGATACATTTTTTTTTTCTTTATTATCTGAAATGGTGTACCTCGAAGGGTGGACCCATAATAATTTGGTTTAGTTTCGAACATTGTATCATGAATAAATTAACGGTATTCCTAAATTTTTACAACTTGTTGTTTTTGTGCTTAAAAATTACTCGTTTTTTTTAATATTCGAAAAGTTTTTCAAGTTGTTTTTTTTTTTTTTTACTTTTTCATAAAAATATTTTCCTTGTCATAAAAACATATAAATTGAAGTTTTAAAATGTTAACAAATTTTACCTTTTTGCTGAACTTTTAGAAAATTGTCATGTATGCAGTTTTATAGCCCATTATATATACATATATTATAACGAAGTCTAAGTTTCTAACGACTGAAAGTTCACGTTGATTTTTATTTTTTTTTGTGCTACTTACCCGAAAATTTTCTAGAAATTTATATTAAAAAGTTGGTAATTTTGATGAAAATTTGTTGAATTTTTTTAAAGTTGAAACTTTGATACTTTTGTATATGGCTCGGATTATAAGGGCCGTTTCCAACTCTGAAGAAAAATTAAAAATTGAAAAGAAATTTTTCCAAAGTTTTTTTTTTTTTTTTTGATGAAATGAAAAAAAAATTAAATTTGAACGGGGAACAAATTAATAAATAGCAAATTTCGTGCCAACTTTTTATATTTTATATTTGTTTTTTTTTTTTACAAAAAAAGCAAACTCCTAACGAAAAAAACCAATGGATAAATAAAGCAGGAATGAGGGGTGAAATGAAACTGCGCAAAGATGTTTTGTATGAAAAATGAGCAGGAAAGAATGTTACTCATACGCCAAGTACACTTGAGTCACGTTCTATTCTGCTCATATTACATAAGAAAAAATCCTTGCAAATTTTCATTTGATCACCCATTACTTTCTTATTTATCCATAGATTTTTTTCATTGGTCGCTTAATTACTTTAAAGGAACAGGTTTTCAAATTTTAAAACCGAACTGTGATCCAGTGTAACCAATTACCCTAATTTAGAGGTACCGATAAGAAAAACGCAAAATATTTTTTTTTTTTTTTCATAACAAATTTGTTACGCTTTACAAAGTTCTCTTTTAACATATTTTTCCACGGCTATTGCGCTTTTTAATTTATGCAGTGTGAAAAATATTTTTGTTGTTGTGTAACAAACTGAAATACACATACATATTTAGACATACAGATGCATAAAAAACCAGAAAACTTTCTGAAATGATGACAAAATTTTTGCGTAAAAAATTCAGCAAGCGAAAATTGCGTAATGTTTGCAGTGACAGTTGCACAACTTGCTGTCTGTCATCGTTTAAAAAAAGTTCATATTTCAAGGGCGAAACTTTTTAGTAGTAAAAAATTTCGGTTTGGTTTTTAAGGCCTTTCTCACTCCAAGTGTTTTGTTTTGCATTTAAAAAAAAAGTTCCTCGTCGAAAAATGCTTTCGTGTTTGATTTTGAATGAAGTCATCCCTCGCAGGCAGCTACATATAAATGCATGTGTACTTATGTACATACATAGGGATGTACTTATTTAACCAAGTCATTCTTCTTCTAGGGAGCATGCTAAATGTCTTCTAAAAACTAGCTGCATTTAAGTTTTTCAAGATTATTTTTCTCGGTTCAAAACTAACAGCATCTGAAGTTGAAGTCTTTTTAAGTGCCAGTTTTAATACTTCAGCAGCCCAGTGAGAATGGCATGTCCTTTAAGGAAGGGAGCGTACTATCTTCGGAAGATAATCTTCCAATGACCGACTGATATTCTCGTCCTGCTCAGCAGCTTTTTTTTTTTTTGACAAGCAGCTTTCTCGCATAAAGCGCTGCAATTTCACTTTGAGAAAAAAGCGACAAAGCGCAACGCATCATTCCAATCTTCATTTGGGCGTAGCATTTACGCCCGCAGTCATTGCCCATCGTTGGCAAGCAAAAATCATTGTGCAAAAAATGCAATTTCGCAACAATATAAAAAATAAATGCACAAATGGAATCTCTTTGGCATTCATTTCCAACATTCTTTGATTTCATTTTCGCCACTTGCCGCAATTTTTCCTACCAATTTTCAGCGGCATTCTATAGCTGTCGCCATTGCTACGCATTTTTCTTGCAATTTTCGTTGCTCAGCTCTATGCGCAGTTCATACGCGTATTTATTTGTCATTTAAAAGTATGAAATAAAGTGGAAAAGTAAAAACGAAGGACTTCACAAACTTATTTAATGCGAAAATGTAGAATTGAATGCATGAAAGGATATCAAAATATGTATGTGTGTATATGCATGTGACATGCAGTAAAAGTTGAGTATCTCCTGACTGCTGCTAGTCTGGCGCTTTGTGCGGTTTCTGGTTTCATTTACTTTTTTTTTTTTTTAATGCAATCAAATGCAATTAAAATATTATTATTTATGCACTTACTTTGTGTGTGAGTAAGTGCCCTGAGCGAGAAAGAACGTAGAGAAGTATTTTAAGTTTCTTTTTGATGCACTTTTATTTGTGCTATTCTGCATAAATATTTAAATAAAAATTTCGCTGTGGAAAAACGAAAAAATAGTGAAAGCTTTCGGTCGCGAGGAAGGATGCGTGACTGTAGCTTATTTGAATTTCCTTGCATATGTGGGTACATATACTGAGCTTTTTTGTCATATCAAATTAATATGCAAATTAAAAGCTAACAAGGGAAAAAAATCTTTTGAACAAAGTACTTCCTGACCTATCACTATGATAGTTAAATATATTTTGTAAGACATAGTTTGAAAGTTTTGGTTTATTCTGGCACAAAAGCCTTACAGAATAAGCTCTCTTGCCAACTTTCATGGTGAAAAGCTCCTTTGACAGAAAGCACTTGCATAGCATTTTCCTCGCGCTGTTCTAACAGTCGAATTGGCCGAGTGAGCACCACTGGCGTGCAGTTCGAGAGATCCGAGTTCGAGTCCTCGAGCAGCGGATTTTATTGTTAAAAAAATTTACAGTTTTTTAATCCAATAAAATTTATAGAAACTTATTTTATTTAATTTTGTTTTTTAATTTTTACATTTGATTGTTAAATTTTTTTTTAATTTCACCCAATTTTTAAAAACCTTTTTTCTTATTTATTTATCAAATTTTTTTATCTTTTGTTTAAAAAACATATGTACAGTTTTATCTAAAAAAAAAATTTTATAAACTTTTTTAAAATTTAATTTGTAGACTTTATTGTATTAAAAGAAATAATATTTTTGTAATCTCCCTTTCCTTTTTAGATTTTGTTTAAAAAGAAAAGTATTTTTTTTTAATTGTAATAAATTTTTGAGAACTTGTTTGTTGTTCATTTTTTCTCTTTTCAGTAATTTTTATTTTTTTTTTATTTTAATATTTAGATTTTGTTGTTATAAGAAGAAGCATATTTTTAATTTTTTTTTTTAATTTTTAGAAACTTATTTTATTGTTCCTTTTTCTTTTTTCAGTTGATTTTTTTGTTTCCTTTTTTAATTAAATTTTCTTTTAAATTTTTATTTTAAAAAGATGTATATATTTTTAAATTTCGTTTAATTTTTAGAAAACACAAACAGAAAAACGCTAAGACGCTCGTTAGCAGATTTTTAAATCAGTCTTTTGAAAGATAAAAAAAGCTTTCAAGATATTTGCCAGAATTGAAAGCCAGTTGCTAGAATGGCCCTGCTAGGCATAAATGTTTACATCTAGAACCATAAGAAATGAAGCTATAGTCACCACATAACCTAATCGCCTAAAAGTATGCAATACTAAGCCAAAATAAGCAAAAATCTTCAACTTCTTTGCGCTTCATTGTGGGTGTTCACACTTGCCTAGTTGTCTTGATAAAATTTCTTAGTCTATAATACATTTTTAACGCTAAAACACACTTTCTTCAGTTTCTGTTTCTTGGCCCTCTGCTCACGCTTGAGCGGTCACGACGCTTTGCTATGAAGCACTGGAATTTATTTTTTTTGTGTTGAGTCTACACTGTTCTTTGGTTCCTCAAAGAAAATTTTAAGGATTAAAAAATAGCCTTTACCTAGCGAAACTCGAAATCGGTGTATACATTGCGGTGCTACTTCCAAGTGGCTCCTCTCTACAGGCATCTTCCCAACGGTCAATAAGAGTATGGCAGCAATTGTGCACTAGAGCTGAAGGGGACGTATTTTCTCATAAACTTTCCTTCAGCCTCAAGCCTTGACTTCCAAGCCTACTTCAATCAGACGTTCTATTTTGATAGCCAAGCGACTGGCCTATAGACCTTATACTCACCTACAGTGAGATCAAAATTTATCGGAGAATGCTTGACCCCTCCCCCGGCCGTCTCTGTATACTACAAAATACGATTGAATGTAGGCAGCTGGCTGGTTGAAGAGTTGACAGTGGTGTACTTGCGAACACATTTCTTCTGCCATGGTGGCCATTTTAAGCTTACCACTTTCCCCTGAAAATAAGTAGCACCATCAAGAATTTAACGCGCACATTATTTATTATATACACTGGCGAAAAGTCAGCAAATGTTTGAGCAATTAAATCCACCTCGTTAATTGATATAAAATAAAAGTATATAATAAGTCTGTATAATACTCGTATGCAACGAGTTGATACTCAACGATATACCGATTCCTTTCAGCGGTTAGCACTTCAAAAATATCCCAAAGTCCTTATCAAATATTCTCTGCGCTACATGCCGCACGCACGTACAACAACTACAACATAGTGCAACGTAGTAAATACTCGTATTACATTCGTATGTACGTGCACGCATATACATACATACTTGTGCGGCGCGTACCTCTTCGTAAACTTTGAAACATATTGGCTCATTAGTGACATGACCCTCCATTTGTACCAACGCGGCCTTAAAGTTTAACCAACAACATGGCTGCCTTGAGTGTTCTTCCCGTACTCGTAGTACGTATATATTTATGTACATTAGGGTGCTCCTTAAATATAGGAATCAAATTTTTACATCAGATTTCCTAAGCCCCAAACACTAAGTCGATACTAGTATAGTCGAGGATAACTAAATTTTGGTCTCTTTCTTCAGGCAAGGTTCAGATTCCTGTATGGAGACTCAAAAAATTTAGATATTTTTTTTTCATCTTTTTAACCGACTCCAATCGCAACCACTGGACTATGTTAGTATCGATTTTGAGTACTAGATGAAAAAAAAAGTTAATTTTAATTTTTTGAGTCCCTATAGAGGAATCCGCACGATGAAACGCCTTAAGCATCTCTAATTGGGACCAAAACGTATATGTGATATTTGTGACCGTGGTATTACCGATTGAGATTGAGATTGACACTGAAAAAAGTCGTTCAATTAATTTTTTAATGACCAACCTAATGTACATACATATTGTTAGTAATTTTAGTAGTTATTAGCCCGTAGGCAAGCGGCTTAAAGTTACCCTTCCCCTTCAAATATAATCTCTTTGCTCCGGTTCTTTCATATTTCTGCCCCATTAAACATTTCCATTTTACGTGCTAATTGCAAATTACTTAATGCAGTTCAAACAGCAGCCTCATATTTAATGGAGTTGTTGAAAGGTCTCCCCTGCATATGAAGTTATTGATTTGTTATATTTATGTTCGTTGCTTAAATGGTCTTTGGTTAGCTATTAAGGAAAAAATTTTACCAACAAATTTAACTCGCCAAAAAAAAATTACAAAATCTAAAACTAGCAAGCTGAAAAAATTTCCTGATATGATACATATTCTTGGATACCCGTATTACTGACTAAAATACCAAAGATACCCGCCCTTGAGTCGTAAAACTTGTCGGTTGTAACTAGGGTTGCCAACATTTTCTAAGATATTTATAGTACTTTTTCAAAAAAAAAAATTGGAAGAAATATAGCACCGTTCAAATAAATATAGTATTTTATTTAAAAGAAAAATTAAAAAGGATTTTTAAGTGCTAGACAATTTCTTCCCGTGAATGCCAAATTTGTTGGAATAGAGAGTAGAAATGAAATAATTTTAATTAGATTTGTTAATTCTTTCTCAGTTAAGTTATGTTTTTGATTATAAACTTAAGACTTAAGTCTATCTCTGAAACCTTTGCGAAAAATCGACACAAAAAATTTAACTTACCCTCCAAAACCATGCGTATGTATGTATGTATGCTGTTCATTACAACACCGACTGAAGCGAAAAAAAAACAAGTAAGAAAGTCTAAGTTCGGGCGGAGCCGAACATTAAATACCCGGCGCAAGTATTAAATATATGTTTTTTCACCCTTCTGAAACCTTCCGCTAGATGGTAAGCCGAGGTGTATCAATTTTGAGTAAATTAGCGTCCTTCAATTACGAAATATTGAAGTTTCAAGCATTTCTTAAATTTACCGTTATATGAGAATCGGCCGTTATTTTAGTCCGACTTCAATAATTTTCAACGTTTTGCTTACACGTGGCAAGTACAATAACCATACCGAGTTTGGTACAAATTGGTAGAACGGTTACCGACATACTTATATGTGATCATAAGTGGGCGGTGCCACGCCCATTTTCCAAAATTTTACCATAGACGTATTTCTTGGTAAGGAATTGTTGCAAGCATTAATTTTGAATAAATTAGCTTCAATATTTAATGATTTATCGAAGATTTTGTATTTCTCTAAATTACCGTTATATGGGATGTGGGCGTGGTTATTGTCCGATTTTAAAAAGTTTCGGCGGTTTGTTATGCTGTACCAAGGCCAACAACTGTGCCAAGTTTGGAAGAAATTGGTGCAGCGGTTACCAAGATATACACATGTAACCATAAGTGGGCGTGGCTACGCCCATTTTCCAAAAATTTATAATATTCTTATTTTTCGTCTAAAACTTATTATAAATATCAATTTTGAGTGAATAATCTCCAGTAGTTACTAAAATATCGCAGTTTTCGTGTTTCTGAAAATTACCGTTATATGGGAAGTAGGCGTGGTTATTGAGCGATTTTAAAAATTTTCGGCCATTTGGTATGTTATGCGAAGGCCAATAACTGTGCCAAGTTTGGAAGAAATTGGTGCAGCGGTTACCAAGATATACACATGTAACCATAAGTGGGCGTGGCTACGCCCATTTTCCAAAAATTTATAATATTCTTATTTTTCGTCTAAAAATTATTGTAAATATCAATTTTGAGTGAATTATCTTCAGTAGTTACTAAAATATCGCAGTTTTCGTATTTCTGGAAATTACCGTTATATGGGAAGTGGGCGTGGTTAAAGTCCGATTTCGCCCATTTTCAATACCAACCTACCTTGGATTAAGGGAAACCTACATACCAAATTTCGTTGAGATATCTCAATTTTTGCTCGAGTTATCGTGTACACGGACAGACGGACAGACGGACAGACGGACAGACGGACAGACGGACAGACGGACGGACAGACAGACATGGCTTAATCGATTTCTTTTTTCATCCTGATCATTTATGTATACATTTGTCTATATCTATCTCGATTCGTTTTGGCTGTTACAAACAACCGTTATGTGAACAAAATTAATATTCCCTTGTGCACAAGTGCGCTCGGGTATAAAAAGTAATTGAAAAAAGAATTTTTTTAAGGCTGGCTTTAATTAGTTGTTAATACAAAAAACAAATAAAAAATTAACAAATGCCAACATTTTTTGTGCAGTTATTCGAATTTCGGAATCTGAATTTGGAGTTTGCTAAATTTCGAAAATAGATCTCTTAGCATTTTGCTGTAGGGTCGTAAAAAATTCCTTAATTTTGTACAAAAACATGCTATAATGGTTTTTTGGTATGAGCAATCCATTTCTACATTTATATTTTTCGCAACAGCGCAACAGTAAACATTTTCACATTTGCTTGGAAACCTATTTTGCAAAGGCCCATACTTTCTTCAGTAAATTTGCTTAGAATTAGAATCCTATACTCGCATAGGAAAAAAACTGACCTGCCCTAATGTATGTACATACATGTTTATTCTAAATATAAACTAAGTCGGACCATTAATGCAGGTTTTCAAACTTTAGATCTTCGCGCCACCTACCGGCCAAATTTTGTGTTTAGGTATTTCCTTCAATATTATCATTTCAAAAGTTGAAAAATTCCGCCAAGAAGTTTTTAGTTCCCCAAATTTTCTAGCTTAAAACACCTTCTTGTAGAGCATCACATTTAACACTTTCCTCATTTCTCTCTTTTCAGGCTACTTTTCTCTGCTCAATGACAAGGGCACAGCAACGGCGACCCTCTACACTTCCTTAATACAGCTCGTACGCGAACGTGTATACAAATTCGTTTCAGTCGACAATATGCCCGCCTTTACCGAGTCCCAGCCCAACGTCAATAACCCACCCGCTGAAAGTTGTCTACCCATGTACACCCAACCACCGCCACCACCGACCAACAATCGACCACAATATGTGAAGACTACGGCACGGGGTGGTCAAGTATTCCGACTGCTAGCCGTTTTCGAGGATGGCAAGCAAGACCACTCCAATACGATCGGTTGTACCGGTAGTGTGACCGCAAAATCGAATAACAATCATGGCCGTGAAAAGGAAAAGGGCCGCTATGCACAGCTGTTGAACGAGAACCGGCAGGTGTTGTACGTTTCGCTCTCCACAAAGGGCAAATTCTATGAAATCGAGCCAGGCATACCACAAATATTACAAAAGCTTGGCGGCATCGGAAACGAGGCGAATAAAAAGGCCAATCCGGATTGCGTACATCGCATAACGGCGTTGATAACGCCACAGCGCGAATTGCCGCTGACACTGCGCTACATTTCCGGTCCACATGGCTGCAATAGCGCGATACCCGAAAATGTGTGCATCACACACATAACCACCGAAAATGTGGTGATCGCCTGTCCCATTGAGGATGTGGAGGTGCAGAGTCCACTGCACTTACGCAAGCTGCATCTGTCCAAAGAGATGAATTTGTTGAAGAGCTCACTTGGTTTCGAAAGCGAACAACGCATGCTCGCCAATCCCAATGTGCAAAATATACTCAAATTTTGTCAATTCAATTGTGATCAGTTCTTAAAGATGGTTGAAGTGGAAATATTGCACCGTCCGGAGCGCTCGGGTTCCAAGAGCCGTGGCGAAGGTTTGAAAATCCTCAAGCCACTGCATTTGCCTAAGCTGTTGCGACGAGAGAAGACCACAATTCCGGCGCATGAGAAGGAAGACTCAATTATATTTCTTAGCAAATCCGACCTCGCCAATCTGGAGGCGAAGGAAGCTGCAGCGCAGGCAGCTTTCGAAAGCGCGGCGAGCAGTGCAAACCGCATTACCGAGAAAATGAAAGTTTTCCAGTCGACAAAGAAAAAGTGGTTCCGCAAGCAAGACAAGCACGCTGCGCACACGTTGACCTCCTACGAATTGGACGTGCAAGCGAAGCGCATGAGCATGGAGCGCTATTCGGATATGTCAAAGCTGTTGCAGGAACGTTTCGGTGACAAGCCAAATGCGCAAACTCATGATGCGCATGAATCTGTTTCCGAACCAAGTGGTGGCGCTTCGGATATCGGCTGCTCAGATACGGAGACCACCACATTGGCAACCATTGATGAGAAACTGAGAAAGGTAGAGACGAGTGGCAATAAAATGATAACAAAGTCAATGTCGCTGCAGGATATCGAGCTCATTAGCGGCGGCGCTGCGGCACGCAAGCCCGACTTGCTGCCAAACGATACCATCTCCGAAGCGGGCACCGACCTGGAGGACCTTGATAACCAGGACCTGATACCACAGTCATTTATAACTGAGAAGCTATATAATGAGTTCCACGTCAAAACGCGCCAGTACAGCAAATCCTCCTCGAGCCTGCATCAACTGCTGAACTTTTCGTTGCCACAAAAGATGCAGCTACATGACAACAAACGCTCGATGGCGCAGCTAAAGCACAATGGCAGTAGTAGCGTAGCTGGAAAGCCAGCAGCCGTCGCTGACAGGCGTCTGGACTTCAACATTGGCGAGCCGGTGACAGGCAGACGCGCTGCCGGTGGACTTTCACTACTCGCTGGTAACGCTGGCGTTGCCAACAGTCTTGGCATTTTGGGCCACCATTCGGCGCTCGCCTCACCGCTCACACCCACCAGCCTGATCGATGATCTGCCCTATTCAAGCGTGCGCGATTCGCTGGTGCTCTCGAGCGACGAATCAGCATCGGACAATCCAACAGGCAACATCTGTCAGGCGCTCAATATGATCGACTACAACAAAGAGAATATCTATGCGGAAATTTGTCACGACAATATTAGTCATCACGCGGCGGGCATAACATCAGTCTCAGCAGCAGCGACCGCTGGCACCACCGTCTCGGCCATGGGTGGCATTTGCAGTTCAACTACACGTGACACCTTCTCCGGCGATACACATTCCACGCAGATTTCCGACGACTACGGCGACTATGCCTCGCTCACATACACAGCGATTGAGCGTACTGCTCAACCGAATAGTATCCAAACCAGCGGCAGCGCTCTGAGTAAGTCAACAAGTGGACAAACTGTTGTCAACGCTTCGGCACCCACCGCCTTGGCGATTAGTCGGGTACAAGTCAATTGCAACTCTGTCAGTCCAGTGAGCTATCACACCGTTTATTTGGGCGACGAGCCGCTTGGCAACGAAAAACAACGTGAACGTGGCAAGCGTCACAGCAAGGCGGGCAGTAGCAAGAGTCGCGAGCATGTCACTACAGTGGCGCTGGAGGGTAACACACCGACAGCCTATGAACCGCACAATGCCAGCGGCAATATTGGGGCTACAGCTGCTAGCATCGCCAACGAACTGGAGGAGGTGGCCGATAACATTTACAATACATTGAAATGATGACTAATGTGATTTAGTTGGAAATTGGGTGCAACGGTGTTGAGTATGGTGAGCAGCGGCAAGGGGTTCTACTGAATCAATGCGGCCGCTGACGAGCATTGCTCAGCAAGTGTGCTCAGCTAGGGGTGCACCAAAAGGAGTGATTGAATTTAATTTACTATTACATAAGTAAGATTCGAACTGCTCGAAAGAGGAAACAGCATTGTGATGTTTAGGGCTTTCTAAATGACATGAAAGGTGCGTTTGAAAGGTACTTTTGATACAGTTAAAATAATAGCTCATAAATATGGCTTTACTTAAATGTTGTTGGTAAAGAGTTAATTCTTGTACTGTCTGGTGTCTAATAGGATAATATAATTTTTAATATTTGTGTGTCTTGAGAAAGTTATTTACTTCAAAAAGTCATTTTGTCGAAGGTCGCAAATCGAAATTTGTTTGAAAACTATTTTAAATTGTTTTGGACTCATATATCAAAAAGTTTTCAGAAATCTTTCCAGAACCGACAAGCATTTTTGCCTGAGAGCTCATCTCTGCTCCGGCTTCAGGTCTCAAAAAATGTATATCTTTATAGCAATACCGCTTCTAGGTAGAATTCTATATAGCTTTGTATGCCGTTGGAAAATGCCCACTTAAAAGCTTAAAGCTAAAAAATATCCGGCTCGCATGCATAGGTGCACTTCATAGCCACCTGTGTCGAGCTTTTTAATTTTAAACTTTCTATATATGTACACAGTGCAAGGTGGAAAGCTCTGTGAGTCCAACCGGGAACCGCAGCGTCTTTGCCAATATACTATTAATGAGTGCCACTTTTCGAAAGCCCTTTAAGCTTTAAGCACAAGTTTCAAAGTGTTCTCATTTGATCAAGGGCAAAAGGTCGCTGGAAGGATTTCTGAATTTCACACATAATCACTGTTATTCAACACTCTTTGTTTAAAACAGTATTTCAATTTAAAAAATCATTTCAAAAAGCCACAGCACGAGTAAAATATAACTTTACAATAAACTCTCAAAAGCATACAACTCATAGAGGGCATAAACGCCAATCAAAATGAATCGCGCAAATTAGTATTAAAACAAAATTTAATGAAATATTCATGCAAATAGTATTAAGCTTACTTCAGTATAAGCAACAAAAAGGCATTTGAGTAAATTAGAAACAAAAATTAAAAGGCATTACTAAATATTAGTATTTCAAAAATTAGCAATTAAAAATTTACGTATACATGCAAAAATAAGATTTCACTAAGAATATACTCATACAACTCACTCACTTGCATTTTAAACGATTAATCGATCTACGCAACAGTTTTTTAAGCAGTCATAATAAAATAAACCGGCTATCATATTTGTTGTAAGTCGTCGAATCACTAAGTTGTGTATTCGTCAATATATCTCAGTATCTCAGCTAAAACGATTAATCGATTAATCTAAGAAAACCGATTAACATATCTCACACTCACAATTAGGTCAGTTAATCGACTTAAATTAATACATAAATCAATTGAAATTTTACAGGCTCATTGGTACAGATATTAGAAAAACAAAAGCACAGCAATCAACTTCACCTGCAAAAAAAAAAACAAATATTTGTAAATAAATACATACAAAAATAATTCACTAATTTGTAGCAGCACAAAAAATGTATCAAGAACAAAAACCATTAATCACAATTCACTTCATCCACTAAATAATACGAGCATCAACCAGACAATTTATGAATACTTTGCACAAAACTATAATTTTTCGAAATTCAAAAATCTGCAATCAACACAATTTTCGCTGACCTGTAATGAAAAATTAACAGTTTGCTTAAGTTAGTCAAGAAAGTATAAAAGCCTGATTTAACCAGAAAGGTAAGTGAGCTTTTTTATTTTCTGTAGTAATAGCCAGGGGGAGTAGTTTTTGAGAGTATAATTTTGGAACTTTAGTATTTGATTGAAAGCTTGGTTTCTTGTGAAATCTTTCAAAAAGAGCTTGGGCAAGGCTTTAAGAAGCTGTACGTAATCACTATCTTATATTTAAAAACTATGGATTTGGGTGAAAGCTTGTTTTCTGGTGAAAGCTGTAAATAAATGTGTTTAGCGATGAAAGCATTCGGAAATCGCGTAAAGCTTTCCGCAGCTTTTAAACACGTTTTGACAATTTTAATGAACTTTCATTCATTTCGATAAATTTTCTGCTACCTTGAACTTAAAAAATTCGTAAGCTTGAATTCTTTGGAGTGTGTCAATGCGCTTCCAATGCCTAATTCTAGTTTTCATGCATTTTTAGACTCTTTTCGAATTTAAGCACTCACTTGATTTCATATTTTTGTAAGCCCTGGGCTTTAGTAAAATCTGCTCATATACCAATCACGACGAAAAGCTCTCTCTGGTCGTTGCTTACTTTCAGAAACTGAATATCATTTGAAATGACAGATTTTTTGTGAAAGCTTTTAATTTTGTGAAAGCTGCATATCATACGAGCGTATGTTTACGCCAAGGCTTCCAGTAATAGTTGAAAAAGTCATTCACCCCTATTGCGAGTGTTGACTAGTAGTAGATAAACGACTGTTAGTCGATTATCGATTATGTATGGTATTTTTAAACTCGTTTTCTCGTTCAATAAGTGCGTGTGAATAGTTTATAGTCGCTTATATATATTAAGCTTTCTATACATTTTGTATAGTCACGTGCAGAGTAAAAGCTCTCTGCCCATCGCTGATTTTAAGGTTTTGTGTTTAGGTTAGAGCTTTCCAAAGGCTTTCTACTTTTCAAGTGCTTTTAGGCTCAGTACAACCGAAATTTCTGATTTGTCTTTTTGTGTGGTGAAATAATGTTTTCATTGAGTGAATTTTATTTCAGAAATTCTAATACTAAATATTCAAAAAATAAAATATAAAAAAATACGTATTTTCAACTGTAGAACCATTACAGGGCAGCGAACAACAGATAATCTTTGGAATTTTAAAAATCGTCTAAGATCGAGTACTATAGTAGAACGCTCATTACATTTAAGAACACATACAAGAAAGCATTTGACATACATAGACTAAGAAGAGAAAAAAAGAGAATAAAAGAAGAATCAAACAAAAGTATTACCGAAAGTGCAGAGCACGTTGAAAGCAGTCATTTCATCTCAACACGAATCGAATAGAACAAAATCAAATTTGTAAGATAGAAGAAAAGAAGAAGAAAACAGCGGAAAAGACATGAACAATCCAGCTGAGGAAGAAATAACGGTGAAATATTTCTGAAAAAAAAAATCCGAAAAATATTTTTGGTTTTGCTGCAAACTTACTAAGAAAAAACTCAATCAAACAACAAATCAGCTACATTCAAATGTAGATTGTGTAAAGTATTAAATTAGTGTAGAAGAAATAAATTTTTAATTTTAGCTGTAAATAAATATTTAAGAATAAAGAGAAAAGGGTGATTGAATGTGGAAATGAGGTCAAGTTTTGTTAGCCGCAGCAAATGCTAAAGCAATGTTGGGTGTGAAAAAAAAATTTTTAAATAAAATTTGCAAAATAATTAAATTTGCCAAAAATTTAATTTAGTATAAGAAAACCTAATTGAAAAACACATAAATTTATTAAATTCAAAAACATTTGTATCCAAGCAAGAAATTTGTTTAAAATTTAGAAACAATTTAACTTTTTTATTTATAATTTTGTAAATTACGTCAAAGGCCGACGAAGAATAGTAGAAATGGCAACTCAAAATGTAATTTTAAATAAAAGCAACAAGAAAACTAATGCAGAAAAATAAATTACTCACAAACATAACCTTAAACGAAATTTGAGTATACATTTTTTGCTGTATATATAAAAAATTAATATGTTTAAGTTAAATTTCCTATAAAAAGCGGTGATAAATTTATGAAAAATGCAACAGAAATTAAATTTTACGTCGATTTCAAATTGAAACGGAAAATTTTAAAAGTTGAAAGTAAAGCGAATTTTGGTAAAAAATTTTTTTTTTTGTACTGAATAAGTAAAATCGCAAAAAAGTCATTTTAGTCTATAAAGCAATAGAAATTAAGTGCGTTCAAAAGCTCTTTTAATTTTAGAATTTTTTTAAAGTTTAACTTTTTTTCCAAACATTAATCTTAAAATATTTTTGTATTCAAATCAAACTTTTAATTTTGATGGAAAGGTATTGATTTTCTTAGCGCCGCTAAGTTTTTATTTTAATTTGCTATATCTTTCTTTTTAATTTCAAAATAAAAATTTATTTAAAAAGTTGCATGCAATTTTAATTATTTTCATAAATATTAATTTAAAACAATTTTTTATTAATATATGTATGTATGTAAATACTTAGCTTTTAAAGAAATATCGTTGGCTTTGTAAGATTTTTTTCTATTAAATAACTTAATTTCTTTCTTAAGTCAAACACAAACGAATTTGGTTCTATATAGTTTTTGTTCATTATTACGTAGTATTTTCTTTTACTTAAGTATACGTATACGATTATATATATATTTACATTAATTTATAACACAAAAAAGGCAAAAGGAAAAGTTCTCAAATATACAAAAGTGATAAAAATAAATAAATTTTTGGTTTTATTGAAATATATTTTTGTGTTTAAAATTAGCTCAAGGAATTTTTAATTCAAAATATGCATGTTTATGTTTGAGAATCTCAGGCGTCCGCGTTTTTATTTGAAATAATAAAATTTTTTTTTAATTTATCTTTGTATTTTTTGGTTTTCTTTTTTAATATATATATTTTTTTTATTTTTTAACAATTTTCTCAAATATATTGCGGTATGATCTTTTACATAAAAAATTAGAACAAATCGGTTTTAATAATTTTCTCTATACGTAATTTTGAATAATCAGTAAAGACTCCATTTTCAAAAGTGTTAAAAAAAATTTTAAATAAAATAAGTGACTTACGAAAATATTCAAACGCACATTTATAAAATGTATAGCTAAGTATGTAGTTTATTAAAAAACGCTATAAAAAATATAAATGTCTATGTGAAATACCAGAATCAAACATACCCATACAGAAGTGGTCATAAATACGAAAGGAGCCTATATTTAAGAGATATCTACACGACTGGAAGAAAATGCACTTATCGAGCGGCAACTTAAATTTGATTAGCATAGAATCGAGGTGAGTAAATGGCCGCACAAGAAACATTGAAAATAAATTAGAAAAAAGTAGCTATGAAGTTTTTGAGAAATAAAATGTATATATTAGAAATTTTCTTCCAAGTACTTAAATCGAAATAGTTTTATTTTTTTTTTTTTTCAAACACTTCCATAAAATATTTCATACCAAATTTTTTCCAAAACTTTGTAGCTCCATTTTTGATACTTCCGCGCGCTCTTAAAGTAATAAATATACGACGTTTCAAATTTTATTTTCAGCCGCCGAGGATACTGCAAGAAAATGATGGATTGGGCCTATCATAACATATACTCACTTATGTATACTCATTTATGTATGTATGTAGTAGTCAACATGAACGTCATATCAAATGCACCAAGGATAACAAAACAAAAACAAAAATATAAACAGGAAGACATACAACAATAACTTCGTACGAATGTAGCATTAAAATATAAATTAAAGTCTTTAAAACAAAAAGCGTAAGACATGACCATAGAATTTCATAAGAATACTTATTTAAGCACACATAAAATATTGGCAGAATGAGTGCAACAAATGAATACAAAAAAAAGGTAAACAAAACGAAAATATGCAATTTAAAGGCAGCTATTTTAAATTTCTTTCCAAAAAATAATAAAAAGAAAAATTCATAAATTTGTAGTAAAAAAAATAAAATAAAGGCATTGTTTAATTTTAAACTACGAGCAGAATTAGAAGCAATGTGAAAATTAAAAAGCAATTAGGAGCAAATAATATAAATTTAACTATTTAAAATACAATAAATATAAACAATTCAATACTGAAAAATTAAATTTAAACTAAATTCGCGTAAACTTGTAAATATTGTATGTAGTGTAATTAATGTAAAGATTTTAATATGCATTTTTGGAGTATACTTAAATAAGGAATTAGACTTTCAAAAAGCAAGCAAATAAACGAGTTTCTAAATTATGCGTTTGGCACATGTAGTCGGACGAAGCGCAGAATTTATCGTTTATTTATTATAAAATTTAAATTTTTAATTAAACTAAATTGTTTGCATTAAATAACAAAAACTTATGCAAACATCTACTAAGTTTTGAGAATGAAGTGAAAAATTCATTGGTTCGCAGATTTAGCTTCATCACGTTCGAATGGAGAAATCATGAATCTTATTTATTATGTTTATAATGATTTCAAAGATTGGCAATTTCAAATAATACTCAAAAGTTGGATCAAAGCTCTTCATCAGCTCAGAGATTCACTGTTAAGCTGAGTTTGAGTGCACACGAATCAGATTTATTTTCAGGCAAAAAACATCCTTGCTACTTTGGTTCAAAAAGCTGTGTGAAAATTATTGCAAATGAGTTCACCTTCTTAACGCGTTAAGACATACATATGTATAACATAGCGAACTATAAAAGCTTTTGACCGAGCTGAGAGCACAAATATCTTTTCTGGATGAGACTTTTATATCTTTGAAAACAGCAGAGAGCTTTCACCATAGCAGAGAGCATTAGTACATTAGTTGGTTAGCTTATTCTTGGGTGCATCAAGACAAGGGCCACCGCGACCTGAAAGATATTGTGTGTCCCTTAAAGAGAGAGTCCCTAACCCTGTGTGGCCAAGATACCTTAGTTTTCCCTAGTGAATCCTAAAAGGGTTCGACCACTGGAGCTTTAAAGTCCATAAATCTTTATCTGGCCAAAGTCGAATAGTGACAGAATATGCTATGAAGTTATTATTTATCTTCAAGGCAAGGCCGGCAAGTGGAATCGCAATTGTTTGTGACCTGTCAGATACCCCGAAAATAGCCTGTTGTCATTTCCATTTTCTAAAAAAAAATTCTCTCTTTTTAAAGGGAATCCAAAGAGCATGGCCTGTCTAAAGGGCCCAGATGGCTGCTTGGCTAAGTGAAAAGATATCTAAAAAAGCGCTTTTCAAGCTTTTTTCAAGGTTAAATTTTTCGCAGTTTAAAATTGTCCATGGGAATTGCAAGTTTGATGCTAGGTCCAAAAATACCTGCACCTGCACTGTCTTCCAGCCTTGAACTGTCTGTGTACCAGTGATCGTATCTGGGATCAAGTGCAAGAAGGCCATTTTCCCAACCCTGGCGTCATTCCAATAATATCGGCATGAAGCAGAGGCTACCGCGTACCCCACAATATCGTAGCCACATTCATGTAGTCTGATTAAGAGGCCAAGGCTCTGATCTTCACTTGAGTATTGCCCAAGGATGATGTAATTTCAGTCTCATGAAGCATAGCGTCGATCCAACCAACAGTAGTAGGAACTAAGTCACTTTGGACTAATGCCCTCGATGTACAAGAAGTTACACTGAGCGATCTGCTTGACCTCGAAGGCACTTTCGATTCTACTAACCGGATAGAGTAAGCCCGAATCCGTTGATTTCACTTTGACAAAAGCAAATTGTGTGTCATATAAGGGAGTGCAAGTGTTAAGTTGCTCTCTAATATGGTGGTCTAACAGTCTCTCTAAAATTTTGAGAGTGAAGGAAGTTAAGCTATTAGGTCTGCATGATTTATCTAAATCGAGAGGCCTGTTGTCCGATTTGGGAATAAATAACACGGACAAATTCCTCCAAGAATACTGTATGTATTGCCAGCAATAACTAGTCCTAAATATACACGACAAAGATGGAGCCATGTCTGCTATGACTTCTCACTCTAGAGTACCTGTGTTCCCAGAAGACAAGCTCCACCGAAGAGCCTGGGGTATGCACTCGAAGCAGGGGATTTAGAGTCTCTCTGTTATCGTCCGTAATGGCAGACAGCATACTCATGCGCTATATTTTAACTGTTACTGTGAACCCCAACTAATCCTCGTCATAAGCGATTTTATGTAGACACAAATAGAATAAGAGCTCTCTTTAGTCGACACTGTCCTAGTCTAGACCACTGATGCTCAAACTAACGCCCGCGGACCGAACTCTTCCAAGCTCTCTGTAGATTTTATAAAGACGCGCACAGAGTGAAAGTTCTCTCTGAGCATCGTTGGCCTGGACAGAGAGGGCTTTTCCTTTATACGCCATTATATCAGCAAAGACCCGAGAATGCTTCTACTCTATACGCAACCACATATGTAAAATAAATTGAAAGCTTCTAAAAGTCTCTCCCGTGTGATATGTTTTGGTCCAAATTGATCTACATATATAGGTACTATATACATATAACTTATAGCAAACTTAAAAAAGCTCCGCTCGTAAGCAACATTGTGTCCAACACCAACTCAAAGTATAAATGTAAAGTTTTTACGACTGCCAAGTCATTGTTATCCTGGTTTCACGTTATTTCCGAAAACATTGATGAATATTGTGGCGTCCAATCATACGTAAAATTAAAATTTTTATCTAAAAAAATATCTCTTTGAACAGAAAAGTAGCATTCTGATTTGCATAAAATACCAAGAATTAGTATGTATGTATGTATTTATGTAAATTAGCTGTTAGGCAGCGTTTTGCGCTGAACAAAAAAAAAACATCAAAGAAAAAACGAAGAATCCTTGTAAAAATACAAACGATACTCACAAAATAGCTATGATATTAGTATTAATATGGTAGAATATGGAAAATAAATTCATATATATAAACAAACAAATTCTTCTTATGCATGTACATACATAGTATGTGTGTGTAGAAAATGAAAAATACATGCGCATGTATTTGCATTTGAAGCCATGCCTAAATACATTCTTATATACATACAACTGCGATAAAAGAAAGTGTTAAGTCAAGACAAAATGTTATATTTATAGAAGGAATATAATGAAAATGAAAAAACATTTGTAAATAAGTACTAAATGTACGCGTATGTATGTACATATGTATCGTATTATCGATGAACAAATTTTTTTATTTCCAAAATGCAGTCGCGCCACAGGCGCCTGCAACTCGCTTTCAATGTCAGCATTTGCCGTCGTCTAACCTCTTCTAATACTAAATGTGATAGTAGTGAAGTCTATTTTTGCAAATACATATGTAATAAAAATAGAATAAGACAACAACAACTACAAAATAATCATCAAATGCAAATAGATTTGCTTACTCAATTCGTAATAAAGAAATTAAAGTGGTACACATTGAGTAGAATATGTTGTAGTGTGATAAAGATTTGTTTAAAGTAAAAACTAAAATTTGCAAATTTTTAAATAAAATAAATTTTGTCACGGTATAAGTTATATTATATACATATATGTATGTAGCGAGGTTTTACATACTAAATCAAACACTAAAATATGTATGTCATTAAAAACTATTAAAATTTCTCTCAAACGAAGAAGTTAAAAAAAAAACTATGATGTTTTTTTTTTTTTTTTTGAGGGCACTTAGTGCGTTCATCTCACAAGTAGGCATTTCAACTAGCGAGCGGCAGATTTAAACTCAACGAGCACAAAAGCTAAATTCCCTAGCATACATTTTAACTCGTGAGTCAAAGAAGAAATCTAGCCGCAAATTAACCCTAGTGTGCCCAACCGGGTACTCGGATACCCATCGAAATAACTTTTTTTCTTGGAACAAATTTTTAAAATCCTCTCGAATTCCCACGATTAGACTGATTTTACATGTAGAAATGCATTTCAAATATTTTATATTTCTTTTCATCCTAGAAAATTTTTAATTTTAGAAAATTTACACGAATAGTCCGACCGGGGTACCCACATACAAAATAGACGGAAAGATGTATAAATAAATAAGTTATAACAAATAATACTTAATTTTTTAATTGTTTATTTATTAAATTAAGCTAATATAAGACATAATAAAAATAGTATTTAATTAACTAAAATATATTTTTTTTTTACATTTCGCTCAATTAAAATAAAAAAAAATTTATGAACCATGAAAAATTTTACAATACAATTAAAATTAAAAAATTATCAACTATGAAAAATTGTACAATAAATAAAGCAATATACATTTAATACCCAGAAATATGCTAAGTTACAGCCGATTTTTTTGGTATAAATAGGTAAATGGACACCCAGGTACCCCGTTTGGACTACAACGCTAATTAATTTGGTTGGGCACAAAAGGGTTAAGTAAACTCACCGAACGGAAAAATACGTTTGCCAATTTGAAAATTTGAACTGAATGTAAAAGAGCACTCTAACTACTCTCCGTAAAAACTTTAATTCGCGAGTAAAAATAATTATTCGCCAGCTGAAATTTTCAATTCGCGACGTCACATTTTTGAACTTGCCAGTCAATGTGCACAAGGCGAAAGTAATTATATGAAAAAAATGCAGTTAATAAAAACTCTACCGATTACCGATTATTATTTTTATCAGTGTCTAAAAATAAAATCCAAAAAAACAAAAATACATACATTTGTGCAGCCACAAATTTGCCACTGACTCATTTGAAAGAAGTGTCTGCAGTTAGTATTAACCAGATATTGAGAAACCGGCACTTAGTAGATAATTTTAAAATTAGGTGTGTAATGGACGAGCTATGAAATAAATCAGACAGCTGGAAATAAACAGATGCTCGAAAAGGTGGTATGATGAATTTTTTTCCGCAGTAAATAATGAATTACAAAAATATTGTATTTGTCAACACTCTTCTGAGCGCAGGCTACTTCAAACGATAACATCTTGCAATGATAAATCTGAGCTGTTTTCAAGCCATTCGTGAACGGTTTCAGCAAATGGAGTGATAATATTCACTAGTGAAGTTCTCCTTACACTGAAAGCGCACCGAAGAGTTAGAAGAAAGTCGATCTTCAATATGATTTAAGTCAAACACTTAAATACGAGCAGAGAATATACATATGTATGTTTTTATGTACATACATATGCATGTATGTATGTGTAAAGAATAATTAAAAAATAAATTTAAAAAGCAAATATTTCCTTTAGCGACGTACGAACAGTTTACTGCATCGGAAAAAAATTTATTAAAAATCATTTAGCGTATAAACTAGTTATTTGTGATAGTTGTGAAACAATCGATAAATATTATTTATAAAAAAATTGTCATTATATTAAAAAAGTATCTACTTTTAACTGTAAACAAATTTGTGGTCTAAAATTCTGGAGAGTCTCTCTGAACTAGCAATTAGTTAACTACTTAGTTGCCATAGAATTCGAAAATATATTAATTTCTCATTTAGGAAGGATGAATAGTATAACTAATTACAGAGAAAGCACAACTCAACGATAGGTGATAGGAAGTATATAATTGAATAAAAAATTATATGCATATTACATATAAAAAAGCATTAACAATAAGAAATTTGCAAGTTTCATTAAAAAGAGACAGAGAAATTGAGAGAGAAAGCAAGGTAAATGAATATATCGAAGCAGTATGAATAAGAAGTCTGAAGAACAAAAAATGGTAGATTTAAAGTGGCTAAACTATAAATATTTCTTTAGCTTTTTTATAGGGGCGTAAATAGGTACGGATATTAAATTGAAGAAGCAAGCAATAAGACATCGGAAAAGCGATGAGTATAAAGTCGAAATCACACGATTGTGGCATTTCTACAGATTTGCGCATTCGGACAGTTACTGAATGGTGTTGTTTGGATTTTTTTTTATTGAGCTGAACTTATACTCGTTAAAAGTTTCGAGACCACACCTCTCTGCAATAGCAATTTGAAACATGCATCAGCTAAAAAAAAAAAAATAATCGAACGCATTTTGAAAGTCTTAATAATTATGATGACTTCAAAAGAAAAAACGGGGTTTTTCATGAAAATTTAAAAACATTTTTTTTTTTTAATTTTTTTTTTTTTTCAACTACACTGCTCAAAAAAGTTTGACGAGTTTGGTCTCGAAAACAGAGCTGTATCTGTTCTAAACATTTTTTGATGTTGATTTCAATTCCGTTTATGAAATCTTCCCAGCACATTTAGTTTTTCAGAATACTTTTGAAGTGGCGAAAACGGCAAAAAATAGCCATTTTCTGGAATTAAAATAAACGCGCATTTATGAAATTATTATTCGTCTGATGGTTATTTTTTTAATATTTGAAAATGGCCATTTTGGTAATTTTTCGACATTTCAGCAGCTTTTTTCTCAACAACTAGAGGTGGTAGAAAAATTTACTAAATGGACTTGAAATCAGCATAAAAAAAAATAACAAAATGTTTGAGCATATGCTAGTTTTAGTAGATAAAATTAAAAACAATAATATATATATGTATGTAGTTGCTAAATTATGTATTCTAAACCAAAAAATAAAAATAAATTTTCAGAAAAATAAATTTTTTTATTTTACTTTATTTTTTGTTACATTTATGTATTCCACTCAAACTATTAAATAACTTACTAAAATGTTTGAAAAAAATTAAATTTTATCATTTTTTTTGTTCGGCCTTAAGTAGGCGATTTATTTTGCATTCATGAAGCAATGCTTATACAATTTTCAACCACAGAAGTAATTCCATTACTTAGTTGAAAATAAATAACAAAAAAATATAAAAAATTATTTAAAAAAAACGAAGCAGACAAAGCAAACCTCCCCGCCAGCATATATTCAAATGGTGTGATAAAACTTTACGATATTAAAAAAAAAAAACTAAACTAGATAATAAAAAACTAGGTTTAACAAAATATTTAACTTAAATGTACTTAAAATAATAAGAAAAAAATTAAATTTATTGCATACATACATACTTATAGAAATATAACACAAATAAAAAATAAAACCACGAAAATGTTAAAAATTAATCATCAATTCACCATCAAATTAAAACCAGTTTAAATGCTAAAAATAGTATTGTGTACTTTGGAAGCCTATACTTAGATGTCTTATGGCAGATGAGGAACAAAAAATATATATATATATTTTTTTTTTTTACTTTTTACGCGAGTTTTTATAAATACTGCAGAAAACGTATTCAACGCAAAGTGAAAAATCGGTTAAGTTTGAAAACAGTGTTGCCAGATGCTTTTTCAAACAGCTGTAAATTTCTGGAGAAAAAACTGTATTTTCGACCAAAAAATTGTAACCTTCAAAAATGCTTTTAAAAAATTAAGGTTATTAAATTATATTAGACATAAATAACAAAACATGATTTATTTACATAAAAAAAAAATAACATAAAGCGTTTAAATTATTCATAACTAAACAAGAATAGAGTTTATAAAATGGAAGATTTAAATCACATGCCGCAATGCAGTTTCAAACCTTTAGTTCTTAAAATACCGGACAGTTTTAGAATTTCTAGTTTATTTTTTGTGTGTTATTCAAATTGATTTGGGAAAATATTATTTCCACATTTGACTGGAATACAAATGTCAGCTAAAACGATTTGGTTCAAATGAGTAATCGCTGTTCATTCATCGGTCCCCTTTTATCTTAAAAATTTACTAAAAAAAAACCGAAATTTTAATTAATTCGTTCAAATCGAAATTTTCGAAAAAAAAATGTAATTTGCCCTAGCAGGTAATTTGAACACTTGCAAGCTTGTTTAGAAAACTGTAATTCAGAGTTAAAACTATGTATCTGGCAACATTGTTTTAAAGCCTATTTTATTTAGAAAACAAAACATCGCGTACAAAAGTATGATTGTAAGACATCGGAAACTTTCCCAATCCTTTCTTTTACATAAATTCGATGTCTGCATAGGTCAATACCTTTCAGTTCAGCCGTGAGATATATGTGGCTGTTGAGTTTGCGGCACCACACGGAACGGAGCTGTGCTACGGTATGCCGAGATTTTCTCTACAGTTCGACCTATAAGCTCGATGTAGTCTTTGCGGATGATAAGGTACTTGTCAAGCGCCTCATTCGACAAACAGTCCATGTACAGCTCCATGTCCGTTCGCCAATCGTGCAGGTGCAATCGTCTGCATAGCTCACTGAAATTACTCCGGCTGGCGTTGGAAGGAGTTAGGTCATATTGAGTTTAAACAGTCTCGGGAATAGTACGACGGCTTGCCAAATATTTATGTAGTTATCCGCCGTTTCTTCCGATTTGGAAGTATGCGATAATAGCATGGCTTAGCAAAAATTTGCATGGTTAACCCCGACACACCCACACCCGCATACTAATTCTGATGACTTTGATGAAATAATTATAAGGTTAAAAGGTTTAGGTTTAAAGATATCTACATACATACATTTGTATGAAAAATCCCATTAGAAAGACAACAATAAAATTTTTGAAAACTTTATTCGTATGAAGACCAGAATAATTTGTTTTAAACCATAAACTGAAAAAAATAAAATTGAAATAAAAGCAAAAATAAAAGTAAAAATATATGCTACTCATCCACACATACATTTTTAAAATTTTCGATGTCTACGTTAAACAAATATTATAAAATAAAAACTAGCATACAAAATATATACTTATGCCTACATATGCAAGTATGGTAGTGAAAGAAATATAAGTCCTCGTAAGGAAAATACAAGCACAAATTATTAAATGCAATTTAATTATGCAATAAATATTTTAATATTATAGGAATTTCAAAACAAAAAACAAACAATCAATACCAAAGCTAGGTTTATAATCAATTGAGAATAAAGAACTTTTTAAGTTGTGATGTAGCAGCTTGAGCCAGGCCATTGTTAGGAGTCGACAAATGTTTACACTGGCTAACTTGTGTTATTTGAAAAAAAAAAAAAAAAGTTTAATCTAATGCATTTATTGTAGGAGGATGTGAATCAATTCCTAAAAAATAAATTAACAACTAAAGATATGCACATACGTTTATTATTTATGTGATCACCACTTATTGCAAGAGAACTGCAAACTGGTGAGCGTAGGCTACATAAAAATTTTCGATAATTTGGTGAAAGTAACAAGGCTTTCGAAATTTCAAAGGAAAATCCATAGAGGGTACTTTTGTAAACTCACATTTCTATCAACTAACCAAAGCTGCAATAAATCTCATAACTTCATAGTACATGCAAACAATAGTCTATATGAGCACACCGATAAGCGAGCCACCCAGATAAACAGTACAGTAATTTTATTTAATACACATACTATGACTACCAATTCGTGGGCTTACATTCATACACAAATTGAGAGCTAACTGACGAACAAGAGTTAGCCTGCCACTGTGTAAACGTCACTTAATTGCATAAATACATATTAATTTATAATTTTGCACCATAAAGTCATATGCAATAACTAAATATAACTCAAAGCTGCGTTAACTAAGGAAACTTTCTTGTGGCAATTGAAAAAATGTATTTGAATTTAATTACTATTCAAAACAGCCTTATGCTTCTTCTCGGTGAGATCAAGGTTAATCATAGCCTTATATTTTCCAGGCGGGGCTCACTCTTTTTTGGTCTAACAGCTATTTTAAGTTCTGAGCACTGGTTCTGCGCACCCTCGCCAATTGATTTTCTAGAATATGTATTACTTACTTCGTTGTTTTTTTCGCTCATGCACTTGCTGTTCTCTAAAAGGAAAGACCAGCTCTTTTTTGTAGAAATTTGGAGCGTAACATTCCAGATATATCAACAAGGAGAACCGCAGAACTCCTTCACCTCAGTAGGCATAAAGTAAGAAATGTTACAGGCTTTCTTACTGGCCACTTAAGGGTAATGCAACACTTGTCAAACATAGAAGTTCTTAACTCTGATCAGTGTAGGTTGTGCAAAGATGAACAGGAAAGAGCAGAGCACATTATGTGCCACCGTAAAGCCCTCATTATGGACCTAAATGGCATACAGCCAAATAACCTCGCGATGTTCTTTAGAAAAACGTGGATTAAAGAAGGCCTGTAGTTGAATAGAGGTTTGTTACAGTCGCAGTAATTAGGTGTCCTGCTCCCTCCTCTAAATAGAATACAATCTAATCGTATACACTATGTTTATGCATGATCTTAGTTCTTAAAACAATCTGAAAACTTAGATATATTTGGGTACGAGTTTGTCTTGCTGCATAGTTCTCATTTAGAAGCTTACTTTGACGAATGGATCTATTTGATATGATTTGGGATAAGTGGTATGGCTGTAGGGAGAGGCGTATTAGATAAGTTTTTGAGTGGGCATGTAAAGAGGTGGCTAGTAAGTAGTCGGGGTTGATTATGCATAGGATAAGCAGATGCTGAATCTACTATAATATCCAAAACGAAGTTATATCGAGCCCCTCGTCTGTGAATGCTGATTATTGGAATCCGATGACAATATCAATAGGGCGGGCGTTGATAAAAGTGTTATTTAGTTCTCAACGAATGGCATTGAAAGCTTGTCGATAGTCAGTTTGGGTCGGTACATTGCTTATGTGTGGCTGAACTTGGTGCTTGAAATATATGATAGTACTTCTGGCGGAACTCGTAGCAGTCCTAGCTTGAAGCAAGATCATTTAGGGATATTTTTGCGGTATAATATTAGAGAGCATTTAGGCCATGCTGTGTAAGTGATGTTCAGCCGATATCGTAATACATCACTTGGTAGTCATACCGAATATCAGCATTCTGACAGGTCCAACCCTCTTTATATCGGTGAACCCCCGAGCTTCTGATCTGAGCGGCCGTCGAGTGTAATCCACGACGGGAAGCCTATTTATGTTGCGTGCGCCAAAGAAAGCTCAACTCAATGCGTATCTATGCCTCTAGTGATTTCAAATTTTTCAAAAACAGAGCGATTATTATCTCTCAATGGCACAAATTTCTGATTAGATTGGGTTGCCTCATATGAAAATTTCTTTCGCTTTACAATTGACACCATTATATCACCGCAATTATATTTTTACTAATGACTTCTCCTACACTTTTAAGGAGCTACTAGTTATAAAATAGTTTTGCTATGCTAATGAATATTTTCCAAATTAGACATTTTCAGTTGCCATAAATAAGTTTCTATGTATACTACATAGAAAGTATTGAAGTAACTAGTACATTAACCACCAACTCACCTAATCAAAATATGCAACCGAATACAATAACCAAATACAAGCAGATAACTGCAAACTTTATTTAAAAAAGATAAAAATATGTGTGTATTTCATTTAAAAGTATCTAACAATGAACCAAAAAAAATTCAAACTTAAAACTAAGTTTCTGAAAAATGTATTTAATTATTACTTGAGATCTTTGAAGAGACGCGAAAAGGAAGCAGTCATAAATAAATATACGAAATAAGAAAACTTTGCAATAAAAAAGGGCATGAGCAAATGCTCGGCGGTGACAAAAACCTAAAATAAAATTGAAGACACCTCAAACTTTTTGTAATTTAAAAAGAAAACAATAAACAAATGTTTTCTTAAAACATAAAAAACTGAAGAAAACAAATAAACTCTTATCTGTGCTAATACAAATATTTCGAGGGTAGTGTTGCGATAAAAATTTTGGCTATACATTTTGGAAAGACTGAAACGAAATTAAGAAAACTGAAATTCGAAATTTAAATTGTTGAAACTGTTAAATAAAATACTTATATAAAAATACAAGATCAAAAACAAAAAAAAAACAGTAATTAACAAACTATGGGTATGGAAAAAATCCAAAGTAAAAATATTTGTCTGATGCGAAAAGCAGCAAAATATTACAAAAACTAAAATTACTGCACTGAATATATTTAAAAATTAAATAACTCTGCTGAAATTAACTAACTATTTTTTGAGTTTTCTGTTTCACTTTGCCATTAGAAAAGAAAATTTCTGTAATCGTTATCAATTCTCCCGAAACTACATACAATTTTCGAAGCAAATAATTTTTTTTTTCTTAATTTAAGCGTAAATCTTCCGCAAAGGTTTCGTCTTATTTGCATATCATCAACTAAAAAATAATGGAAAAATATAACAAAGAATTACTTGATGTATGGATGAGAGCAAAGATTGAGAAAAATACAAACAAATAGCGAGAGTATATGAACTAGTATAATTAAAAAAATCAGCATTCTTTTTAAAAGAGAAATGAAAAAGTAAATGATGTTTGCACAGCAAAAGTGGCAAAGACAATGAATGATAATAAAAAAATAATAAATAAATAATAAATAAACAAAATTTTGGTAAAAGCGTAGGCTGCAAGTAAACAGATATTTAATACCAAAAAAATGTAGGATAACAAATGAAAACCAAAAATAAAAATACATATAACAAGAAAACATAACACAAAAAATACAAATATTTAGAATAAACAATTTAAGCAAACTCATAGAGTAAATAGAAAACACAGAAACAAAATAAAAAAAAAATATACTTAAGAAAATACAATTTTTTCTCTCTCTTATGTGTGTGTGTAGTTTATAGTTTATAGTTTATAACTAATGAGCAAATAAAATAAAAGATATTAGTAGCTGAAGAGGAGGAAGAGTTAGCAAACGAATTGCAAAAGCTTATTTGTGAAAGCAAACAGCAAAAGTAAAAAAAAAGAAAAGAAGCAGGACTATTGAAAAAGCTATCAAAATTGGTTGGTGAAATGAGTAAACGCAGAAGCACAACATTTTTTTCTTATGACAAAGTGAATAAGCTGCAGATTTTTAAAGAGCTGGCAAGTGGCATAAATTAAATGTGGATAGTTTTCTATTTCATAACAAATTTTTCCTTTTTTTAAATAAAAAATTGTTGGTGATTTTCTAAAATATCCATTGCAAGCGCATGTTATAAGAAAGACCACAAACGATTTTGGGAAATGCTGCTGGAGTGGTCTCCGCCATTTTTGAAAAAGGTATGATCGGAAATATTCAAACAGAGTTATATTTGAAAATTTCTAACTATTAACTAAAAAGATGAGATGAGATATTTTTCTTTTAAGTGGATTTTTTTTATCTTACTGCCATAGTTCTTTGGGCAAATAGCTCAAGTAAAGAGTTAAACAATTCCAAATGAATTTCATTGAAGATGAAAAAAAAAAATTATGAAATATATTTTAAACACGCTAAGATTCTGAGCTTAAAACCAAAAAATTTCTTATTTATGGATATAGAAAAGCAATTGCAATAGTAAGCAGAGAAAGCGACGAAAATGTTAAAGCAGCTCAAGAACCAACCAAAACGAACTTTGCTTAAGGTAAAAAGAAGACACACAAATAAGCTATTAACTCGAACCAGATACACGAATTATTATTATATGAATAAACAATATATAAAAACCAAAAGCGAACACAAATAAAGTGAATAAAGCATACAATTATTGTAAAATTAAAATTTTGTGTATTAATTTTCTATGTGATGTTTGGGGGTGTCTTATCTACCGTATTTTGGAAGGATAAGGACTGGCGGAAATGCATTTCAAAATTTAAGCTTTTATAATACCTCAGGAATTAACTGCGGTTGATCCGGACTAAGTCCTGCAGCTAATCCTTAACATTAACGCGGATCAGGGAAATACCAAATAAGAAAAATTAACAGTGGCCTTTTATGTTTTTAGGATTTCTTATTACCAGTCTGGAGCCGGATTTTAAAAATTCAAAATGGCAAATCCAATATGGTGGCCAAAAAAAATTTAAATCGTTATGAGTCACTTTAAATAATTTCCTCGGTCGTTTTCGTCTTCGTTGATTACAATTCGGAAGTCAAAAATTCGGAAAAATTCAAAATCGCAGATATTCGCTTAAAGCTTTACAATCTGGGGCTCTTTAGGTCGCTGGCTACGAATCTAAAATCGGATTTTCAAAATTCCAAATGGCGTATCCATATTGGGGCTACCATTTATCACGGAAAAGCTAAAATCGAACGTGCGTACATGGCGTATGAGTTACTTAGACCAGATGATATCGATCTGCAAATGTGAGTTTTTAAAACTGCCATTTTGAAATTTTAAAAACGCCCAACGACACTTAAAAATATACCCTTTACAGAAAGTTTTCCAAAAAGTTTCGAATTGTTTAAATCAAACCAAAAATAGAGAGATGAAGTGGACCGTTTGGCAAAGAATGGTCCATATCTATTTGATTTTACTTTATTTACTTTTCTTTTGTTTTTTTGTCTTTTATTTCACATTATGTATTTTTTTTTTTTT
>NW_023458557.1:94653571-94659580 GCF_013731165.1 Rhagoletis pomonella | reverse complement strand
TGTGTGGGATACCGGAAAATTAGCTAATACACAAACCGATACAGGGCGTCTCCAAAGAATAATGTAGTAATTTTTGGCAAACATTTGAAAATTCCCCGTATATTACTAGTCGGTACAATTACCCATGAAACGGTTGATTCCGAAAGTTTATGCCTGGTTCTAACATCCGCTATTTCTGAGCGATTTAATTTCTCCTTATCCTACACTGTTTTAAATATGTATGTATGTATGTGTGCTTATTTTTATGTTGGACTATGTAAATAAGCGATTAGGACCGGATGAGTCCGTATTCAGTCGCTAAAGCACGTGACTTACATACATACCTCTTTTGAACTCTTTATATGGACTGAAATGTTTCCTTTCGTTCAAGCACATCAAATAAATAAACTAATAGCAGTCTTTGATACCCGAATGTATATGAAAAGGAAGTAGCCGACATTAAAAAAAAAGTAAGTGCGCCTCGGCCACACTGGAGAAGTGAAACTTACAATACATACATATCTATTTTGTCTCATAACCAATATACATACATATGTATGAACATATATATATCCGCTTTTTCTTAAGGTTATATTTTTTGTCTTTTTTCTATCTAGATCCCTACCTCTACCCCTGTTCGTTCTAATTACATTAATATTATTCTGTTTACCTTTATCTTCATTTTTATCTTTATACTCTATCGATGACAAAATCGATAGTAACATCCAACAAAATATCGTTAACATACCCGATAAAAATATCGATAACAAAACCGAAGGCGAATGCGATAAAAATTTCTATAGCAAAATCGATAATATTGGTAGCAAAATCGATTAGAAAATCGATAAAAACATCGATATCAAAATCGATCACAAAAATCTCTTAGAAAGTCGTTAAAAATGTGGATAACAAAATCAATAAATTATCTATAACGAAATCGATAAAGAATCGATAACAAAATCTATAAATAAGCGATAACAAAATAGATAACAGTGTCGATAACAAAACCCATAAAAATATCGATTATTTTGTCGATAAGTGTCGGGAATCCCGAAAATCTTTAAAAACCCAAATAAGTTCCCAGATTGAGTCTCTGTGTCTCTCTCTATATCCTTTCCTCTTTAATTACCTCTATTTTAATCTCTCTTCCCCTATCTTCATCTTTGCTTTTATCGGTATCCTCATCCTCCTCTTTGTCTTTACTTTTATGTTCATCATTTTCTTTATCTATGTACATATTCCCCTTCACCTTGGCCCTTATATATATAAGTAAAGTGCTTAAATTTACCTTGACCTTCATTTTTGCTTTTATCTTTATGCATTTTTGTTTCTGTTGAAGTGAAACTTCTTTAGCGGCGGTTGGTTGATTGGGAGTAAATTGGCGAATTCGGCGGAAATTGCACACGGATCTGGTTGGGACGGAAATGATGCAACGGAAGTGATGCAACGGAAATGATGCAACGGAAATGGTGCAACGGAAATGATTGGGGCTGAAAAAAGTACTTCTTGTGTATATGCAACGGAAATGATGCAACAGAAATGATGCAACGGAAATGGTGCAACGGAAATGGTTGGGGCTGAAGTAAGTGCTTATGTGTATGCATATGGTATCTATAAATTTAACAAAAATTTGCTAACAAAAGGTTAAAGAATAACACTTAGAAAAGGACCAATACAAGAATGAAAGTAAAGGTGACTACGTATATGAATGAAGAACAGGATAAAGGCAAAGGTAAAAATAACAACAAAAACAAAGATGCGTAAGGCAAAAATGAAAACCAAGGTAAATCTAAACACTTAACTTATATATATAAGAACAAATGTGAAGGGGAATATGTAGCTGAAGAAAATGATGAACATAAAAGTAAAGACAAAGAGGAGGATGAGGATACCGATAAAAGCAAAGATGAAGATAGGGGAAGAGAGATTAAAATAGAGGTAATTAAAGAGGAAAGGATATAGAGAGAGACACAGAGACTCAATCTGGGAACTATTTTTGGATTTTAAAGATTTTCGGGATTCTCGAGATCTACCGATAAAATAATCGATATTTTTATCGGTTTTGTTATCAATTTTGTTATCGATATTTATCGATTTGTTATCGATATTTACCTACTTTAATATCGATATTTATCCGATTTTGTTATCGATATTTATCGATTTTGTTATCGATATTTATCGATTTTTTTATCGTTATTTATCGATTTTGTTATCGATATTTATCGATTTTGTTATCGATATTTATCGATTTTGTTATCGATATAAATCGATTTTGTTATCGATATTTATCGATTTTTTATCGATATGTTTATCGATTTTCTAATCGATGTAGCTACCAATGGTATTGTCGATGATGCTATTGAAGTTTTTATCGAATTTGTCATTGATTTTGGTATCGGTATTTTGTTATCGAAAGAGTATAATGATAAAAATGAAGATAATGGAAAAACAGAATAACATGAATGTTATTAAAACGAACAGTGATCTGTGATTTGATCCCTATTGATAGAAAAAAAGCGAAAAAATATAACCTTAAGCAAAAGCAGATGTGTGTATGTATAGATAGATAAGTAACGTAAGTTTCACTTCTACAGTGTGGCCCAGGCGCACTTACTTTTTTTTATTTTTACCTTTGCTTTTATCCTTTTCTATCTATTATCTATGTACGTAGTCACCTTTACTTTCATTCTTGTATTGGTCTTTTTCTAAGTGTTGTTCTTTAACCTTTTATTAGCAAATTTTTGTTAAATTAATACCATATGCATACACACAAGAAGCACTTGTTTCAACCCCAACCATTTCCGTGCACCATTTCCGTTGAATTTGCCAATTTACTCCCAACCAACCAACCGCCGCTAAAGAAGTTTCACTTCAAAAATGTTGCTAGATAGATAAGTTTCGAATCAGGATTTACTTGGCAAACCGATACTCCAATCTATGGGATTGTTCTTCTTGATTAGCGCTGTAACCGCCAGTTCCTAGGTTTTTGTTGTCCTCAGGATACAAAATATTTCTGAAAGTAGGTTATATAATTATTACTAGTTATGTATGTATGTATTATGCGTGAAATTCTCATCCGTTTTTTTATGTTAACTCTCTTAATCATACTTATAACGATTCTCAAATTGCTTATGGCGTTATTTCATTTTATTGCATATTTAAATTAAATAAATCCCAATGAAAATTAAAATTGGGCAATGAAGAAATGTAACCAGGAAACTGTTATTACATTTGTAAGGCAAATGGCGGGCAATGCTTTTATGAGGTGGGATTTTCATATATGTATGTATGTACATAAATACATTAAGTAAATGTCCATAAAAATGTTCGCATGTGTCTGTTCACCGGCATGTTAACCGCATTTTATCAAACCACAATTTATGCGTTTTGCGTTCGAATGTGTACAACAACAGCAAAACAAACAACAGCAAGGACAATTCGATTTGTTACACAGGCTTTTGGTCACGTTACCGGTAGCACACAAGCACTTCAATACACAAATACATAAGTGGGTATCTATGTATATACGTAGGAATATTAACGAAATTCATATACAGGGTGTCCACCCCCTCTAAAATGGCGGGAAAATGTTTTTGATTGAAAAACGAAAAAATATTACCTACCAGTCGGTTAAACCGAAACCGGAAGTCCATTCCCGAAAAAAGTTTTCGACAAAAGTTATGCCCGTAGAATCCGAATTTGTGGTAAAAACATGTATATGCCATTTAAAAAATGGACTTCCGGTCAATTTAACAACTTTCGGTCGAAACCGGAAGTCGGTAGTACGACGAAAAGAGCATCGCCGACTTGGAAATTTATACATTTCCGACTTCTCACTCATTTAAGAGTTGAGGTTCGAAAGTCAAGGACGAGTTGCGGTTCGAAAGTCATTTAATAGTTGAAGAGGGCGCTTCCGGGAAAAAAATTTCAAATAAAAGTTACGTATTTTTATCCTCGTAATTTGAATCTGTAGTAAAAACATGAATATCTAATTTAAAGAAATTGACTTCCGTTCAGTTTAACTCACTTCCGGTCGAGAGTGGAAGTCAGTAATACCGCCAGAAGTTAGAAGGGGAATTTGGCAGGTCATATTTTTGCGTAAAAAAAAAAAAATCATTGGTCTATGACACCCTATATACATGTATATTTGAGTACTCAAAACTCTCACATATCCTTTCGCCCATTTCATTTGCATCGGAGAATCCACTGCTCATCCTTGTCTGCCTTCGCATAGCTCCATCACTCTGCCGTCGGGAGGAGATATGGCTACAGCGCAGCGATGATTTACTCACTTGGTTTACTCGGGAATGGCCGTTGCGGTTGTTGGAGCTGTTGTATCCATTGCAGCTTTCCGTTCATCTCCTGTCCACACACACACACACACACACACACACACACACACATCCTTGCACATCGTTTGCATGTCGCATTTCAATCCGACTCTTTGGTGTTTGCTGCCGCTTTTCATTGGTTAGCTTGTGTATTTTTGTAGAACTTTTGTTGTTGCTATCGTTGTTGTTGTACATTTTGAAACTGTGTTGATTTTAATCGTCCGTTATGCCACTTTGTGTACATACATAAGTATGTACATACATATGTACATCTAGGCTTTTGTAATTTTGTGGCGGGTAGCAATCGACCTTTGAAAGGAAATTTCTGTTTTAAAAATATATATTTTTTTTGCAATTTATCATTTTCACATTTTGTGCCCTTTCCGTTGTGAATTTTAAGTGCCTGCTTCTGTTGGAATATGAGAAAAATCATTTTAATTGATTTACGATATTATTATGACTTGCGAATATCAGTGATGAAGTAAATTATTGCCCTTAAATTGGTGTGGAGGCTTGGGTGTTGGAGCGGAAAATGGAAAGAATTAAATGTATGAAAATTAATATTGATGTAAGATGCGAATGAAAAAATATTTGTATGCACTTTTCTTGTACAAATTTCTAGTAAATCATTAAAGTTCCAGTTATTTCACGAAAGTCATTTTGAGTTAGCGTAGAATTGTTTAGTGGGGTTAAGTTCTCAAAATTTTTTGTGGGTATGTAATTATGTATGTATGTATTTCAGAATTAGAAGGTTTCAATACCGTCTTTGGAATATTTAGTACGAATTGTTAAAGGCTTACACAGACACCATAACTAAATATTTCAAGAACAGAGACAGGAAAGAGTAAGTTTTCCGACGTATGCTAAATAAATATTTTTGATATACCTATAGGTAAAGATTTTTAAATTTTTTGTAAAATTTGAATATATTTTTTTACGAAGTTTTTATAAAATGGCAAAATTTTTGAAATTATATTTTTACAGATTTCTGCTAAGCAAATATATGTCTTCGAAAATCAAAGGTTTTTGTATTTTTTACAAGATTCTTGTAAAATTTTTTCTAAAAATTTGTGAAAATATTTTTTTTTTATTCTCTTTTTTTTTAATGACTGCCTACATTTTTTCCATTAAACCCTTGAATATTTCTGGAAATTTTCTTTTAATTAAAATATACCATCATACCTCCTTCTTCACTCCTTCACAACAAAAATTATACAGCTACCCAGTTTTTCCGAAATTTTAATTTTCTGTATATTTAATTCTTACCATTCATGACTTCGTTGCATGCCCGTGCCCAGCTCAACACTATTAACACTCTTAAACACTTCCTTCTGTCGTGCTGACGCACACCCAAAATTCACACCCATATCCGTCACGTGTCAGCCACGCGGCAATAATCCCAACAACATTGCGCTTTGACATTTGTCATATTAATGCTGTTTTCATAACTTAATTTACATTTTAATTACAACTTTAAAGTGTTGATTTACACTAGAATTAGGCCAAGCGTTCGACACGTAAAAATATATTTGTCTTTGGGCAAACCATTTAAATCGTAATCAACCACGCTATGCATAGACAATAAGGTAGGGTTGGGACGATGCATGAAATAATCGATACCTATTAAGCTGGCATTTCAGGGTACTATTTTATATATATACATTAGGGCGGGTCGATTTAAAAATCGCTCATTGCTCTG
>NW_023458557.1:94646922-94653471 GCF_013731165.1 Rhagoletis pomonella | reverse complement strand
TGACCGGTTACGTGGATGCAGACTGGGGTGGTGACAAATCTGATCGCGAATCATATCCGGGTTACGTATTTTGTTTGGCAGAAGGTCCGATCTCATGGAAGGCAGAAAAGCAGCACAGCGTGGCGCTGAGTAGCACTGAAGCGGAGTATATGGCGCTTGCGTCAGCTGTGAGATAAGCAATTCACTTAAGAAAATTAATAATAGAAATTGGGTGTGGTGACGAGAAAATACCAACAACAATATTCGGTGACAACCTCAGCGCGCAACAGTTAGCCAAAAACCCAGTGTATCATGCGCGTAGCAAACATATAGACATAAGATACCATTTCATCAGAGAAATTATAAAGAAAGATTATATAGATCTAAATTACTTATCAACCGAAAATATGGTAGCAGATATCTTTACCAAAAATGTATCAAAAGCAAAACATGCACAATTTGTAAATTCATTAAATTTGAGGTAATTATTTGTATTGAGGAAGGGTGTTAAAAATGTACATTCTAATTGAGGTTTCAATACCAATAATTACAACCTCTATACATATGTATGTATATAATAGCAACTGTTTTTCAACTAAATTAAAGCAGCATTCATTTCTTTGCTTTACGAAAACCAACAAATATCGATAACAAAATCGATAAATATCGATAACAAAATCGATAAATATCGATAAAAAATAGATAAATATCGATAACAAAATCGGATAAATATCGATATTAAAATCGATAACAAAATTGATAAATATCGCTAACAAAGTCGATAAATATCGATAACAAAATCGATAATTATCGATAACAAAATCGATGAATATCGATAACAAAATCGGTAAATATCGATATCAAATCGATAAACATCGATAGCAAAATCGATAACAAAACCGATAAAAATATCGATTATTTTATCGATAGGTCTCGAGAATCCCGAAAATCTCTAAAATCCAGAAATAGTTCCCAGATTGAGTCTCTGTGTCTCTCTCTATATCCTTTCCTCTTTAATTACCTATATTTTAATCTTTCTTTCCATGTCTTCATCTTTGCTTTTATCGGTATCCTCATCCTCCTCTTTGTCTTTACTTCTATGCTCATCATTTTTTTCAGCTACATATTCCCCTTCACATTTGTTCTTATATATATATGTAAAGTGTTTAGATATACCTTGGTCTTCATTTTTGCCTTTATCTTTACGCATCTTTGTTTTTTGTTGTTATTTTTACCTTTTCTTTATTTATGTTCGTAGTCACCTTTACTTTCATTCTTGTATTGGTCTTTTTCAAAGTGTTATTCTTTAACCTTTTGTTAGCAAATTTTTGTTAAATTTATACCATATGCATACGCATTAGAAGCACTTGTTTCAGCCCCAACCATTTCCGTTGCACCATTTCCGTTCCATCATTTCAGTTGCATACACACAAGAAGTACTTGTTTCAGCCCCAATCATTTCCGTTGCACCATTTCCGTTGCATCACTTCCGTTGCATCATCTCCTTTCCAACCAGATCCGTGTGCAATTTCCGCTGAATTTGCCAATTTACTCCCAACCAACCAACCGCCGCTAAAGAAGTCTCACTTCAAAAAAACTATTTTTCATTTAAATTGCTTTCGTGAAACTGGCTGTAAGCGATTATAATACTGAAGTTTTATATTGAGGACACAAATCCTACGTCCTAGTGCCGTGCCGTGAGGGTTTGTATTTTGGACCAAAAGACGAAGAAGAATACAACAAATTAATGCCAAATTGGAGTGTAACTTTTACTTCTGACATAACAGATACATATTACACGGTAATCGATACCGAACGAAATGAAAATAAACTTAAGAATTTGCCTGTATAATTCCTAGTAAGTAAAAGTAAACAAATTTAACTTTAAGCCTGAAAGCCACAATTTGGAAATTTATCTTAAAATCAGATATTTTTATACCCGAGCGCACTTGTGCACAAGGGTATATTAATTTTGTTCACATAACGGTTGTTTGTAACAGCCAAAACGAATCGAGATAGATATAGACAAATGTATACATAAATGATCAGGATGAAAAAAGAAATCGATTAAGCCATGTCTGTCTGTCCGTCCGTCCGTCCGTCTGTCCGTCTGTCCGTCTGTCCGTGTACACGATAACTCGAGCAAAAATTGAGATATCTCAACGAAATTTGGTATGTAGGTTTCCCTTAATCCAAGGTAGGTTGGTATTGAAAATGGGCGAAATCGGACTTTAACCACGCCCACTTCCCATATAACGGTAATTTCCAGAAATACGAAAACTGCGATATTTTAGAAACTACTCAAGATAATTCACTCAAAATTGATATTTACAATAATTTTTAGACGAAAAATAAGAATATTATAAATTTTTGGAAAATGGGCGTAGCCACGCCCACTTATGGTTACATGTGTATATCTTGGTAACCGCTGTACCAATTTCTTCCAAACTTGGCACAGTTGTGGGCCTTTGCATAACATACCAAATGGGCGAAAATTTTTAAAATCGTTCAATAACCACGCCTACTTCCCATATAACGGTAATTTTCAGAAATACGAAAACTGCGATATTTGAGTAACTACTGGAGGTTATTCACTCAAAATTGATATTTATAATAGGTTTTAGACAAAAAATAAGAATATTATAAATTTTTGGAAAATGGGCGTAGCCACGCCCACTTATGGTTACATGTGTATATCTTGGTAACCGCTGCACCAATTTCTTCCAAACTTGGCACAGTTGTTGGCCTTGGTACAGCATAAAAAACCGCCGAAACTTTTTAAAATCGGACAATAACCACGCCCACATCCCATATAACGGTAATTTAGAGAAATACAAAATCTTCGATAAATCATTAAATATTGAAGCTAATTTATTCAAAATTGATGCTTGCAACAACTCTTTACCAAGAAATACGTTTATGGTAAAATTTTGGAAAATGGGTGTGGCACCGCCCACTTATAATACATATAAGTATATCGGTAACCGTTCTACCAATTTGTACCAAACTCGGTATGGTTATTGCACTTGCCACGTGTAAGCAAAACGTTGAAAATTATTGAAATCGGACTAAAATAACGGCCGATTCTCATATAACGGTAAATTTAAGAAATGCTTGAAACTTCAATATTTCGAAATTGAAGGACGCTAATTTACTCAAAATTGATACACCTCGGCTTACCATCTAGCGGAAGGTTTCGGAAGGGTGAAAAAACATATATTTAACACTTGCGCCGGGTATTTAATGTTCGGCTCCGCCCGAACTTAGACTTTCTTACTTGTTTTACTTAAGGTTGTACCACTTACAAACTCATATGATATATTAATTTTCGCCAAAATCGACAAGACTGACTTTCGTATCTTACTGTCTTTTTACGTTCAGCATTTTAACAGTGTAACGGCTTATTTTTACTATGTCAAATTCAAAGGCATTTGTCGTCAAATAAGTGAAAGCGCATTGTCAGACAAGATTAAAGAGCGCTATATTGACGGATTTCGATCGGGATAGATCTTTAGTCGTGTATGAGTGCTGCTAAATCGGCGATCTGTCTTTTTGGCACATAATATTAGCGGTAAAAGTATGGATAAATATGTCGACAAATTTTGACGTCAAGTTTTTTTGGGAATATTTTTTATATATTAAAGCAAAGGCGGCCGCTGTGTGTAGTAGTTAGCAGTGCGCGCTACCATACCGCATGGACTCTGGCTCAGTTACGGTCTGGATATTGTAGCCGCCTAAACAGCTACCTGTCCAGACTCGACCCAAACATCCCAAATGAGTGCCCGGCATGTGGAGACTCCCCCCACGACACCAACCACCTCTTCACATGCCAGCTCAATCCGACTCAACTAACACCCCTCTCCCTTTGGTCCGACCCCATCGAAACAGCTCGTTTCCTGGGCCTACGTTAGTTGAGCTCGACGATAATGATTAAAAAGTTGACCCGAAACAGGCGGGGCTTAGTAGTGCCGCTACAACAACAACAACAACCATACCGCATGGCCTGGGTTCAAGCGCGGTTAACCCAACATCAAAAATTAAGAAACAAAAACGGTTTTTTTCGCCCCTCGGCAGGCAATGGCAAACATCCGAGTGTATTTTTGCCACGAAAAACAGGTTCACATAAAATACAATCGCCGTCCGGAGTCGGCGTGTAACAACACCAAGGCGCACGCCACAAATCGGAGAAGAAGCTCGGCCAAAAACTAACATATCGTCACTAGATACGAATAAAGGCGCGAGCACAAAAGTTGCATGCGAAAAAAGACGCATAAAGAGAATTTCAACGAAGAAAGACTCTTAACATAGTTGACGGCGAAGAAAGCCGCGTTAAAATATTTGATGGCCAAGGAAGATCCGTAAACTTATTTTCGTGGTCGATTTCAAATAGAGGTAAGCGGCGTAAATGTTGAAAGCGTTTATTTAAATATATGTACAATCATGGGCGTATCCAGGTACTCAACCCCCCCCCCCCCCCCCCCCCCCCCCTTCCAACTTTCAATTTTTCCTTATATATTTTGAACCATAAGCAGGAGGCATACTAAGCAGTAAAACTCTGATACAAGTAAGTAGTAGTAGTATTCGATTCGAAATAAAAATAATTGATGCAGGAAGGAATCGTCAAAAAATAATTCGATCTCCCAAGATCGATTCATATATTTTGTCATATAACGTATTTTACTTAATGTTTATGAAGAAACAAAACACAGAGATCTGCCCATACTTTTATTGTAATTAATTTGAAAATATATCTATATCGTTCATAACGGTTTTAATATAAAGATTAATTTGAAAAAAGTGTGGATTTTATATATTAAGGCTATGATTTGATCATTCAACAGTAACATACCTACATAAATTCCTCAACCGCATTTCCACCAGGCCATGTGGAAAAAATGACGGCGCGGTGAAATAAAGCCATAGGAAATACCGCCATATGGCTTTATTTCCATAAGGAAAGTGGAATAAAGCCATACGCAAATTTTTTAGATATGCGAAATAAAGCCATACGATCTTATTTCAATACAAAAAGTAAATGTTGTCTATTTAGCGGCAGTTCGTGTTGGCTCGCCATCCCGCGCCGTGCTCGCGCTCCTTGCCATTCCACTGAACGCTGGTTACTTTGTTCATTCTTCTTGCTTTTAATGATATATATACATATATGTGTGATACATTTATATGTATAAGATATATTTATATATACATGTATATGAGGTTGGGTGCTTTTCGTTTTTATTATTAACAATTTTATACATATGTACATCAAGTTAATATACATCTCTTTACCGATTTATATATATCGCACGTTTAAGAATATAGAGATGTAATTCAAAATTTACGTTTTTGAAGGTTTCAACACACAATTAATAAACTTGATAAGGAGAATATGTTCAGCCTAACAGATTACAAGAATTCCCAAAAAAGGCGAAGATATGGGTCTTTCCATCTGTTTTTTCAGGGACCGAACCAAACAGTTATTGATGAAAACTGTCATGAAAAAATTCACTATGAAGGAAATGTTCTACTTCTAAGTGATACACACCAATCGATTTTTTTTTTTCACCGAGACTCAAATTTGAAAATAAATTTTGATTTGCAATTTTTATGCAAGATTTAAAAATATAACAATTATTTTTGATTTTTATATTATATGTCTCAGATTACAGTTATTGAAGACTTTTATTTAAAAAAACCATCAATAAAAACCAGTCAGTGACTTTTACTTTTAAAAGTCATCAATATATGTAAATCAGTCACCGACTTTTATTTATTAAATCATTCGTACAAAAGTCATGTATCATTTTTCGCTGTTATGAAGATGTTGGGAAAAAAGTTTACTTCGATTTATAAAATGTCTTTTATAAGTATGATTTAAAAAATAAAGAACAGTGACTGATTTATATTTATGAGTTTATATATAAAAATCTTCGGTAACTGTTATCTAAGACATATAATTTAAAAATCAAAAATATCTGTTATTTTCAGATTATTTAGATACAAATCAAAAATAATTGTTATTTGGATTTATAAAATAAAAGTCAGAAATAACGGTTATTTAAGGAGTAATTAAATAAAAGTCAAAAAAGTAATTGTTAAAGAGCGATTTTTTTAATAAAAGTTGTAACTATTCTTTTGGTATACCAACTGTATGAACTGATCAAACTTTGATTACGTTTTCCCACAGAATTAAAATTTTGAAATCATTCTGTATATTATTAAATTTGCGATATATCTATGAGATTTTCTTTCAAATCGATAAGATATATATACAAATTAAAGTTTGTGTAAAAGTTTTAATGAAGAAACCGAAGAGTTCTCAACATTGCAGATGCGAACTAAGGAAAACTGAATTATTACGAAATATAAATAAAGTGGCAGCACCACTGCATTTTTTCGCTTCAGTCCGGGAATATTTTTTACTTGTTTTTTAATAACAAAATAAACAATCTTCTGTTGTAAAATGTATGTGCATTCTGAGAAAGTTTTTTAATAATATATGTTACTAGTGTTTCAAAAGAGAATATTGGTAATTTAGTGCATTTTGAGCGTGGAAGAGCTTATAAAAAAGAG